>NW_027327636.1:0-334951 GCF_047675955.1 Chlorocebus sabaeus
GAAGACTGTTCTTGTGGAATTTGCGAAGTGATATTTGGAAGTCCATAGAGGGCTATGGTTAAAAAGGAAATATCTTTCGTTAAAAACTGGAAAGAAGCTTTCTGAGAAACTGATTTGTGTTCTGTTAATTCATCTCACAGTGTCACTGCTTTCACATCAAGAACCCTTTCGCTAAGACAGTTCGTGTGGAATTTTCATAGTGATATTTTGAAGCCCATAGAGCATTAAGGTGAAAAAGGAAATATCCTAATTAAAAGCTGAAAAGAAGCATTCTGAGAAACTACTTTGTGTTCTGTTAATTGATCTCACAGAGTTACAGCTTTCCCCTGAAGAAGCCTTTCGCGAAGACTCATCTTGAGGAACTTGGAAAGTGATATTTGGAAGCCCATAGAGGGCTACGGTGAAAAAGGAAATATCTTCCGTTAATAACTGGAAAGAAGCTTTCTAAGAAATTTCTTTCTGTTCTGTTAATTCACCTCACAGAGTTTCTGCGTTCCTCTCAAGAAGCCTTTCGCTAAGACTCTTCTTGTGGAATTTGTAAAGTGATATTTGGAAGCCCATAGAGGGTTATGGTGAAAAAGGAAAATCTTCCCTTAAAAACTGGAAAGAGGCTTTCTGAGAAACTGCTTTGTGTTCTGTTAATTCATCTCACAATTACTGCTTTCCTCTCAAGAAGCCTTTCGCTAAGATTCTTCTTGTGGAATTGGCAAAGTGATATTTGGAAGCCCATAGAGGTCTATGGTGAAAAAGGAAATATCTTCCGTTAAAAACTGTAAAGAAGCTTTCTGAGAAATTGCTTTGTGTTGTGTTAATTCATCTCACAGAGTAACAACTTTCCCCTCAGGAAGCCTTTCACTAAGACTGTTCTTGTGGAATTTTCATAGTGATATTTTCAAGCCCATAGAGGGCTAAGGTGAAAAAGGAAATATCCTAAGATAAAAACTGAAAAGAAGCTTTCTGAGAAACTGCTTGGTGTTCTGTTAATTCATCTCACAGAGTTACAGCTTTCCCATCAGGAAGCCTTTCGCTAAGACTGTTTATGTGGAATTTGGAAAGTGATATTTATAAGCCCAAAGAGGCCTACGGTGAAAAAGGAAATATCTTCCGTTAAAAACTGGAAAGAAGCTTTCTGAGAAACTGCTTTGTGTTCTGTTATTTCTTCTCACAGAGTTACAGCTCTCCCCTCAAGAAGCCTTTCACTAAGACTGTTCTTGTGGAATTTGGAAAGTGATATGTAGTAGCCCATAGAGGGCCATGGTGAAAAAGGAGATACCTTCAGTTAAAAACTGGAAAGAAGATTTCTGATAAACTGCTTTGTGTTCTGTTAACTCATCTCACAGAGTTACAGCTTTCCCCTCAAGAAGTCTTTCGCTAAGACTGTTCATGGGGAATTTGGAAAGTGATATTTAGTTGCCAATAGAGGGCTATAGTGAAAAAAGAAATATCTTCCGTTAAAAAGTGGATAGAAGCTTTCTGAGAGACTACTTTGTGTTCTGTTAATTCATCTCACAAAATTACAGCTTTCCCCTCATGAAGTCTTTGGCTAAGACTGTTCCTGTGGAATTTGCAAAGTGATATTTGGAAGCCCATAGAGGGCTATGGTGAAAAAGGACATATCTTCGGTTAAAAACTGGAGAGAAGCATTCTGAGAAACTGCTTTGTGTTCTGTTAATTCATCTCACAGATTTACAGCTTTACCCTCCAGGACCCTTTCGCTAAGACTGTTCTTGTGGAATTTGCAAAGTGATATTTTGAAGCCCATAGAGCTCTATGGTGGAAAAGGAAATATCTTAAGATAAAAACTGAAAAGAAGCTTTCTGAGAAACTGCTTTGTGTTCTGTTAATTCATCTCACAGAGTTACAGCTTTCTGCTCAAGAAGTCTTTTGCTAAGACTGTTCCTGTGTTATTTGCAAAGCGATATTTGGAAGACCTTAGAGGGCTATGGTGAAGAAGGAAATATCTTCCATTAAAAACTGGAAAGAGGCTTTCTGAGAAACTGCTTTGTGTTCTGTTATTTCATCTCACAGTGTTACAGTTTTCCTCTCAAGTAGCCTTTCGCTAAGACAGTTTTTGTAGAATTTGCAAAGTGATATTTGGAAGCCCATAGAGGGCTATGGTGAAAAAGGAAATATCTTCCGTTAAAAACTGGAAAGAGGCATTCTGAGAAACTCCTTTGTGTTCTCTTAATTCAACTCACAGAGTTGCACCTTTCCCCTCAGGAAGCCTTTCCTTAAGACAGTTTTTGTGGAAATTGGAAAGGAATACGTAGAGGCCCATAGAGGGCTATGGTGAAAAAAAAATATCCTAAGACAAAAACTGAAAAGAATCTCTCTTAGAAACTACATTGTGCTCTGTTAATTCATGTCACAGACTTAGAGCTTTCCCATACAGAAGCCTTTCACTAAGACTGTTCTTGTGGAATTTGCAAAGTGATATTTGGAATCCCATAGTGTGCTATGGTGAAAAAAGAAATATCTTCCGTTAAAAATTGGAAAGAGGATTTCTGAGAAACTGGTTTGTGTTCTTTTAATTCATCTCACACAGTTACAGCTTTCCCCTCTAGAAGCCTTTCCCTAAGACAGTTCTTGTGGAATTTGCAGAGTGATATTTGGAATCCCATAGTGTGCTATGGTGAAAAAGGAAATATCTTCAGTTAAAAACTATATAGAAATTTTCTGAGAAACTGCTTTGTGTTCTGTTAATTATTCTCACCGAGTTACAGCTTTCTCCTCAAGAAGCCTCTCCCTAAGACTGTTTTTGTGGAATTTTCTAAGTGATATTTGGAAGCCCATAGAGGGCTATGGTGTTAAAGGAAGTATCTTACGTTGAAAAGTGGAAAGAGGCTTTCTGAGAAACTGCTTGGTGTTCTGTTAACTCATCTCACAGAGTTACAGCTTTAACCTCAAGAAGCCTCTCCGTAAGACAGTTCTTGTGGAATTTTCAAAGCGATATTTGGAAGCCCATAGATGGCTAAGGTGAAAAAGGAAATATCTTCCGTTAAAAACTGGAAAGAGGCTTTCTGAGAAACTCTTTTGTTTTCTGTTAATTCACCTCACAGACTTACAGCTTTTCCCTCAAGAAGCCTTTTGCTAGACTGTTCTTGTGGAATTTGCGAAGTGATATTTGGAAGTCCATAGAGGGCTCTGGTAAAAAAGGAAATACCTGTAGTTAAACTGGAAAGAAGCTTTCTGAGAAACTGCTTTGTGTTCTGTTAATTCATCTCACAGAGTTACAGCTTTCAACTCAAGAAGCCTTTCGCTAAGTGTGTTCTTGTGGAATTTGCAAAGTGATATTAGGAAGCCCCTAGAGGGCTATGGTGAAAAAGGAAATGTCTTCCGTTAAAAATTGGAAAGAGGCTTTCTGAGCAATTGCTTTGTGTTCTGTTAATTCAACTCACAGAGTTTCAGCTTTCCCCTCAAGAATGCTTTCGCTAGGACTGTTTTTGTGGAATTTGCAAAGTGATATTTGGAAGCCCATAGAGGGCAATGGTGAAAAAGGAAATATCCTAAGAAAAAAACTGAAAAGAGGTTTCTGAAAAACTACATTGTGTTCTGTTAATTCATTTCACAGACTTACAGCTTTCCCCTGATGAAGCCTTTCGCTAAGACTGTTCTTCTGGAATTTGCAAAGTGATATTACAAAACCCCTTGAGGGCAATGGTGAAAAAGGAAATATCCTAAGAAAAAAACTTAAAAGAAGCTTTCTGAAAAACCACATTGTGTTGTGTTAATTCTTTTCACAGACTTACAGGTTTCCCCTCAAGAAGCCTTTCACTAAGACTGTTCTTGTGGAATTTGAAAAGTGGTATTTGGAAGCCCACAGTGGGCTATGGTGAAAAAGGATATAACCTCTGATAAAAACTGGAAAGAGGCTTTCTGAGAAACTGCTTTGTGTTCTGTTAATTCATCTCACAGAGTTACAGCTTTAACCTCCACAAGCCTTTCGCTAAGCCTTTTCTTGTGGAATTTGCAAAGTGATATTTGGAAGCCCATAGAGGGCTATGGTGTAAAAGGAAATATCTTCCGTTAAAAATTCTAAAGAAGCTTTCTGAGAAACTGCTTTGTGTTCTGTAAATTCATCTCACTGAGTTGCAACATTCCCCTCAAGAATCCTTTCGCAAAGACTGTTCTTGTGGAATTTGCAAAGTGATATTTTGAAGCTCATAGAGGGCTATGGTGAAAAAGGAAATATCTTCCGTTAAAAACTGGAAAGAGGCTTTCTGTCCAACTGCTTTGTGTTCTGAAAATTCAACACACAGCGTTACAGCTTTCCCCTCAAGAAGCCTTTTGCTTAGACTGTTTTTGTGAAAATTGGAAAGTGATACTTAGAATCCCATAGAGGGCTATGGTGAAAAAGGAAATATACTAAGATAAAACTGAAAAGACACATTATGAAAAACTACATTTTGTTCTGTTAATTCATCTCACAGACTTGCAGCTTTCCCCTCAAGAAGCCTTTCGCTAAGACTGTTCTCGTTGAATTTGCAAAGTGATATTTGGAAGCTCATAGAGCGCTATGGTTAAAAAGGAAACATCTTCCGTTAAAAACTGGAAAGAAGCTTTCTGAGAAACTGCTTTGTGTTCTCTTAATTCATCTCACACAATTATAGCTTTCCCCTCAAGAAGCCTTTCGCTGAGACTGTTCCTGTGGAATTTGCAAAGTGATATTTGGAGGCCCATTGCGGTATGATGAAAAAGGAAATAACTTCCGATAAAAACTGGAAAGAGGCTTTCTGAGAAACTGCTTTGTGTTCTGTCAACTCATCTCACAGAGTTACCGCTTTTCCCTCAAATAGCCTTTCGCTAAGACTGTTCTTGTGGAGTTTGCAAAGTGATATTTGGAAGCCCATAGTGAGCTATGGTGAAAAGGAAATATCTTCCGTTAAAAACTGGAAAGAGGCTTTCTGAGAAACTTCTCTGTGTTCTGATAATTCGTCTAACACAGTTACAGCTTTCCCCTCAAGAAGCCTTTCCCGAAGACAGTTCTTTTGGAATTTGCAAAGTGATATTTGGAAGCCCGTGCAGGACTATGGTGAAAAAGGAAATATCTTCAGTAAAAACTGGAAAGAAGCTTTCTGAGAAACTGCTTTGTGTTCTGTTAATTCACCTTACAGAGTTACAGCTTTCCCCTCATGAAGCCTCTCCCTATGACTGTTCTTGTGGAATTTTCAAAGTGATATTTGAAAGCCCTAATAGGGCTATGGTGAAAAAGGAAATATCCTATATAAAACCTGAAAAGAAGCTTTCTGAGGAACTGTTTGTGTTCTGTTAATTCATCTCACAGAGTTACAGCTTTCACCTAATGAAGCCATTAATTAAGACTGTTCTTGTGGAATTTGCCAAGTGATATTTGGAAGCCCATAGAGGGTTATGGTGAAAAAGGAAATATCCTACAATTAAAACCGAAAGGAAACTTTCTCAGAAACTGCATTGTGTTCTATTAATTCATTGAACCGCGTTGTTGCTTTCCCCTCTAGTAGCCGATCACTAAGACTGTTCTTGTGGAATTTGCAAGGTGATATCTGGAAGCCCATAGAGGGCTTTCATGAAAATGGAAATATCTTCCGTTAAAAACTGGAAAGAGACTTTCTGAGAAACTGGTTTGTGTTCTGTTAATTCATCTCACAGAGTTACAGCTTTCCCCTCAAGAAGCCTTTCGATAAGACTGTTTTGTGGAATTTGCAAAGTGATATTTGGAAGCCCATAGAGGTCAGTGGTGCAAAAGGAAATATCCTAAGATAAAAACTGAAAAGAAGTTTTCTGAGAAACTGCTTTGTGTTCTGTTAATTTATTTCACAGAGTTACAGCTTTCCCCCCAAGATTCCTTTTGTTAAGCCGGTTCTTGTGGAATTTCCAAAGTGATATTTTGAAGCATATAGAGGGCTATGGTGAAAAAGGAAATATCTACCGTTAAAACTGGAAAGAAGCTTTCTGAGATACTCCTTTGTGTTCTGTTAATTCACCTCACAGAGTTACAGTTTAGCCTCAAGAAGCCTTTTGCTACTTCTGTTCTTGTGGAATTTGTAAAGTGATATTTTGAAGCCCAAAGAGGGCTATGGTGAAAAAGGAAATATCTTCCGTTAAAAACTGGAAAGAAGTTTTCTGAGAAACTGCTTTGTGTTCTGTTAATTCATTTCACAGAGTTACAGCTTTCCCCTCAAGAAGCCTTTCGCTAAGAATGTTTTGTGGAATTTGAAAGGTGATATTTGGAAGCCCATACAGGGCTATGGTGAAAAAGGAAATATCTTCAGTTAAAAACTGCAAAGAAGCTTTCTGAGAAACTGCTTTGTGTTCTGTTAATTCATCTCACAGAGTTACAGCTTTCCCCTCAAGAAGCCTTTCGCTAAGACTGTGCTCGTGGAATTTTCAAAGTGATATTTGGAAGCCGATAGAGGTCTATGGTGCAAAAGGAAACATCCTAAGATAAAAACTGAAAAGAAGCTTTCTGGGAAACTGCTTTGTGTTCTGTAGATTCATTTCACAGAGTTACAGCTTTCTCCTCAAGAAGCCTTTTGCAAAGGCAATTCTTGTGGCAGTTGCAAAGTGGTATTTGGAAGCCCATCAAGGGCTAGGGTGAAAAAGGAAATATCTTCAGTTAAAAACTGAAAAGGATCTTTTTGAGAAACTGCTTTGTGTTATGTTTATTCATCTCACAGAGTTACAGCTTTCCCCTCAAAAAGCCTTTCGCTGAGAATGTTCTTGTGGAATTTGGAATGTGATATTTGGAAGCCCGTAGAGGGCTATGGTGAAAATGAGAATATCTTTAGTTGAAAACTGCAAAGAAGATTTCTGAGAAGCTACTTTGTGTTCTGTTAATTCATCTAACAGAGTTACAGCTTTCCCCTCAAGAAGCCATTAACTAAGACAGTTCTTGTGGAATTTGCAAGGTGATATATCGAAGCCCATACAGGTCTATGTTGAAAAAGGAAATATCTTCGGTTAAAAACTGGAAAGAGGCTGTCTAAGAAACTGTTTTGTGATCTGTTAATTCATTTCACAGAGTAACAACTTTCCAATCTAGAAGCCTTTCGCTAAGACTGTTCTTGTGGAATTTGCAAAGTGATATTTGGAAGCCCATAGAGGACAATGGTGAAAAAGGAAATATTCTAAGATAAAAACTGAAAAGAAGCTTTCTGAGACACTGCTTTTTGTTTTGTTAATTCATTTCACAGAGTTACAGCTTTCCCCTCAAGTAGCGTTTTGCTAAGGCTGTTCTTGTGGCATTCGCAAAGTGGTATTTGGAAGTCCATTGAGGGCTAGCGTGAAAAAGGAAATATCTTGAGTTAAAAACTGGAAAGAAGCTTTCTGAGAAACTGCTTTGTGTTCTGTTAATTCATCTCACAGAGTTATAGCTTTCCCCTCAGGAAGACTTTCGCTAAGACTGTTCTTGAGGAATATCAAAGTGATATTTGGAAGCCCATAGAGGACAATGGTGAAAAAGGAAATATTCTAAGATAAAAACTGAAAAGAAGCTTTCTGAGACACTGCTTTTTGTTTTGTTAATTCATTTCACAGAGTTACAGCTTTCCCCTCAAGTAGCCTTTTGCTAAGGCTGTTCTTGTGGCATTCGCAAAGTGGTATTTGGAAGCCCATTGAGGGCTAGCATGAAAAAGGAAATATCTTCAGTTAAAAACTGGAAAGAAGGTTTCTGAGAAACTGCTTTGTGTTCTGTTAATTCATCTCACGGAGTTATAGCTTTCCCCTCAGGAAGACTTTCGCTAAGACTGTTCTTGAGGAATATGCAAAGTGATATTTGGAAGCCCATAGAGGGCTAAGGTGAAAAAGGAAATATCATCAGTTAACAACTGGAAAGAAGCTGTCTCTGAAACTTCTTTCGGTTCTGTTAATTCATCTCACAGAATTACAGCTTTCCCCTCAAGTAGCCTTTTGCTAAGACTGTTCTTGTGGTATTTGCAAAGTGATATTTGGAATCCCATAGAGGTCTATGGTGAAAAAGGAAATATCCTAAGATAAAAACTGAAAAGAAGCTCTCTGAGGGCTACAACTTTACCTTCAGGAAGACTTTCGCTAAGACTGTTCATGTAGAATATAAAGTGATATTTAGAAGCCCATAGAGGGCTATGGTGAAAAAGGGAATATCCTATTTAAAACCTGAAAAGAAGCTTTCTGAGAACCTGCTTTGTGTTCTGTTAATTCATCTCACACAGTTGCAGCTTTCCCCTAAAGAAGCCGTTCATTGAGGCTGTTCTTGTGGAATTTGAAAAGTGATATTTGGAAGACCATAGAGGGCTATGGTGAAAAAGGAAATATCCAACGATAAAAAACCGAAAAGAAGCTTTCCGAGAAATGGCATTGTGTTCTCTTAATTCATCTCACGGAGTTGTAGCTTTCCCCTCAAGAATCCGATCACTAAGACTATTCTTGTGGAATTTGCAAGGTGATATCTGGAAGCCCATAGAAGGCTATGGTGAGAAAGGAAATATCTTCCATTAAAAACTGGAAAGAGGCTTTCTGAGAAACTGCTTTGTGTTCTGTTAATTCATCTCACAGAGTTACAGCTTTCCCCTCAAGAAGACTTTCGCTAAGACTGTTCTTGTGGAATTAGCAAAGTGATATTTGGAAGCCGATAGAGATCTATGGTGCAAAAGGAAATATCCTAAGAAAAAGCTGAAAAGAAGCTTTCTGGGAAACTGCTTTGTGTTCTGTTGATTCATTTCACAGAGTTACAGCTTTCTCCTCAAGAAGCCTTTTGCCAAGGCTGTTCCTGTGGCATTTGCAAAGTGGTATTTGGAAGCCCATCAAGGGTTAGGGTGAAAAAGGAAATATCTCCAGTTAAAAACTGAAAAGAATCTTTCTGAGAAACTACTATGTGTTCTGTTTATTCATCTCACAGAGTTACAGTTTTCCCCTCAAGAAGTCTTTCCCTAAGACTCTTCTTGTGGAATTTGGAAAGTGATATTTGGAAGCCCGTAGAGGGCTTTGGTGAAAAACGAAACATCTTCCTTTAAAACCCGGAAAGAAGCTTTCTGAGAAACTGCTTTGTGTCCTGTTAATTCATTTCACAGAGTTACAGCTTTCCCCTCAAGAAGCCTTTCGCTAAGAATGCTTTCTGGAATTTGTAAACTGATATTTGGAAGCCAATAGAGAGCTATGGTGAAAAAGGAAATATCTTCAGTTGAAAACTGGAAAGAAGGTTTCTGAGAAAATGCTTTTTGTTCTGTTAATTCATCTAACAGTGTTACAGCTTTCCCCTCAGGAAGCCTTTCGCTAAGTCTGTTCTTGTGGAATTTACAAAGTGATAATTGGAAGCCCAAAGGGGGATTCGGTGAAAAAAAAATATCTTCCGTTAAAAACTAGAAAGAAGCTTTCTGAGAAAGTGCTTTGTGTTCTGTTCATTCATCTCACAGAGTTACACCTTTCCCCTCAAGAATCCTTTCGCTAAGACTGTTCTTGTGGAATTTGCAAAGTGATATTTGAATGCCCATAGAGGTCTATGATGAAAAAGAAAATATCTTCAGTTAAAAACTGGAAAGAAGCTTTCTGCAAAACTGCTTTGTGTTCTTTTAATTCATCTCACAGAGTTACAGCTTTCCCTACAAGAAGCCTTTCGCTAAGACTGTTCTTGATCAATTTGGGAAGTGATATTTAGAAGCCCATTGAGGGCTATGGTGAAAAAGGAAATATCTTAAGATAAAAACTGAAAAGAAGCTTTCTGAGAAACTACTTTGTGTTCTGTTAGTTCATCTAACAGAGTTACATCTTGCCCCTCAAGAAGCCGTTCACTAAGACTGTTCTTGTGAAATTTGCCTTGTGTTCTGTTAATTCATCTCTCAGAGTTACAGCTTTCCACTCAAGGAGCCGTTCACTAAGACTGTTCTTGTGAAAACTGGAAAGAGATATTAGGAAGCCCATAGAGGGTTATTGTGGAAAAGGAAATAGTTTCCGTTAAAAACTGGAAAGAAGCTTTATGAGAAACTGACTTGTGTTCTGTTAATTCATCTCACAGAGTTACAGCTTTCCCCTCAAGAATCCTTTCGCTAAGGCTCTTCTTAGGGGATTTGCAAAGTGATATTTGGAAGCCCATAGAGGGCTATGGTGAAAAAGGAAATATCTTCAGTGAAAAACGGGAAAGAATCTTTCTGAGAGACTGCTTTGTGTGCTGTTTATTCATCACACTTTGTTAGAACTTTCCACTCAAGAAGCCTTTGGCAAAGACTGTTGTTTTGGAATTTGCAAAGTGACATTTGGAAACCCATGATGTGCCATGGTGAAAAAGAAATTATCTTCAGTTGAAAACTGGAAAGAAGCTTTCTGAGAGACTGCTTTGTGTTGTGTTAATTCATCTCCCAAAGTTACAGCATTCCCCTCAAGAAGCCTTTCGCTAAGACTGTTCTTGTCTAATTTGCAAAGTGTTATTTGGAAGCCCAGAGAGGGCTATGGTGAAAAAGGAAATGTCTTAAGATAAAAACTGAAAAGAAGCTTTCAGAGAAACTGCTTTGTGTTCGGTTAATTCATCTCACAGAGTTACAGCTTTCCCCTCAAGAAGCCGTTCACTGAGACTGTTCTTGTGGAATTTGCAAAGTGATATTGGAAGCCCGTAGACGGCTTTGACGAAAAAGGAAATATCCTAAGAAAAAAACTGAAAAGAAGCTTTCTGAGAAACTGCATTGTGTTCTCTTAGTTCGTCTCACAGAGTTACAGCTTTCCCCTCAAGAAGCCTTTCGCAAAGACTGTTCTTATAGAATTAGCAAAGTGATATTGAGAAGCACATAGAGGGCTATGTTGAAAAAGGAACTGTCTTCCGTTAAAAACTGGAAAGAAGCTTTCTGAGAAACTGCTTTGTGTTCTGTTAATTCATCTCACAGAGTAATAGCTTTCACAGCAAGAAGCCTTTCGGTAAGACTGTTCTTGTGGAATTTGTAAAGTGATATTTGGAAACCCGTAGAGGGTTATGGTGAAAAAGGAAATATCCTAAGATAGAAACTGAATAGAAGCTTTCTGAGAAACTGCCTTGTGTTCTGTTAATTGATCTCACAGAGTTACATCTTTCCCATCAAGAAGCCTTTCGCTAAGGCTGTTCTTGTGGAATTTTCAAAGTGATATTTGGAAGCCTATAGAGGGCTTCGGTAAAGAGGGAAATATCTTCAGTTAAAAACTGGAAAGAAGCTTTCTGAGAAATTCCTTTGCGTTCTGTTAATTCATCTCTCAGAGTTGCAGCTTTGCCCTGGAGATGCCTTTCGCTAAGACTGCTCTTGTGAAATTTGCAAAGTGATATTTAGAAGCCCTTAGAGGGCTATGGAAAAAGGAAATATCCTAAGATAAAAACTGAAAAGAAGCTTTCTGTGAAACTGCTTTGTGTTCTGCTAATTCATCTCACAGAGCTACAGCTTTCCCCTCAAGAGGCCTTTCGCTAAGACTGTTCTTGTGGAATTTGCAGAGTGATATTTGGGAGCCCATAATGGGCTATGGTGAAAAATGAAACAACTTCAGTTAAAAAGTGGAAAGAAGCTTTCTGAGAAAATGCTTTCTGTTCTATTAATTCATCTCACAGAATTTCGGCTCTCCCCTCAAGAAGCCTTTCCGTGAGACAGTTCTTGTGGAATTTACAAAGTGATATTTGGAAGCCCATAGAGGGCTATGGTAAAAAAGGAAATATCTTCAGTTGAAAACTGGAAAGAAGATTTCTGACAAACTGCATTGGGTTCTGTTAATACATCTCACAGAGTTGCAACATTCCCCTCAAGAAACCTTTTGCTAAGACTGTTCTTGTGTAATTTGCAAAGTGATATTTGGAAACCCATAAAGGGATATGGTGAAAAAGCAAATATCCTATGATAAAAACTGAAAAGAAGCTTTCTGAGAAACTGCTTTGTGTTCTGTTAATTCATCTCACAGAGTTATAGCTTTCCCATCAAGAAGCCTTTCGTTAAGAATCTTCTTGTGACATTTGCAAAGTGATATTTAGAAGCCCAGAGAGGGCTATGAAAAAAAGAAATATCCTAAGATAAAAACTGAAAGAAGCTTTGTGAGAAACTGGGTTGAGTTCTGTTAATTCATCTCACAGAGTTACAGCTTTCCCCTCAAGAAGCCTTTCGCTAAGACTGTTCTTGCGGAATTTGCAAAGCGGTATTTGGAAGCCCATAGGGGGCTATGGTGAAAATCGAAACAACTTCAGTTAAAAACAGGAAAGAAGCTTTCTGAGAAACTGCTTTGTGTTCTGTTAATTCATCTCACAGTGTTACAGCATTCTCCTCAAGAAGCCTTTCTCTAAGGCTGTTCTTGTGGAATTTCCAAAGTGATATTTGGAAGCTGGTAGGCGTCTATGGTGAAAAAGGAAATATCTTCAATTAACTACTTGAAAGAAGCTTTCTGAGAAACTGCTTTGTGTTCTATTAATTCATCTCACAGAGTTACAGCTTTCCCGTCAAGAAACCTTTCGCTAAGACTGTTTTTGTGGAATTTGCAAAGTGATATTCGGAGGCCCAGAGAGGGCTATGGTGAAAATGGAGATATCCTAAGATAAAAACCGAAAAGAAGCTTTCTGAGAAACTGCTTAGTGTTCTGTTAATTCAACTCACAGAGTTACAGCTTCTTCCTCAGGAAGCCTTTCGCTAAGACTGTTCTTGTGATATGTGCAAAGTGATATTTGGAAGCCCTTAGAGGGCTATGGTGAAAAAGGAAATATCCTAAGATAAAAATTGAAAAGAAGCTTTCTGAGACACTGCTTTGTTTTTTGTTAATTCATCTCACAGAGTTACAGCTTTCCCGACAAGAAGCCTTTCGCTAAGACAGTTCTTGTGGAATATGCAAAGTGATATATGGAAGCCGATAATGGGTTATGGTAAAAAAGGAAATATCTTCTGTTAAAAACTGGAAAGAAGCTTTCTGAGAAACTGCATTCTGTTCTCTTAATTCATCTCACAGAGTTATAGCTTTCCCATCAAGAAGTCATTCACTAAGACTGTTGCTGTGGAATTTGCAAGGTGATATTTCGAAGCCCTTATAGGGCTATTTTGAAAAAGGAAATATCTTCCGTTAAAAACTGGAAAGAATCTTTCTGAGAAACTGCTTGATGCTCTGATAATTCATCTGACAGAGTTTCAGCTTTCCCCTCAAGAAGCCGTTCACTAAGACTGTTCCTGTGGAATTTTCAAAGTGATATATGGAAGCCCATAGAGGGCTATGGTGAAAAAGGAAATATCCTAGGATAAAAACTAAAAAGAAGCTTTCTGAGAAACAGCTTTGTGTTCTTTTAATTCAACTCGCAGACTTAAAGCTTTCTCTTCCAGAAGCGTTTCGCTAAGACTGTTCTTGTGGAATTTGCAATGTGATATTTAGAATCCCATAGAGGGCTATGGTGAAAATGGAAATATTCTAAGATAAAAACCGAAAAGAAGCTTTCTGAGAAACTGCATTGTGTTCTCTTAATTCATCTCACAGTGTGATAGCTTTCCTCTCAAGAAGTCATTCACTAAGACTGTTCCTGTGGAATTTGCAAGGTGATATTTCGAAGCCCATATAGGACTATTTTGAAAAAGGAAATATCTTCCGTTAAAAACTGGAAAAGAATCTTTCTGAGAAACTGCTTGATGCTCTCATAATTCATCTCACAGAGTCTCAGCTTTCCCCTCAAGAAGCCGTTCACTAAGACTGTTCCTGTGGAATTTTCAAAGTGATATATGGAAGCCCATACAGGGCTATGGTGAAAAAGGAAATATCCTAGGATAAAAACTGAAAAGAAGTTTTCTGAGAAACAGCTTTGTGTTCTGTTAATTCAACTCACAGAGCTAAAGTTTTCTCTTCAAGAAGCGTTTCGCTAAGACTGTTCTTGTGGAATTTGCAAAGTGATATTTCGAAGCCCATAGAGGGCTATGGTGAAAATGGAAATATCCTAAGATAAAAACCGAAAAGAAGCTTTCTGAGAAACTGCTTTGTGATCTGTTAATTCATCTCCAGAGTTACAGTTTTGCCCTCAAGAAACCTTTCGCTAAGTCTGTTCTGGTGGAATTTTCAAAGTGGTATTTGGAAGCCCATAGGGGACTTCGGTGAAAAACGAAATTCCTTCTGTTACAAACTGGAAAGAAGCTTTCTGAGAAACTTCTTTGTGTTCTGTTAAATCATCTTACAGAGTTACAGTTTTCCCTTCATGAAGCCTTTCGCTAAGACTTTTCTTGTGGGATTTGCAAAGTGATATTTGGAAGTCCAAAGAGGGCTATGGTGAAAAAGGAAATATCTTCCGTTAAAAACTGGAAAGAAACGTTCTGAGAGACTGCTTTGTTTTCCGTTAATTGATCACACAGTGTTACAGCTTTCCCCTCAAGAAGCCTTTCGCAAAGACTGTTCTTGTAGAATTTGCAAAGTGATATTTTGTAGCAAGTAGAGGGCTATGGTGAAAAAGGAACTATCTTCCGTTAAAAACTGGAAGGAAGATTTCTGAGAAACTGCTTTGTGTTCTGTTAATTCATCTCACAGAGTTATAGCTTTCCCATCAAGAAGCCTTTCGGTAAGACTGTTCTTGTGGAATTTGCAAAGTGATATTTGGAAACACGTAGAGGGTTATGGTGAAAAAGGAAATATCCTAAGACAGAAACTGAAAAGAAGCTTTCTGAGAAACGGCTTTGTGTTCTGTTAAATGATCTCATGGATTTACACCTTTCCCCTCAAGAAGCCTTTCGCTAAGGCTGTTCTTGTGGAATTTGCAAAGTGATATTTGAAAGCCTATAGAGGGCTATGGTAAAGAAGGAAATATCTTCAGTTAATAACTGGAAAGAAGCTTTCTGAGAAACTCCTTTGTGTTCTGTTAATTCATCTCACAGAGTTACAACATTCCCCTGGATAATCCTTTCGCTAAGACTGCTCTTGTGAAATTTGCAATGTGATATTTAGAAGCCCTTAGAGGGCTATGAAAAAAGGAAATATCCTAAGATAAAAATTGAAAAGAAGCTTTCTGAGAAACTGCTTTGTGTTCTGTTAATTCATCACACAGAATTACAGCTTTCCCCACAATAAGCCTTTCGCTAAGGCTGTTCTTGTGAAATTTGCTAAGTGATATTTGGAAGCCCGTAGAGGGCAATGGTGAAAAAGGAAATATGCTAAGATAAAAACTGAAAAGAAGCTTCCTGAGAAACTGCTTTGCGTTCTGTTAATTGATCTCACAGAGTTACAGCTTTCCCCTCAAGAAGCTTTCCGCTAAGGCTGTTCTTGTGGAATTTGCAAAATGATATTTGGAAGCATATGGAGGGCTATGGTGAGAAAGGAAATACCTTCAGTTTAAAACTGGAAAGAAGCTTTCTGAGAAACTGCTTTGTGTTCTGTTAATTCATCTCACAGAGTTACAGCGTTCTCCTCAAGAAGCCTTTCACTAAGTCTGTTCTTGTGGAATTTGCAAAGTGATATTTGGAACCCAAAGAAGGCTATGGTGAAAAAGGAAATGTCCTAAGATAAAAACTGAAAAGAAGCTTTCTGAGAAACTGCTTTGTGTTCTGTTAATTCATCTCACACAGTTACAGCTTTCCCGACAAGAAGCCATTCACTGAGACTGTTCTTGTGGAATTTGCAAAGTGATATTGCAAACCGATAGAGAGTTATGGCGAAAAGGGAAATATCCTAAAATGAAAACCGAGAAGAAGGTTTCTCAGAAACTGCATTGTGTTCTCCTAATTTATCTCACAGAGTTATAGCTTTCCCCTCAAGAAGTCATTCACTAAGACTGGTCCTGTGGAATTTGCAAAGTGATATTTCGAAGCCCATATAGGGCTATTTTGAAAAAGGAAATATGTTCCGTTATAAACTGGAAAGAATCTTTCTGAGAAACTGCTTGATGCTCTGTTAATTCATCTCACAGAGCTACAGCTTTCCCCTCAATAAGCCGTTCACTAAGACTGTTCCTGTGGAATTTTCAAAGTGATATATGGAAGCCCATAGAAGGCTATGGTGAAAAAGGAAATATCTTCCGTTAAAAACTGGATAGAAGCTTTCTGAGAAACTGCTTTGTGTTCTGTTAATTCATCTAGCAGAGTTACAGCTTTCCCCTCTAGAAGCCTTTCGCTAAGAGTGTTCTTGTGGAATTTGCAAAGTGATATTTGGAAGACCTTAGAAGGCTGTGGTGAAAAAGGAAATATCCTAAGATAAAAACTGAAAAGAAGCTTTCTGAGAAACTGCTTTGTGTTCTGATAATTCATCTCACAGAGTTACAGTTTCCCCTCCAGAAGCCTTTCGCTAAGACTGCTCTTGTGGAATTTGCAATGTGATATTTGGAAGCCCCTGGAGGGTTATGGTGAAAATGAAATATCTTCGGTTAAAAACTGGAAAGAAGCTTTCTGAGAAACTGCTTTGTGTTCTGATAATTCATCTCACAGAGCTACAGCTTTCCCCTCAAAAAGCCACTCGCTAAGACTGTCCTTGTGGAATTTGCGAGGTGATATTTGGAAGCCCTTAGAGGGCTATTGTGAAAAACAAATATCTTCCGTTAAAAACTGCAAAGAAAATTTCTGAGAAACAGTCCTGTGTTCTGTTAATTCATCTCACAGAGTTCAGCTTTCCCCTCAAGAAGACTTTCGCTAAGACTCTTCTTGTGGAATTTCAAAAGTAATATTTTGAAGCCCATAGTGGGCCATGGTGAAAAAGGAAATATCTTCATTAAAACAGGAAAGAAGCTTTCTGGGAAATTGCTTTGTGTTCTGTTAATTCATCTCACAGAGTGACAGCTTTCCCCACATGAAACATTTCGCTAAGACTGTTTTTGTGGAATTTGCAGAGTGATATTTGGAAGCCCTTAGAGGGCTATAGTGAAAAAGGAAATATCCTAAGATAAAAATTTTAAAGAAGGTTTTGAGAAACTGCTTTTTGTTCTTTTAATTCATCTCACAGAGTTACAACTTTCGCCTCAAGAAGCCTTTCGCTAAGACTGTTCTTGTGGAATTTGCAAAGTGATATTTGAAGCCCATAGAAGTCAATTGTGAAAAAGAAAATATCCTAAGATAGAAACTGACAAGAAGCTTTCTGAGAAACTGCTTTGTGTTCTGTTAATTCATCTCACAGAGTTACATCTTCTACCTCAAGAAGCCTTTCGCTAAGACTGTTTTTGTGGAATTTGCAAAGTGATATTTGGAAGCCCATAGAGGTCTAATGTGGAAAAGGAAGTATCTTCAATTAAGAACCGAAAAGAAGCTTTCTGAGAAACTGCTTTGTGTTCTGGTGATTCATCTCACCGAGTTACAGCTTTCCCTTCTAGAAGCCATTCGCTAAGACTGTTCTTGTGGAATTTGCAGAGTGATACTTGGAAGCCCGTAGAGGTCTATGGTGAAAAAGGTAATATCTTCCGTTAAAGACTGATAAGAAACTGTGTGAGAAACTGCTTTGTGTTCTGTTAATTCATCTCACAGAGTTACAGCTTTCCCCTTAATAAGCCTTTCCCTAAGTCTGGTCTTGTGGAATTGTCAAAGAGATTTTTGGAAACCCCTAGAGGGTTAGGGTAAAAAAGGAACCATCTTCCGTTAAAAACTGGAAAGAAGCTTTCTGAGAGACTGCTTTGTGTTCTGCTATTTCATCTCACAGAGCTAAAACTTTCCCCTCAAGAAGGCGTTCCCTAAAACTGTTCTTGTGGAATTTGCAAAGTGATATTTGGAAGCCCATAGAGGGCTATGGTGAAACAGGAAATATCTTCCGTTAAAAACTGGAAATAAGCTTTCTGAGAAACTGATTTGTGTTGTGTTAGTTCATCTCACAAAGTTACAGCTTCCCCCTCAAGAAGTCTTTCGATAACATTCTTTTTGTGGAATTTCCAAAGTGATATTTGGATGCCCATAGAGTGCTACCATGAAAAAGGAAATATCTTCAGTTAAAGACTGAAAAGAAGCTTTCTGAAAACTGCTTTGTGTTCTGTTAATTCATCTCACAGAGTTACAGCTCTCCTCTCAGGAAGATATTCGCTAACACTGTTGTTGTGGAATTTCCAATGTGATATTTGAAAGCCCAAAGAGGGCTATGGAGAAAAAGGAAATATTCTAAGATAAAAACTGAAAAGAATCTTTCTGAGAAACTGCTTTCTGTTCTGTTAATTCTTCTCACAGAGTTACAGCTTTCCCCTCAGGAAGCCTTTCGCTAATTCTGTTCTTGTGGAATGTTCAAAGTGATATTTGGAAGTCCATAGAGGGCTATGATGAAAAAGGAAATATCTTCAGTTAAAAACTGGAAAGAAGCTTTCTGAGAAACTGCTTTGTGTTCCGTTAATTCATCTCACAGAGTTGCAGTTTTCCTCTCAAGAAGCCTTTCGCTAAGGGTGTTCTTGTGGAATTTGCAAAGAGATTTTTGGAAACCCCTAGAGGGCTAGGGTAAAAAAGGAACCATCTTCCGTTAAAAACTGTTAAGAAGCTTTCTGAGAAACTGCTTTGTGTTGTGTTAATTCATCTCACAGAGTTACAGCTTTCCCCTCAGTTAGCCGTTAACTAAGACTGTTCTTTTGAAATTTGCAAAGTGATAATTCGAAGCCCATAGAGGGTTATGGTGAAAAAGGAAATATCTTCAGTTAAAAACTGGAAAGAAGCCTTCTGAGAAACTGCTTTGTGTTCGGTTAATTCATCTCACAGAGTAGCAGCTTTCCCCTCAAGAAGCCTTTCGCTGAGACTGTTCTTCTGGAATTTGCAAAGTGATATTTGTAAGCCCGTAGAGGGCTATGGTGAAAAAGAAAATATCCTCAGTTAAAAACTGGAAAGAAGCTTTCTGAGAAACTGCTTTGTGTTCCGTTAATTCATCTCACAGAGTTACAGCTTTCCCCTCAAGAATCCTTTCGCTAAGACAGTTCTTGTGGAATTTGAAAGTGATATTTGGAAGCCCATAGAGGGTAATGGTGAAAAAAGAAATATCCTAAGATAAAAACTGGAAAGAAGCTTTCTGAGAAACTGCTTTTTGTTCTGTTAATTCATCTCACAGAGTTACAGCCTTCAACTCAAGAAGCCGTTCGATAAGACTGTTCTTGTGGAATTTGTTAAGTGATATTTGGAAGCCCATAGAGGGCTATGGTGAAAAAGGAAGTATCTTCCGATAAAAATTGGAAAGAAGCTTTCTGAGAAACTGCTTTGTGTTGTGTTAATTGATCTCACAGAATTACAGCTTTCCCCTCAAGAAGCCTTTCGCTAAGACTCTTCTTGGGGAATTTGGAAAGTGTTATTTGGAAGCCCATGGAGGGCTATGGTGAAAAAGGTAATATCTTCAGTGAAAAACTGAAAAGAAGCACTCTCAGAAACTGCGTGGTGTTCTGGTAATTCATCTCACAGAGTTACAACCTTTCTCTCAAGAAACCTTTCGATAAGACTGTTCTTGTGGAATTTGCAAAGTGATAATTGGAAGCCCAAAGAGGGCTATGGTGAAAAAGGAAATACCTTCCGTTAAAAATTGGAAAGAAGCTTTCTGAGAAACTGCTTTGTGTTCTGTTAAGTCATCTCACAGAGTTACAGCTTTCCCTTCAAGAAGACTTTCGCTAAGACTGTTCTTGTGGAATTTGCAAAGTGGTATTTGGAAGGCCATAGAGGGCTATGGTGAAAAAGGAAATATCCTCTGTGAAAAAGTGGAAAGAAGCTTTCTCAGAAACTGTTTTGTGTTCTGTTATTTCATCTCACAGAGTTAGAGCTTTCCCCTCAAGAAGCCTTTCGCTAAGACTGTTCTTTTGGAATTTGCAAAGTGATATTTGGAGCCCATAGAGGGCTATTGTGACAAAGGAAATATCTTCAGTTAAAAAGTGGAAAGAAGCTTTCTGAGAAACTGCTATGTGTTCTGTTAATACATCTCACAGAGTTACAGCTTTCCCCCAAGAAGCCTTTCCGTAGGACTGTTCTTGTGGAATTTGCGAAGTGATATTTGGAAGCCCACAGAGGTCTACCGTTAAAAAGAAAATATCTTCCGTTAAAAACTGGAAAGAAGCTTTTTGAGAAACTGCTTTGTGTTCTGTTAATTTATCTCAAAGAGATACAGCTTTCCCCTCATTAAGCCTTTCGCTAAGACTGTTCTTGTGCTATTTTCAAGGTGATATTTGGAAGCCAGATGAGGGCTCTGGTGAAATAGGAAATATCTTCAGTGAAAAAGTGGAAATAAGCTTTCTAAGAAACTGTTTGTGTTCTGTGAATTCATCTCACAAAGTTACAGATTTCCCTTCAAAAAGCCTTTCACTAAGACTGTTCTTGTGGAATTTTCAAAGTGATGTTTGGAAGCCCATAGAAGACTGTGGTGAAAACGGAAATGTCCTAAGATAAACACTGAAAAGAAGCTTTCTGAGAAAATGCTTTTTGTTCTGTTAATTCACCTCATAGAGTTACAGCTTTCCCCTCAAGAAGCCTTTCGCTAAGGCTGTTCTTGTGGAATTTGCAAAGTGATTTTTGGAAGCCGATAGAGGGCTATGGTGAAAGAAGAAATATCTTCTGTTAAAAACTGGAAAGAGGCTTTCTGAGAAACTGCTTTGTGTTCTGTTAATTTATCTTACAGACTTAAACCTTTCCCATCAAGAAGCCTTTCTGTACGGCTCTTCTTGTGTAATTTGCAAAGTGATATTTGGAAGCCCATAAAGGGTATGGTGAAAAAGGAAATATCCTCAGTTAAAAACTGGAAAGAAGCTTTCTGAGAAACTGCTTTGTGTTCTGTTAATTCACATCACATAGCTACAGCTTTCCCCTCAAGAAGCCTTTTGCTAAGACACTTCTTGTGGAATTTGCAAAGTGATATTTGGAAGCCATTAGAGGGCTATAGTGAAAAAGGAAATATCCCCAGTTAAAAAGTGGAAAGAAGATTTCTGAGAAACTGCTTTGTGTTTTGTTAATTCATCTCACAGAGTTACAGCTTTCCACTCAAGAAGACTTTCGCTAAGACTGTTCCTCTGGAATGTGCAAAGTGTTATTTTGGAGCTCATAGGGTGCTACGGTGAAAAGGAAATATCTTCAGTTTAAAACTGGAAAGAAGCTTTTTGAGAATCTGCTTTGTGTTCTTTTAATTCATCTCACAGAGTAACAGCTTTCCCCTCTAGAAGCCTTTCGTTAAGACTGTTCTTGTGGAATTTGCAAAGTGATATTTGGAAGCCCATAGAGGCTATGGTGAAAAAGGAAATATCTTCCGTTAAAACTCTAAAGAAGCATTCTGTGAAACTGCCGTGTGTTCTGTTAATACATCACACCGAGTTACAGCTTTCCCATCACGATGCCTTTCGCTAAGACTGTTCTTGTGGGATTTGCAAAGTGATATTTGGAAGCCCATAGAGGGCTATGGTGAAAAAGGAAATATCTTCAGATAAAAACTGGAAAGAAGCTTTCTGAGAAACTGCTTTGTGTTGTCTTAATTCATCTCACAGAGTTACAGATATACCCTCAAGAAGCCTTTCACTAAGAGTGTCTTTGTGGGATTTGCAAAGTGATAATTGGAAGCCCATAAAGGACTATGGTGAAAAAGGAACTATTTTCAGTTAAAAACTGGAAAGAAGCTTTCACATAAACTGCCGTGTGTTCTGTAAATACATCTCACTGAATTACAGCTTTCCCCTCAAGAAGCCTTTCGCAAAGACTGTTCTTGTGGTATTTGCAATGTGATATTTGGAAGCCCATATAGGGCTATGGTGAAAAAGGAAATATCTTCAGTTAAAAACTGGAAAGAAGCTTTCTGAGAAACTGCTTTGTGTTCTGTTAATTCATCTCACAGAATTACAGGATTCCCCTCCAGAAGACTTTCGCTAGGACTGTTCTTGTGGAATTTGCAAAATGATGTTTGGAAGCCCAAAGAGAGCTATGGTGAAAAAGGAAATATCCTAAGATAAAAACGGAAAAGAAGCTTTCTGAGGAACTGCTTTGTGTTCTCTTAATTCGTATCCCAGAGTTACAAATTTTTCCTCAAGAAGACATTCGCTAAGACTGTTCTTGTGCAATTTGCAAAGTGATATTTGGAAGCCCATAGAGGGCCATGATGAAAAAGGAAATATCTTCAGTTAAAAACTGGAAAGAAACTTTCTGAGAAACTGCTTTGTGTTCTGGTAATTCATCTCACAGACTTACAGCTTTCTTCTCAAGAAGCTTTTCGGTAAGTCTGTATTGTGGAATTTGCAAAGTGATATTTGGAAGCCCATAGTGGGCTATGGAGAAAAAGGAAATATCTTACGTTAAAAACTGGGAAGAAGATTTCTGAGACACTGCTTTGTGTTCTATTAATTTATCTAACAGAGTTACAGCATTCCCCTAGAGAAGTCATTCGCTAAGATTCTTTTTGTGGAATTTGCAAAGTGATATTTGGAAGCCCCTAGAGGGCTTCGGTGAAAAAGGAAATATCTTCAGTTAAAAACTGGAAAGAAGATTTCTGAGAAACTGTTTTGTGTTCTGATAATTCATCTAACAGGATTACAACTTTCCCTTCAAGAAGCCTTTCGATAAGACTGTTCTTGTGGGATTTGCAAAGTGATATTTGGAAGCCCAAATATGGCTATGGTAAAAAAGGAAATTTCTTCAGTTAAAAACTGGAAAGAAGCTTTCTGAGAAACTGCTTTGTGTTCTGTTAATTCAACTCACTGAGTTACAGTTTTCCCCTCCAGAAGCCTTTCCCTAAGACTGTTCTTGTGGAATTTGCAAAGTGATATTCGAAAGCCCACAGAGGGCTATAGTGAAAAACAAAATATCTTCCGTTAAAAACTGGAAAGAAGCTTTCTGAGAAACTGCCGTGTGTTCTATTAATACATCTCACACAGTTCCAGCTTTGCTCTCAAGAAGACCTTCGCTACGACTGTTCTTGAGGAATTTGCAAAGTGATATTTGGAAGCCCATAGAGGGATATGTTGAAAAAGGAAATATCTTTCGTTAAAAACTGAAAAGAAGCTTTCTTAGAAACTGCTATGTGTTCTGTTAATTCATATCAACGAGTTACAACTTTCCCCTCAAGACGCCTTCAGCTATGGCCCCTCTTGTGTAATTTGCAAAATGATATTTGGAAGCCCATAGAGGTCTACTGTGAAAATGGAAATATCCTCAGATAAAAAACGAAAAGAAGCTTTCTGAGAAACTGATTTGTGTTCTGTTAATTCATATGACAGAGTTACAGATTTTCCCTAAAGAAGCCTTTCGCTAAGACTGTTCCTGTGGCATTTGCAAAGTGATATTTGGAAGCCCATAGAGGGCTATGGTGAAAAAGGAAATATCCTATGATAAAAACTGAAAAGAAGCTTTCTGAGAAACTGCTTTGTGTTCTGTTAATTCAACTCACAGAGTTACAGCTTTCCCCTCAAGAAACCTTTCGCTAAGACTGTTCTTTTGGAATTTGCAAAGTGATATTTGGAAGCCCATAGAGGGCTAAGCTGAAAAAGGAAATATCTTCCGTTAAAAACTGGAAAGAAGATTTCTGAGAAACTGCTTTGTGTTCTGTTAATGCATCTCACAGAGATACAGCTCTCCCATCCAGAAACCTTTCGCTAACACTGTTCTTGTGGAATTTGCAAAGTGATATTTGGAAGCAAAGAGAGAGCTATGGTGAAAAAGGAAATATCCTAAGATAAAAACTGAAAAGAAGTTTTCTGAGAAACTGCTTTGTGTTCTGCTAATTCATCTCACAGTGGTACAGCTTTCCCCTCCAGAAGCCTTTCGCTAAGACTGTTCTTGTGGAATTTGCAAAGTGATATTTGGAAGCCCAGAGAGGGCTATGGTGGAAAAGGAAATATCTTCAGTTAAAAACTGGAAAGAAGGTTTCTGAGAAACTACCGTGTGTTCTGTTAATACATCTCACCGAGTTACAGCTTTCCCCTCAAGAAGCCTTTCTGTAAGACTGTTCTTGTGGAATTTGGAAAGTGAAATTTGGAAGCCCATTGAGGGCTATGATGAAAAAGGAAATTTCTTCCGTTAAAAACCGAAAAGAAGCTTTCTGAGAAACTGCTTTGTGTTTTGTTAGTTCATCTCACAGAATTACAGCTTTGCTCTCCAGAAGCCTTTCGCTAAGACTGTTCTTGTGGAATTTGCAAAGTGATCTTAGAAGCCCGTAGAGGGCTATGGTGAAAAAGGAAATATCTTCCATTAAAAACAGGGAAGAAGCTTTCTGAGAGACTTCTTTGTGTTCTGTTAATTCCTCTCACAGACTACAGCTTTCACTTCAAGAAGCCTTTCCTTAAGACTGTTCTTGAGGAATTTGCAAAGTGATATTTGGAAGCTCCTAGAAGGCTATGGTGGAAAAGGAAGTATCCTAAGATAAAAACTGAAAAGATGCTTTCTGAAAAACTGCATTGTGTTTTCTTAATTGATATCACGGAGTTATAGATTTCCCCTCCAGAAGCCTTTCGCAAAGATTGTTCTTGTGGAATTTGCAACGTGATATTTGGAAGCCCGCAGAGTGCTATGGTGAAAAAGGAAATATCTTCCGTTAAAAACTGGAAAGAAGATTTCTGAGAAACTCCTTTGTGTTCTGCTAATACATCTCACAAAGTTACAGCTTTCCCCTCAAGAAGCCGATCACTAAGACTGTTCTTGTGGAATTTGCAACGTGATATTTGGAAGCCCGCAGAGGGCTATGGTGAAAAAGGAACTATCTTCTCTTAAAAACCGGAAATAAGCTTTCTGAGAAACCGCCATGTGTTCTCTTAATGCACCTCACCGAGTTACAGCTTTCCCCTCAAGAAGACATTCGCTAGGACTGTTCTTGTGGGATTTGCAAAGTGATATTTGGAAGTCCATAGAGGGCTATGGTGAAAAAGGAAATTTCTTCCGTTTAAAACTGGAAAGAAGATTTCTGAGAAATTGCTATTTGTTCTGTTAATTCATCTCACAGAGTTACAGCTTCACCTCCAGAAGCCTTTCGCTAAGACTGTTCTTGTGGAATTTGCAAAGTCATATTTGGAAGCCAATAGAAGTCTATTTTGAAAAAGGAATTATCCTAAGATAGAAACTGAAAAATAAGCTTTCTGAGAAACTGCTTTGTGTTCTGTCAATTCAACTCACAGAGTTACAGCTTTCCCCTCAAGAAGCCTTTTGCTGAGGCTGTTCTTGTGAAATTTTCAAAGTGATATTTGGAAGCCCCTAGAGGGCTATGGTGAAAAAGGAAATATCTTCCGTTAAAAACTGGAAAGAAGCTTTATGAGAATCTGCCGTGTGTTATGTTAATACATCTCACCGAGTTACAGCTTTCCCCACAAGAAGCCTTTCGCTAAGACTGTTCCTGTGGGATTTGCAAAGTGATATTTGGAAGCCCATAGAGGGCTACGGTGAAAATGGAATTATCTTCAGTTAACAACTGGAAAGAAGCTTCTGAGAAACTGCTTTGTGTTCTGTTAATTCATTTCACAGAGTTACAGCTTTCCCTCAAGAAGCCTTTCACTAAGACTCTTCTTGTGGAATTTGCAAAGTGATCTTTGGAAGCCCATAGAGGGCTATGGTGAAAAAGGAAATATCTTCCGTTAAAAACTGTAAAGAAGCTTTATGAGAATCTGCCGTGTGTCATGTTAATACATCTCACCGAGTTACAGCTTTCCCCACAAGAAGCCTTTCGCTAAGACTGTTCCTGTGGGATTTGCCAAGTGATATTTGGAAGCCCATAGAGGGCTACGGTGAAAATGGAAATATCTTCAGTTAACAACAGGAAAGAAGCTTCTGAGAAACTGCTTTGTGTTCTGTTAATTCATCTCCAAGAGTTACAGCTTTCCCCTCAAGAAGCCTTTCGGTACGACGGCTCTTATGGAATTTGCAGAGTGATATTTAGAAGCCCTCAGAGGGCTATGGTGAAAAAGGAAATAGACTAAGATAAAAACTGAAAACAAGCTTTTTGAGAAGCTGCTTTGTGTTCTGTTAATTCATCTCACAGTGTTCCAGCTTTCCCCTAAAGAAGCCTTTCGCTAAGACTGTTCTTGTGGAATTTTCAAAGAGATATTTGGAAGCCCTTAGAGGGCTACGGTAAAAAAGGATATACCTTCAGTTAAAAACTGGAAAGAAGCTTTCTGAGAAACTGCTTAGTGTTCTGTTAATTCATCTCACAGAGTTACAGTTCTCCCTTCAAGAAGACATTCGCTAAGAGTGTTTTTGTGGAATTTGTAAAGTGATATTTGGAAACCCTAGAGGGCTATGGTGAAAAAGGAAATATCTTCCATTAAAAACTGGAAAGAAGCTTTCTGAGAAACTGCTTTGTGTTCTGTTAATTCATCTCACAGAGTTATAGCTTTCCCCTCAAAAAGCCTTTCTCTAAGGCTGTTGTTGTGGAATTTGCAAAGTGATATTTGGAATCTCAAAGAGGGCTATGGTGAAAATGGAAATATCCTAAGATAAAAACCGAAAAGAACCTTTCTGAGAAACTGCTTTCTGTTCTGGTAGTTCATCTCACAGAGTTACAGCATTCTGCTAAAGCAGCCGTTCACTAAGACTGTTCTTGTGGAATTTGACAAGTGACATTTGGAAGCCCTTAGAGGGCTATGATGAAAAAGTAAATATCCTAAGATAAAAACTGAAAAGAAACTTTCTGAGAAACTGCTTTGTTTTCTATTAATTCAACTCACACAGTTGCAGCTTTACCCTCAAGAAGCCTTTCGCTAAGGCTGCTGTTGTGGTATTTGCAAAGTGATATTTGGAAGCCCATAGAGGGCTACGGTGAAAAAGGAAATATCTTCAGTTAAAAACTGAAAAGAAGCTTTCTGACAAACTGCTGTGTGTTGTGTCAATTCATCTCAAAGAATTAGAGCTTTCCCCTGAAAACACCTTCCGCTAAGACTGTTCTTGTGGAATTTGCAAAGTGATAATTTGAAGCCCATAGATGGCTATGGTGAAAAAGGAAATATCCTAAGATAAAAACCGAGAAGAAGCTTCCTGAGAAACTGCTTTGTGTTCTTTTATTTTATCTCACAGTGTTACCGCTTTCCCCTCAAGAAGCCATTCAGTAAGACTGTTCTTGTGAAATTTTCAAAGTGATATTTGGAAGCCCATAGTGGGCTATGGTGAAAAAGGAAATATCTTCCCTTAAAAACTAGAAAGAAGCACTCTGAGAAACTGCCGCGTGTTCTGTTAATATATCTCACCGGGTTACAGCTTTCTCCACAAGAAGCCGTTCACTAAGACTGTTCTTGTGGAATTTGCAAAGTGATATTTGGAAGCCCAGAGAGGGCTACGGTGAAAAAGGAAATATCTTCCGTTAAAAACTGGAAAGAAGATTTCTGAGAAACTGCTTTGTGTTCTGTTAATTCATCTCACAGAGTTACAGCTTTCCCCTCCAGAAGTCTTTGGTTAAGACTATTATTGTGGAACTTGCAAAATTTGCAAAGTGATATTTCGAAGCCCTTAGAGGGCTATGGTGAAAAAGGAAATACCCTAAGATAAAAACTGAAAAGAAGCTTTCTCAGCAACTGCTTTGTTTTCTGTTAAATCAACTGACAGAGTTACAGCTTTCCCCTCAAGAAGCCTGTCGCTAAGGCTGTTTTTGTGGAATTTGTAAAGTGATATTTGGAAGCCCACAGATGGCTATGGTGAAAATGGAAATATCCTAAGATAAAAATAGAAAAGAAGCTTTCTGAGAAACTGCCTTGTGTTCTGTTAGTTCATCTCACAGAGTTACAGCTTTACCCTCACGAAACCGTTCACTAAGACTGCTCTTGTGAAATTTGCAAAGTGATATTGGAAGCCCGTAGAGGGCTATGGCGAAAAAGGAAATAACTTCAGTTTAAAACTGGAAAGAATCTTTCTGAGAAACTACTTTGTCTTCTCTTAATTCAACTCACAGAGTTACAGCTTTCCCTTCAATAAGCCTTTCGCTAAGACAGTTCTTGTGGAATTTGCAAAGTGATATTTGGAGCCCTTAGAAGGCGATGCTGAAAAAGGAAATATCCTAATATAAAACTGAACAGAAGCTTTCTGAGAAACTGCTTTGTGTACTGTTAATTCATCTCACAGAGTTAATGCTTGTCCCTGCAGAAGCCTTTCACTAAGACTGTTCTTGTGGAATTTGCAAAGAGAAATTTCGAAGCCTATAGAGGGCTATGGTGAAAAAGGGATTATCTTCCATTAAACACCGAAAAGAAGCTTTCTGAGAAACTGCTTTGTGTTCTGTTAGTTCATCTCACAGTGTTTGAGCTTTCCCCTCAAGGAGCCGTTCACTAAGACTCTTCTTGTGCAATTTGCAAATTCATATTTGGTAACCCATAGAGGGCTATGGTGAAAAAGGAAATATCTCCCATTAAAAAAGGAGAAAGCAGCTTCTTGAGAAACTGGCGTGTTTTCTGTTAATACATCTCACCAAATTAGAGCTTTCCCTTCCAGAAGCCTTTCGCTCAGACTGTTCTTGTGGAATTTGCAAGGTGATATTTGGAAGACCATAGAGGGCTATGGTGAAAAAGGAAATAGCCTAAGATAGAAACTGAAAAGAAGCTTTCTGAAAAACTGCTTTGTGTTCTGTTGAATCATCTCAAAGTGTTAGAACTTTCCCCTTAAGAAGCCTTTCGCTAATACTGTTCTTGCGGAATTTGCAAAGTGATATTCGGAAGCCCATAGAGTGCTATAGTGAAAATGGAAATCTCCTAAGATAAAAACCGAAAAGAAGCTTTCTGAGAAACTGCCTTGTGTTCTGTTAGTTCATCTCATAGAGTTACAGCTTTCCCCTCAAGAAGCCGTTCACTAAGACTGTTCTTGTGAAATTTGCAAAGTGATATTTGGAAGCCCATAGAAGGCTATGGTGAAAAAGGAAATACCTTCAATTAGAAACTAAAAAGAAGCCTTCTGAGAAGCTGCATTGTGTTCTGTTAATTCATCTCAGAGTGTTACAGCTTTCCCCTCAAGAAGCCTGTCGCTAAGACTGTTCTTGAGGAACTTCCAAAGTGATATTTGGAAGCCCTTTAGAGGGCTATGGTGAAAAAGCAATATCTTCCTTTAAAAACCGGAAAGAAGGTTTCTGAGAAACTTCTTTGTGTTCCCTTAATTCATCTCACAGAGTTACAGCTTTCACCTCAAGAAGCCTTTCGCTAAGACTCTTCTTGTGGAATTTGCAAAGTGATATTTGGAATCTTATATAGGGCTACTGTAAAAAAGGAAATATGTTCCGTTAAATACTGTAAAGAAGCTTTTTGAGAAACTGCTTTGTGTTCTGTTAATTCATCTCACAGAGTTACAGCATATCCCTCCAGAAGCCTTTCGCTAAGAATGTTCTTGTGGAATTTGCAAAGTGTAATTTGGAAGCCAATGGAGGGCTATGGTGAAATAGGAAATACTTTCCGTTAAAAACCGGAAAGAAGCTTTCTGAGAAACTGTTTTGTGTTCTGTTTATTCATCTCAGAACGTTACAGCTTTCCCCTCAAGAAGTCGTTAACTAAGATTGTTTTTGTGGAATTTGGAAAGTGATATTTGGAAGCCCATAGAGGGCTATGGTGAGAAAAGAAATATCTTCCGTTAAATACTGGAAAGAATCTTTCTGAGAAACTGCTTTTGTTCTGTTAGTTCATGTCAGAGTTTTACAGCTTTCCCCTCCAGAAACCTTTCGCTAAGACTGTTGTTTTGTAATTTGCAAAGTGATATTTCGAAGCCCATTCAGGGCTATGGTGAAAAAGGAAATATCCTAAGATAAAAACTGAAAAGAAGCTTTCATAGAAACTGCTTTGTGTTCTGTTAATTCATCTCACAGAGTTACAACTTTCCCTTCCAGAAGCCTTTCGCTAAGACTGTTCCTGTGGAATTTGCAAAGTGATATTTGGAAGCTCATAGAGGGCTATGATGAAAACGGAAATATCTTCAGTTAAAAACTGAAAAGAAGCTTTCTGAGAAACTGCCGTGTGTTTTGTTAATTATACATCTGACCGAGTTAGAGCTTTCCCCACAGGAAGCCTTCGCTAAGAATGTTCTTGTGGAATATTCAAAGTCATATTTGGAAGCCCATAGAGGGCAGTGGTGAAAACGGAAATATCTTCCAATATAAACTGGAAAGAAGCTTTCTGAGAAACTGCTTAGTGTTCTGTTAATTCATCTCACAGAGTTACAGCTTTCCCTTCCAGAAGCCTTTTGCTAAGACTGTTCCTGTGGAATTTGCAAAGTGATATTTGGAAGCCCTTAGAGGTCTATGGTGAAAAATTAAATATATTCAATTAAAAACTGGAAAGAAGCTTTCTGAGAGACTCCTTTGTATTCTGTTAATTCATTTCACAGAATTACAGCTTTCGCCTCAAGAAGTCTTTCGCTAAGAATCTTCTTGTGGAATATGCAAAGTGATATTTGGAAGCCCATAGAATGCTATTTTGAAAAAGGAAATATCTTCCGTTAAAAACCGAAAAGAAGATTTCTGAGAAACTGCTTTGTGTTCTGTTAATTCATCTCACAGAGTTACAGCTTTCACCTCAAAGAGGCTTTTGCTAAGACAGTTCTTTTGGAATTTGCAAAGTGATATTTTGAAGCCCATTGAGGGCTATGGTGAAAGAGTAAATATCTTCAGCAAAATACTGGAAAGAAGCTGTCTGAGAAACTACTTTGTGTACTGTTAATTTATCTCACAGAGTAACTGCTTTCCCCTCAAGAAGCCTTTCACTAAGACTGTTCTTATGAAATTTGCAAAGTGATATTTGGAAACCCATAGAGGGCTATGGTGAAAAAGGAAATATCTTCCGTTAAAAACTGGAAAGAAGCTTTCTGAGAAACTGCTTTGTGTTCTGTTAATTCTTCTTACAGTGTTACAACTTTCGCCTCTAGAAGCCTTTTGCTAACACTGTTGGTGTAGAACTTGTAGAGTGATATTTGGAAGCCCATAGAGGGCTGTGGTGAAAAAGGAAATATCCTAAGGTAAAAACTGAAAAGAAGCATTCTGAGAAACTGCTCTGTGCTCTGTTAAATCAGCTCAGAGAGTTACAGCTTTCCCTTCAAGAAGCCTCTCTCTAAGGCTGTTTTTGTGGAATTGGCAAAGAGATAGTTGGAAGCCCGTAGAGGGCTATGGTGAAAAAGGCAATATCTTCCGTTAAAAACTGGAAAGAAGTGTTCGGAGAAACTGCTTCGTGTTCTGTTAATACTTCCCACAGAGTTACAGCTTTCCCCTGAAAAGATTTTCGCTCCGACTGTTCTTGTGGAATTAGCAAAGTGATATTTAGAAGCCCATAAAGGGCTATGGTCAAAAATGAAATATCTTCCATAAAAACTAGAAAGAATCTTTCTGAGAAACTGCTTTGTGTTCTGTTAATTCATCACACAGGGTTACTGCGTTCCTCTCAAGAAGCCTTTCCCTAAGAATCTTCTTGTGGAATTTGTAAAGTGATATTTGGAAGCCCATAGTGGGTTACGGTGAAAAAGGAAAATCTTCCCTTAAAAACTGGAAAGAAGCTCTCTGAGAAACTGGTATGTGTTCGGTTAATTCATCATACAGTTACTGCTTTCCCCTAAGAAGCCTTTCGCTAAGTCTCTTCTTGTGGAATTGGCAAAGTGATATTTGGAAGCCCATAGAGGTCTACGGTGAAAAAGGAAATATCTTCCGTTAAAAACTGGAAAGAAGCTTTCTCAGAAATTGCTTTGTGTTCTGTTAATTCATCTCACAGAGTCACTGCTTTCACCTTAAGAAGCCTTTCGATAAGACTGTTCTTGTGGAAATTTCATAGTGATAATTTCAAGCCCATAGAGGGCTAAGGTGAAAAAGGAAATATCCTAAGATAAAAACTGAAAAGAAGCATTCTGAGAAACTACTTTGTGATCTGTTAATTCATCTCACAGAGTTACAGCTTTCCCCTGAAGAATCCTTTTGCGAAGACTCTTCTTGTGGAATTTGCAAAGTGATATTTGGAAGCCCATAGAGGGCTATGGTGAAAAAAGAAATATCTTCCGATAGAAACTGCTCTGTGTTCTGTTAATTCATCTCACAGAGTTACTGCTTTCCCAGCAAGAAACCATTCTCTAAGATTCTTCTTGTAGATTTTGCAAAGTGATATTGGAAGTCCGTAGAGCTCTATGGTGAAAAAGGAAATATCTCCCATTAAAAACTGGAAAGAAGCTTTCTGAGAAACTGCTTTGTCCTCTGTTAATTCATCTCACAGAGTTACAGCTTTACGCTCAAGAAGCCTTTCGCGACGACTGTTCTTGTGGAATTTGCAAGGTTATATTTGGAAGTCCATAGAGTTCTATGGTTAAAAAGGAAATTACTTCCGTTAAAAACTGGAAAGAAGCTTTCTGAGAAACTGCTCTGTGTTCTGTTAATTCATCTCACAGAGTCACTGCTTTCACCTTAAGAAGCCTTTCGCTAAGACTGTTCTTGTGGAATTTTCATAGTGATATTTTCAAGCCCATAGAGGGCTAAGGTGAAAAAGGAAATATCCTAAGATAAAAACTGAAAAGAAGCATTCTGAGAAACTACTTTGTGTTCTGTTAATTCATCTCACAGAGTTACAGCTATCCCCTCAAGAAGCCTTTCGCCAAGACTCTTCTTGTGGAATTTTTAAAGTGATATTTGGAAGCCCGTAGATGGCTATGGTGAAAAAGGAAACATCTTCCGTTAAAAACTGGAAAGAAGCTTTCTGAGAAACTGTTCTGTGTTCTGTTAATTCATCTCACAGAGTTACAGCTTTCCCCTCAAGAAGCCTTTCGCTAAGACTGTTCTTGTGGAATTTTCAAAGTCATATTTGGAAGCCCATTGAGGGATATGGTGAAAAAGGAAATATCTTCCGTTAAAAACTGGAAAGAAGCTTTCTGAGAAATTGCTTTGTGTTCTGTTAATTCATCTCACAGAGTTATTGCGTTCCTCTCAAGAAGCCTTTCGCTAAGACTCTTCTTGTGGAATTTGTAAAGTGATACTTGGAAGCCCATAGAGGGTTATGGTGAAAAAGGGAAATCTTCCCTTAAAAACTGGAAAGAAGCTTTCTGAGAAACTGCTTTGTTTTCGGTTAATTCATCTCACAGTTACTGCTTTCCCCTCAAGAAGCCTTTCGCTAAGACTCTTCTTGTGGAATTGGCAAAGTGATATTAGGAAGCCCATAGAGGTCTATGGTGAAAAAGGAAATATCTTCCGTTAAAAACTGGAAAGAAGCTTTCTGAGAAACTGCTTTGTGTTCTGTTAATTCATCTCACAGTGTCACTGCTTTCACCTCAAGAAGCCTTTCGCTTAGACTGTTCTTGTGGAATTTGCAAACTGATATTTGGAAGTCCATAGAGGGCTACGGTGAAAAAGGAAATATCTTCCATTAAAAACGGGAAAGAAGGTTTCTGAGAAACTGCTTTGTGTTCACTCAATTCATCTCACGGAGTTACAGAATTCCCCTCAAGAAACCTTTCACTAAGTCTGTTTTTGTGGAATTTTCAAAGTGATATTTGGAAACCTATAGACGGCTTTATTGAAAAAGGAAATATCTTCCATTGAAAACTAGAAAGAAGCTTTCTGAGAAACTATTCGTGTTCTGTTAATTCATCTCACAGAGCTACAGCTTTCCTTTCAAAAAGCCTTTCGCTAAGACAGTTCTTTTGGAATATGCAATGTGATATTTGGAAGCACATAGAGGGCTATGGTGAACAAGGAAATATCTTCCTTTAAAAACTGGAAAGAAGTTTTCTGAGAAACTGCTTTGTGTCCCGTTAATTCTTTTCACATAGTTACAGTTTTCCCCTCAAGAAGCCTTTCGCTAAGGTTGTTCTTTTACAATTTGCAAAGTGGTATTTGGAAGCCCATAGAGGGCTATGGTGAAAAAGGATATATCTTCCGTTAAAAACTGGAAAGAAGCATTCTGAGAACTGCTTTGTGTTCTGTTACTTCTTCCCATAGAGTTACAGCTTCCCCCTGAAGAAGATTTTCGCTAAGACTCTTCTTATGGAATTTGCAAAGTGATATTTGGAAGCCCTTAGAGGGCTATGGTGGAAAAGGAAATATCTTCCGTTAAAAACAGGAAAGAAGCTTTCTGAGAAACTGCTTTGTGTTCTGTTAATTCATCTCACAGAGTTACAGCTTTCTCTTCAATAAGCCTTTCGCTAAGACTCTTCTTGTGGAATTTTCAAAGTGATATTTGGAAGCCCGTAGAGGGCTATGGTGGAAAAGGAAATATCTTCCATTAAAAACTAGAAAGAAGCTTTCTGAGGAACTGCTTTGTGTTCTGTTAATTCATCTCACAGAGTTACTGCGTTCCTCTCAAGAAGCCTTTGGCTAAGACTCTTCTTGTGGAATTTGTAAAGTGATATTTAGAAGCCCGTAGAGGGTTATGGTGAAAAAGGAAATCTTCCCTTATAAACTGGAAAGAAGCTTTCTGAGAAACTGCTTTGTGTTCAGTTAATTCATCTTACAGTTACTGCTTTCCCCTAAGAAGCCTTTCGCTAAGACTCTTCTTGTGGAATTTGTAAAGTGATATTTGGAAGCCCATAGAAGTCTACGGTGAAAAAGGAAATATCTTCCGTTAAAAACTGGAAAGAAGCTTTCTGAGAAACTGCTTTGTGTTCTGTTAATTCATCTCACAGAGTCACTGCTGTCACCTCAAGAAGCCTTTCGCTTAGACTGTTCTTGTGGAATTTTAATAGTAATATTTGGAATTCCATAGAGGGCTATGGTTAAAAAGGAAATACCTTCCGTTAAAAACTGGAAAGAAGCTCTCTGAGAAACTGCTTTGTGTTCTGTTAATTCATCTCACAGAGTCACTGCTTTCACCTCAAGAAGCCTTTCGATAAGACTGTTCTTGTGGATTTTTCATAGTGATATTTTCAAGCCCATAGATTGCTAAGGTGAAAAAGAAAACATTCTAAGATAAAAACTGAAAAGAAGCATTCTGAGAAACTACGTTGTGTTCTGTTAATTCATTTCACAGAGTTACAGCTATCCCCTCAAGAAGCCTTTCGAGAAGACTCTTCTTGTGGAATTTGCAAAGTGATATTTGGAATCCCTTAGAGGGCTATGTTGAAAAAGGAAATATCTTCCTTTAAAAACTGGAAAGAAGCTTTCTGAGAAACTGATTTGTGTTCTGTTAATTCATCTCACAGATTTACTGCGTTCCCCACAAGAAGCCTTTCGCTAAGACTGTTCTTGTGGAATTTGCAAAGTGATAATTGGAAGCCCTTAGAGGGCTATGGTGAAAAAGGAAATATCTTCCGTGAAAAACTGGAAAGAAGCTTTCTGAGAAATTGCTTTGTTTTCTGTTAATTCATCTCACAGAGTTACAGCTTGCCCCTCAAGAAGCCTTTCGCTAAGACTCTTCTTGTGGAATTTGCAAAGTGATATTTGGAAGCCCGTAGAGGGTTAAAGTGAAAAAGGAAATATTTTCCATTAAAAACTGGTAAGAAGCTTTCTGAGAAACTGCTTTGTGTTCCGTTAATTCATCTCAGAGAGTTACAGCTTTCCCCTCAAGAAGCCTTTCGCGAAGACTGTTCTTCTTGGATTTGCAAAGTGATATTTGGAAGTCCATAGAGGGCTACGGTCAAAAAGGAAATATCTTCCATTAAAAGCTGGAAAGAAACTTTCTGAGAAACTGCTTTGTGTTCTCTCAATTCATCTGACAGAGATACAGCTTTCCCCTCAAGAAGCCTTTCGCTAAGTCTGTTTATGTGGAATTTGCAAAGTGATATTTGGAAGCCTATAGAGGGCTTTATTGAAAAAGGAAATATCTTCCGTTGAAAACTAGAAAGAAGCTTTCTGAGAAACTTATTCGTGTTCTGTTAATTCATCTCACAGAGTTACAGCTTTCCTTTCAAAAAGCCTTTCGCTAAGACAGTTCTTTTGGAATATGCAAAGTGATATTTGGAAGCACATTGTGGGCTATGGTGAACAAGGAAATATCTTCCGTTAAAAACTGGAAAGAATATTTCTGAGAAACTGCTTTGTGTACTGTTAATTCTTTTCACATAGTTACAGTTTTCCCCTCAAGAAACCTTTCGCTAAGATTGTTCTTGTAGAATTTGCAAAGTGATATTTGGAAGCCCATAGAGGGCTATGGCGAAAAAGGATATATCTTCCGTTAAAAACTGGAAAGAAGCTTTCTGAGAAACTGCTTTGTGTTCTGTTAATTCTTCCCATAGAGTTACAGCTTCCCCCTGAAGAACATTTGCGCTAAGACTCTTCTTATGGAATTTTCAAAGTGATATTTGGAAGCCCATAGAGGGCTATGGTGGAAAAGGAAATATCTTCCGTTAAAAACTGGAAAGAAGCTTTCTGAGAAACTGCTTTGTGTTCTGTTAATTCATCTCACAGAGTTACTGCTTTCTCTTCAATAAGCCATTCGCTAAGACTCTTGTTGTGGAATTTTCAAAGTGATATTTGGAAGCCCATAGAGGGCTATGTTGGAAAAGGAAATATCTTCCGTTAAAAACTAGAAAGAAGCTTTCTGAGAAACTGCTTTGTGTTCTGTTAAAATCATCTCACAGATTTACTGCGTTCCTCTCAAGAAGCCTTTGGCTAAGACTCTTCTTGTGGAATTTGTAAAGTGATATTTAGAAGCCCATAGAGGGTTATGGTGAAAAAGGAAATCTTCCCTTATAAACTGGAAAGAAGCTTTCTGAGAAACTGCTTTGTGTTCAGTTAATTCATCTTACAGTTACTGCTTTCCCCTAAGAAGCCTTTCGCTAAGACTCTTCTTGTGGAATTTGCAAAGTTATATTTGGAAGCCCATAGAAGTCTACGGTGAAAAAGGAAATATCTTCCGTTAAAAACTGGAAAGAAGCTTTCTGAGAAACTGCTTTGTGTTCTGCTAATTCATCTCACAGAGTCACTGCTTTCACCTCAAGAAGCCTTTCGCTTAGACAGTTCTTGTGGATTTTTCATAGTGATATTTTCAAGCCCATAGATTGCTAAGGTGAAAAAGAAAACATCCTAAGATAAAAACTGAAAAGAAGCATTCTGAGAAACTACGTTGTGTTCTGTTAATTCATCTCACAGAGTTACAGCTATCCCTTCAAGAAGCCTTTCGCGAAGACTCTTCTTGTAGAATTTGCAAAGTGATATTTGGAATCCCTTAGAGGGCTATGGTGAAAAAGGAAATATCTTCCTTTAAAAACTGGAAAGAAGCTTTCTGAGAAACTGATTTGTGTTCTGTTAATTCATCTCACAGATTTACTGCGTTCCCCACAAGAAGCCTTTCGCTAAGACTGTTCTTGTGGAATTTACAAAGTGATAATTGGAAGCCCTTAGAGGGCTATGGTGAAAAAGGAAATATCTTCCGTGAAAAACTGGAAAGACGCTTTCTGAGAAATTGCTTTGTTTTCTGTTAATTCATCTCACAGAGTTACAGCTTGCCCCTCAAGAAGCCTTTCGCTAAGACTCTTCTTGTGGAATTTGTAAAGTGATATTTGGAAGCCCTTAGAGGGTTATGGTGAAAACGGAAAATCTTACCTTAAAAACTGGAAAGTAGCTTTCTCAGAAACTGCTTTGTGTTCTGTTAATTCATCTCACAGTTACTGCTTTCCCCTCAAGAAGCCTTTCGCTAAGACTGTTCTTGTGGAATTGGCAAAGTGATATTTGGAAGCCCATAGTTGTCTATGGTGAAAAAGGAAATATCTTTCGTTAAAAAATGGAAAGAAGATTTCTGAGACACTGCTTTGTTTTCTGTTAATTCATCTCACAGAGTCACCGCTTTCACCTCAAGAAGCCTTTCGCTTAGACTATTCTTGTGGAATTTTCATAGTGATATTTTCAAGCCCATAGAGGGCTAAGGTGAGAAAGAAAATATCCTAAGATAAAAACTGGAAAGAAGCTTTCTGAGAAACTGCTTTGTGTTCTGTTAATTCATCTCACAGAGTTACAGGATTCCCCTCCAGAAGACTTTCGCTAGGACTGTTCTTGTGGAATTTGCAAAATGATGTTTGGAAGCCCAAAGAGAGCTATGGTGAAAAAGGAAATATCCTAAGATAAAAACGGAAAAGAAGCTTTCAGAGGAACTGCTTTGTGTTCTCTTAATTCGTATCCCAGAGTTACAAATTTTTCCTCAAGAAGACATTCGCTAAGACTGTTCTTGTGCAATTTGCAAAGTGAAATTTGGAAGCCCATAGAGGGCCATGATGAAAAAGGAAATATCTTCAGTTAAAAACTGTAAAGAAACTTTCTGAGAAACTGCTTTGTGTTCTGGTAATTCATCTCACAGACTTACAGCTTTCTTCTCAAGAAGCTTTTCGGTAAGTCTGTTTTGTGGAATTTGCAAAGTGATATTTGGATGCCCATAGTGGGCTATGGAGAAAAAGGAAATATCTTCCGTTAAAAACTGGGAAGAAGATTTCTGAGACACTGCTTTGTGTTCTGTTAATTTATCTAACAGAGTTACAGCATTCCCCTAGAGAAGTCATTCGCTAAGATTATTTTGTGGAATTTGCAAAGTGATATTTGGAAGCCCCTAGAGGGCTTCGGTGAAAAAGGAAATATCTTCAGTTAAAAACTGGAAAGAAGATTTCTGAGAAACTGTTTTGTGTTCTGATAATTCATCTCACAGGATTACAGCTTTCCCTTCAAGAAGCCTTTCGATAAGACTGTTCTTGTGGGATTTGCAAAGTGATATTTGGAAGCCCAAATATGGCTATGGTGAAAAAGGAAATTTCTTCAGTTAAAAACTGGAAAGAAGCTTTCTGAGAAACTGCTTGGTGTTCTGTTAATTCAACTCACTGAGTTACAGTTTTCCCCTCCAGAAGCCTTTCCCTAAGACTGTTCTTGTGGAATTTGCAAAGTGATATTCGAAAGCCCACAGAGGGCTATAGTGAAAAACAAAATATCTTCCGTTAAAAACTGGAAAGAAGCTTTCTGAGAAACTGCCGTGTGATCTATTAATACATCTCACACAGTTCCAGCTTTGCTCTCAAGAAGACCTTCGCTACGACTGTTCTTGAGGAATTTGCAAAGTGATATTTGGAAACCCATAGAGGGATATTTTGATAAAGGAAATATCTTTCGTTAAAAACTGAAAAGAAGCTTTCTTAGAAACTGCTATGTGTTCTGTTAATTCATCTCAACGAGTTACAACTTTCCCCTCAAGAAGCCTTCAGCTATGGCGCCTCTTGTGTAATTTGAAAAATGATATTTGGAAGCCCATAGAGGTCTACTGTGAAAATGGAAATATCCTCAGATAAAAAACGAAAAGAAGTTTTCTGAGAAACTGATTTGTGTTCTGTTAATTCATATGACAGAGTTACAGATTTTCCCTAAAGAAGCCTTTCGCTAAGACTGTTCCTGTGGCATTTGCAAAGTGATATTTGGAAGCCAATAGAGGGCTATGGTGAAAAAGGAAATATCCTATGATAAAAACTGAAAAGAAGCTATCTGAGAAACTGCTTTGTGTTCTGTTAATTCAACTCACAGAGTTACAGCTTTCCCCTCAAGAAACCTTTCGCTAAGACTGTTCTTTTGGAATTTGCAAAGTGATATTTGGAAGCCCATAGAGGGCTAAGCTGAAAAAGGAAATATCTTCCGTTAAAAACTGGAAAGAAGATTTCTGAGAAACTGCTTTGTGTTCTGTTAATGCATCTCACAGAGTTACAGCTCTCCCATCCAGAAACCTTTCGCTAACACTGTTCTTGTGGAATTTGCAAAGTGATATTTGGAAGCAAAGAGAGAGCTATGGTGAAAAAGGAAATATCCTAAGATAAAAACTGAAAAGAAGTTTTCTGAGAAACTGCTTTGTGTTCTGTTAATTCATCTCACAGTGGTACAGCTTTCCCCTCCAGAAGCCTTTCGCTAAGACTGTTCTTGTGGAATTTGCAAAGTGATTTTTGGAAGCCGAGAGAGGGTTATGGTGGAAAAGGAAATATCTTCAGTTAAAAACTGGAAAGAAGGTTTCTGAGAAACTACCGTGTGTTCTGTTAATACATCTCACCGAGTTACAGCTTTCCCCTCATGAAGCCTTTCTGTAAGACTGTTCTTGTGGAATTTGGAAAGTGAAATTTGGAAGCCCGTTGAGGGCTATGATGAAAAAGGAAATTTCTTCCGTTAAAAACCGAAAAGAAGCTTTCTGAGAAACTGCTTTGTGTTTTGTTAGTTCATCTCACAGAATTACAGCTTTGCTCTCCAGAAGCCTTTCGCTAAGACTGTTCTTGTGGAATTTGCAAAGTGATCTTAGAAGCCCGTAGAGGGCTATGGTGAAAAAGGAAATAGCTTCCATTAAAAACAGGGAAGAAGCTTTCTGAGAGACTTCTTTGTGTTCTGTTAATTCCTCTCACAGACTTCAGCTTTCACTTCAAGAAGCCTTTCCTTAAGACTGTTCTTGAGGAATTTGCAAAGTGATATTTGGAAGCTCCTAGAAGGCTATGGTGGAAAAGGAAGTATCCTAAGATAAAAACTGAAAAGATGCTTTCTGAAAAACTGCATTGTGTTTTCTTAATTGATATCACGGAGTTATAGATTTCCCCTCCAGAAGCCTTTCGGAAAGATTGTTCTTGTGGAATTTGCAACGTGATATTTGGAAGCCCGCAGAGTGTTATGGTGAAAAAGGAAATATCTTCCATTAAAAACTGGAAAGAAGATTTCTGAGAAACTCCTTTGTGTTCTGCTAATACATCTCACAAAGTTACAGCTTTCCCCTCAAGAAGCCGATCACTAAGACTGTTCTTGTGGAATTTGCAACGTTATATTTGGAAGCCCACAGAGGGCTATGTTGAAAAAGTAACTATCTTCTCTTAAAAACCGGAAATAAGCTTTCTGAGAAACCGCCATGTGTTCTCTTAATGCTCCTCACCGAGTTACAGCTTTCCCCTCAAGAAGACATTCGCTAGGACTGTTCTTGTGGGATTTGCAAAGTGATATTTGGAAGTCCATAGAGGGCTATGGCGAAAAAGGAAATTTCTTCCGTTTAAAACTGGAAAGAAGATTTCTGAGAAATTGCTATTTGTTCTGTTAATTCACCTCACAGAGTTACAGCTTCACCTCCAGAAGCCTTTCGCTAAGACTGTTCTTGTGGAATTTACAAAGTCATATTTGGAAGCCAATAGAAGTCTATTTTGATAAAGGAATTATCCTAAGATAGAAACTGAAAAATAAGCTTTCTGAGAAACTGCTTTGTGTTCTGTCAATTCAACTCACAGAGTTACAGCTTTCCCCTCAAGAAGCCTTTTGCTGAGGCTGTTCTTCTGAAACTTTCAAAGTGATATTTGGAAGCCCCTAGAGGGTTATGGTGAAAAAGGAAATATCTTCCGTTAAAAACTGGAAAGAAGCTTTATGAGAATCTGCCCTGTGTTATGTTAATACATCTCACCGAGTTACAGCTTTCCCCACAAGAAGCCTTTCGCTAAGTCTGTTCCTGTGGGATTTGCAAAGTGATATTTGGAAGCCCATAGAGGGCTACGGTGAAAATGGAATTATCTTCAGTTAACAACTGGAAAGAAGCTTCTGAGAAACTGCTTTGTGTTCTGTTAATTCATCTCCAAGAGTTACAGCTTTCCCCTCAAGAAGCCTTTCGTTACGACGGCTCTTGTGGAATTTGCAGAGTGATATTTAGAAGCCCACAGAGGGCTCTGGTGAAAAAGGAAACAGACTAAGATAAAAACTGAAAACAAGCTTTTTGAGAAGCTGCTTTGTGTTCTGTTAATTCATCTCACAGTGTTCCAGCTTTACCCTAAAGAAGCCTTTCGCTAAGACTGTTCTTGTGGAATTTACAAAGAGATATTTGGAAGCCCTTAGAGGGCTATGGTTAAAAAGGATATACCTTCATTTAAAAACTGGAAAGAAGCTTTCTGAGAAACTGCTTAGTGTTCTGTTAATTCATCTCACAGAGTTACAGTTCTCCCTTCAAAAAGACTTTTGCTAAGAGTGTGTTTGCGGAATTTGTAAAGTGATATTTGGAAACCCTAGAGGGCTATGGTGAAAAAGGAAACATCTTCCATTAAAAACTGGAAAGAAGCTTTCTGAGAAACTGCTTTGTGTTCTGTTAATTCATCTCACAGAGTTATAGCTTTCCCCTCAAAAAACCTTTCTCTAAGGCTGTTGTTGTGGAATTTGCAAAGTGATATTTGGAATCCCAAAGAGGGCTATGGTGAAAATGGAAATATCCTAAGGTAACAAGCGAAAAGAACCTTTCTGAGAAACTGCTTTCTGTTCTGGTAGTTCATCTCACAGAGTTACAGCATTCTGCTCAAGGAGCCATTCACTAAGACTGTTCTTGTGGAATTTGACAAGTGACATTTGGAAGCCCTTAGAGGGCTATGATGAAAAAGTAAATATCCTAAGATAAAAACTGAAAAGAAACTTTCTGAGAAACTGCTTTCTTTTCTGTGAATTCAACTCACACAGTTACAGCTTTACCCTCAAGAAGCCTTTCGCTAAGGCTGCTGTTGTGGTATTTGCAAAGTGATATTTGGAAGCCCATAGAGGGCTACGGTGAAAAAGGAAATATCTTCAGTTAAAAACTGAAAAGAAGCTTTCTGACAAACTGCTGTGTGTTCTGTCAATTCATCTCAAAGAATTAGAGCTTTCCCCTGAAAACACCTTCAGCTAAGACTGTTCTTGTGGAATTTGCAAAGTGATAATTGGAAGCCCATAGATGTCTATGGAGAAAAAGGAAATATCCTAAGATAAAAACCGAGAAGAAGCTTTCTGAGAAACTGCTTTGTGTTCTTTTATTTAATTTCACAGTGTTACCACTTTCCCCTCAAGAAGCCATTCAGTAAGACTGTTCTTGTGAAATTTTCAAAGTGATATTTGGAAGCCCATAGTGGGCTATGGTGAAAAAGGAAATATCTTCCCTTAAAAACTAGAAAGAAGCACTCTGAGAAACTGCCGCATGTTCTGTTAATATATCTCACCGAGTTACAGCTTTCTCCACAAGAAGTCTTTCGCTAAGACTGTTCCTGTGGGATTTGCATTGTGATATTTGGAAGCCCATAGAGGGCTATGGTGAAAAAGGAAATATCCTAAGAAAAAAACTGGAAAGATGATTTCTGAGAAACTGCTTTGTGTTCTGTTAATCCATCTCACTGATTTACAGCTTTCCCTTCAAGAAGCCGTTCACTAAGACTGTTCTTGTGGAATTTGCAAAGTGATATTTGGAAGCCCAGAGAGGGCTACGGTGAAAAAGGAAATATCTTCCGTTAAAAACTGGAAAGAAGATTTCTGAGAAACTGCTTTGTGTTCTGTTAATTCATCTCACAGAGTTACAGCTTTCCCCTCCAGAAGTCTTTGGCTAAGACTATTCTTGTGGAATTTGCAAAATTTGCAAAGTGATATTTCGAAGCCCTTAGAGGGCTATGGTGAAAAAGGAAATACCCTAAGATAAAAACTGAAAAGAAGCTTTCTGAGCAACTGCTTTGTTTTCTGTTAAATCAACTCACAGAGTTACAGCTATCCCCTCAAGAAGCCTGTCGCTAAGGCTGTTTTTGTGGAATTTGCAAAGTGATATTTGGAAGCCCATAGATGGCTATGGTGAAAATGGAAATATCCTAAGATAAAAATAGAAAAGAAGCTTTCTGAGAAACTGCCTTGTGTTCTGTTAGTTCATCTCACAGAGTTACAGCTTTACCCTCAAGAAACCGTTCACTAAGACTGTTCTTGTGAAATTTGCAAAGTGATATTTGGAAGCCCATAGAAGGCTATGGTGAAAAAGGAAATACCTTCAATTAGAAACTAGAAAGAAGCTTTCTGAGAAGCTGCTTTGTGTTCTGTTAATTCATCTCAGAGTGTTACAGCTTTCCCCTCAAGAAGCCTGTCGCTAAGACTGTTCTTGTGGAAATTCCAAAGTGATATTTGGAAGCCCTTAGAGGGCTATGGTGAAAAAGCAATATCTTCTGTTAAAAACCGGAAAGAAGATTTCTGAAAAACTTTTTTGTTTTCTGTTAATTCATCTCACAGAGTTACAGCTTTCACCTCAAGAAGCCTTTCGCTAAGACTCTTCTTGTGGAATTTGTAAAGTGATATATGGAATCTTATATAGGGCTACTGTAAAAAAGGAAATATGTTCCGTTAAAAACTGAAAAGAAGCTTTGTGAGAAACTGCCTTGTGTTCTGTTAGTTCATCTCACCGAGTTACAGCTTTACCCTCACGAAACCGTTCACTAAGACTGCTCTTGTGAAATTTGCAAAGTGATATTGGAAGCCCGTAGAGGGCTATGGTGAAAAAGGAAATAACTTCCGTTTAAAACTGGAAAGAATCTTTCTGAGAAACTACTTTGTGTTCTCTTAATTCAACTCACAGAGTTACAGCTTTCCCTTCAATAAGCCTTTCGCTAAGACATTTCTTGTGGGATTTGCAAAGTGATATTTGGAGCCCTTAGAAGGCGATGGTGAAAAAGGAAATATCCTAATCTAAAAACTGAACAGAAGCTTTCTGAGAAACTGCTTTGTGTACTGTTAATTCATCTCACAGAGTTAATGCTTGTCCCTGCAGAAGCCTTTCACTAAGACTGTTCTTGTGGAATTTGCAAAGAGAAATTTCGAAGCCTATAGAGGGCTATGGTGAAAAAGGGATTATCTTCCGTTAGAAACCGAAAAGAAGCTTTCTGAGAAACTGATTTGTGTTCTGTTAGTTCATCTCACAGAGTTTGAGCTTTCCCCTCAAGGAGCCGTTCACTAAGACTCTTCTTGTGCAATTTGCAAATTCATATTTGGTAACCCATAGAGGGCTATGGTGAAAAAGGAAATATCTCCCGTTAAAAAGGAGAAAGCAGCTTCTTGAGAAACTGGCGTGTTTTCTGTTAATACATCTCACCGAATTAGAGCTTTCCCTTCCAGAAGCCTTTCGCTAAGACTGTTCTTGTGGAATTTGCAAGGTGATATTTGGAAGACCATAGAGGGCTATGGTGAAAAAGGAAATAGCCTAAGATAGAAACTGAAAAGAAGCTTTCTGAAAAACTGCTTTGTGTTCTGTTGAATCATCTCAAAGAGTTAGAGCTTTCCCCTTAAGAAGCCTTTCGCTAATACTGTTCTTGTGGAATTTGCAAAGTGATATTCGGAAGCCCATAGAGTGCTATAGTGAAAATGGAAATCTCCTAAGATAAAAACCGAAAAGAAGCTTTCTGAGAAACTGCCTTGTGTTCTGTTAGTTCATCTCATAGAGTTACAGATTTTCCCTCAAGAAGCCGTTCACTAAGACTGTTCTTGTGAAATTTGCAAAGTGATATTTGGAAGCCCATAGAAGGCTATGGTGAAAAAGGAAATACCTTCAATTAAAAACTAGAAAGAAGTTTTCTGAGAAGCTGCTTTGTGTTCTGTTAATTCATCTCAGAGTGTTACAGCTTTCCCCTCAAGAAGCCTGTCGCTAAGACTGTTCTTGTGGAACTTCCAAAGTGATATTTGGAAGCCCTTTAGAGGGCTATGGTGAAAAAGCAGTATCTTCCGTTAAAAACCGGAAAGAAGATTTCTGAGAAACTTCTTTGTGTTCTGTTAATTCATCTCACAGTGTTACAGCTTTCACCTCAAGAAGCCTTTCGCTAAGACTCTTCTTGTGGAATTAGCAAAGTGATATTTGGAATCTTATATAGGGCTACTGTGAAAAAGGAAATATATTCCGTTAAAAACTGAAAAGAAGCTTTCTGAGAAACTGCTTTGTGTTCTGTTAATTCATCTCACAGAGTTACAGCATATCCCTCCAGAAGGCTTTCGCTAAGACTGTTCTTGTGGAATTTGCAAAGTGTAATTTGGAAGCCAATGGAGGGCTATGGTGAAATAGGAAATATTTTCCGTTAAAAACAGGAAAGAAGCTTTCTGAGAAACTGTTTTGTGTTCTGTTTATTCATCTCACAACGTTACAGCTTTCCCCTCAAGAAGTCGTTAACTAAGATTGTTTTTGTGGAATTTAGAAAGTGATATTTGGAAGCCCCTAGAGGGCTATGGTGAAAAAGGAAATAGCCTACGATAAAAACTGATAAGAAGCTTTCTGAAAAACTGCCTTGTGTTCTGTCAATTCAACTCACAGTGTTACAGCTTTCCCCTCAAGAAGACTTTCGCTAAGACTGTTGTTGTGGAATTTGCAAAATGATATTTGGAAGCCCATACAGGGCTATGGTTAAAAAGGAAATATCTTCCGTTAAAACTGGAAAGAAGCTTTCTGAGAAACTGCTTTGTGTTCTGTTAATTCATCTCACAGAGTTGCAGCTTTCCCCTCTAGAAGCCTTTCGCTAAGACTGTCCTTGTGGGATGTGCAAAGTGATATTTGGAAGCCCATTGAGGGCTATGGTGAAAAAGGAAATATCCTCAGTTAAAAACTGAAAAGAAGTTTTCTGAGAAACTGCTTTGTGTTCTGTTAATTCATCTCACAGAGTTACAGCTCTTGCCTCAAGAAGTCTTTTGCTAAGACTGTTCTTGTGGCATTTCCAAAGTGATATTTGGAAGCCCATAGAGGGCTATGGTGAAAAAAGAAGTATCTTCCGTTAAAATCTGGAAAGAATCTATCTGAGAAACTGCTTTGTGTTCTGTTAATTCATGTCAGAGAGTTACAGCTTTCCCCTCCAGAAACCTTTCGCTAAGAATGTTGTTTTGTAATTTGCAAAGTGATATTTCGAAGCCCATTCAGGGCTATGGTGAAAAAGGAAATATCCTAAGATAAAAACTGAAAAGAAGCTTTCATAGAAACTGCTTTGTGTTCTGTTAATTCATCTCACAGAGTTACAACTTTCCCTACCAGAAGCCTTTCGCTATGACTGTTCCTGTGGAATTTGCAAAGTGATATTTGGAAGCTCATAGAGGGCTATGATGAAAACGGAAATATCTTCAGTTAAAAACTGAAAAGAAGCTTTCTGAGAAACTGCCGTGTGTTTTGTTAATTATACATCTGACCGAGTTAGAGCTTTCCCCACAAGAAGCCTTTGCTAAGAATGTTTTTGTGGAATATTCAAAGTCATACTTGGAAGCCCATAGAGGGCTGTGGTGAAAACGGAAATATCTTCCGATATAAACTGGAAAGAAGCTTTCTGAGAAACTGCTTAGTGTTCTGTTAATTCATCTCACAGAGTTACAGCTTTCCCTTCCAGAAGCCTTTTGCTAAGACTGTTCCTGTGGAATTTGCAAAGTGATATTTGGAAGCCCTTAGAGTTCTATGGTGAAAAAGGAAATATCTTCAATTAAAAACTGGAAAGAAGCTTTCTGAGAGACTCCTTTGTATTCTGTTAATTCATTTCACAGAATTACAGCTTTCGCCTCAAGAAGTCTTTCGCTAAGAATCTTCTTGTGGAATTTGCAAAGTGATATTTGGAAGCCCATAGAATGCTATGGTGAAAAAGGAAATATCTTCCGTTAAAAACTGGATAGAAGATTTCTGAGAAACTGCTTTGTGTTCTGTTAATTCATCTCAGAGAGTTACAGCTTTCCCTCAAGAAGCCTTTCGCTAAGTCTGTTCTTCTGGAATTTGCAAAGTGATATTTGGAAGACCCTAGAGGGCTATGGTGAAAAAGGAAATATCTTCCGTTAAAAACCGAAAAGAAGATTTCTGAGAAACTGCTTTGTGTTCTGTTAATTCATCTCACAGAGTTACAGCTTTCACCTCAAAGAGGCTTTTGCTAAGACAGTTCTTGTGGAATTTGCAAAGTGATATTTTGAAGCCCATAGAGGGCTATGGTGAAAGAGTAAATATCTTCAGCAAAATACTGGAAAGAAGCTGTCTGAGAAACTACTTTGTGTACTGTTAATTCATCTCACAGAGTTACTGCTTTCCCCTCAAGAAGCCTTTCACTAAGACTGTTCTTATGAAATTTGCAAAGTGATATTTGGAAACCCATAGAGGGCTATGGTGAAAAAGGAAATATCTTCGGTTAAAAACTGGAAAGAAGCTTTCTGAGAAACTGCTTTGTGTTCTGTTAATTCTTCTTACAGAGTTACAACTTTCGCCTCTAGAAGCCTTTTGCTAACACTGTTGGTGTAGAACTTGTAAAGTGATATTTGGAAGCCCATAGAGGGCTGTGGTGAAAAAGGAAATATCCTAAGGTAAAAACTGAAAAGAAGCATTCTGAGAAACTGCTCTGTGCTCTGTTAAATCAGCTCAGAGAGTTACAGCTTTCCCTTCAAGAAGCCTCTCTCTAAGGCTGTTTTTGTGGAATTGGCAAAGAGATATTTGGAAGCCCGTAGAGGGCTATGGTGAAAAAGGCAATATCTTCCGTTAAAAACTGGAAAGAAGTGTTCGGAGAAACTGCTTCGTGTTCTGTTAATTCATCGCACAGAGTTACAGCTTTCCCCTCAAGAAGCATTTCGCTAAGACTGTTCTTGTGGAATTTGCAAAGTGATATTTGGAAGCCCATAGAGGCCTCACAGAGTTACAGCTTTCTTGCAAGAAGCCGTTCGCTAAGACTGTTCTTGTGGAATTTCCAAAGGGATACTTGGAAGCCCATAGAGGGCTATGGTGAAAAAGGAAATATCTTCTGTTAAAAACTGGAAAGAAGCTTTCTGAGAAACTGCTTTGTGTTCTGTTAATTCATCTCACAGTGTTACTGCTTTGCCCTGAAGAAGCCTTTCGCTAAGACTGTTCTTGTGGAATTTGCAAAGTGATATTTGGAAGCCCAGAGAGGGCTACGGTGAAAAAGGAAATATCTTCCGTTAAAAACTGGAAAGAAGATTTCTGAGAAACTGCTTTGTGTTCTGTTAATTCTTCCCACAGAGTTACAGCTTTCCCCTGAAGAAGATTTTCGCTCCGACTGTTCTTGTGGAATTTGAAAGTGATATTTGGAAGCCCATAGAGGACTATTGTGGAAAAGGAAATATCTTCCATTAAAAACTAGAAAGAAGCTTTCTGAGAAACTGCTTTGTGTTCTCTTAATTCATCTCACAGAGTTACTGCGTTCCTCTGAAGAAGTCTTTCGCTAAGACTCTTCTTGTGGAATTGGCAAAGTGATATTTGGAAGCCCATAGAGGTCTACGGTGAAAAAGGAAATATCTTCCGTTAAAAACTGGAAAGAAGCTTTCTGAGAAACTGCTTTGTGTTCTGTTAATTCATCTCACAGAGTCACTGCTTTCACCTTAAGAAGCCTTTCGCTAAGACTGTTCTTGTGGAATTTTCATAGTGATATTTTCAAGCCCATAGAGGGCTAAGGTGAAAAAGGAAATATCCTAAGATAAAAACTGAAAAGAAGCATTCTGAGAAACTACTTTGTGTTCTGTTAATTCATCTCACAGAGTTACAGCTTTCCCGTGAAGAAGCCTTTCGCGAAGACTCTTCTTTTGGAATTTGCAAAGTGATATTTGGAAGCCCATAGAGGGCTATGGTGAAAAAAGAAATATCTTCCGTTAGAAACTTCTCTGTGTTCTGTTAATTCATCTCACAGAGTTACTGCTTTCCCAGCAAGAAACCATTCTCTAAGATTCTTCTTGTAGATTTTGCAAAGTGATATTTGAAGCCCATAGAGCTCTATGGTGAAAAAGGACATATCTTCCATTAAAAACTGGAAAGAAGCTTTCTGAGAAACTGCTTTGTCCTCTGTTAATTCATCTCACAGAGTTACAGCTTTACGCTCAAGAATCCTTTCGCGACGACTGTTCTTGTGGAATTTGCAAAGTGATATTTGGAAGTCCATAGAGGGCTATGGTTAAAAAGGAAATTATTTCCGTTAAAATCTGGAAAGAAGCTTTCTGAGAAACTGCTCTGTGTTCTGTTAATTCATCTCACAGCGTCACTGCTTTCTCCTCAAGAAGCCTTTCTCTAAGACTGTTCTTGTGGAATTTTCATAGTGATATTTTCAAGCCCATAGAGGGCTAAGGTGAAAGAGGAAATATCCTAAGATAAAAACTGAAAAGAAGCATTCTGAGAAACTACTTTGTGTCCTGTTAATTCATCTCACAGAGTTACAGCTATCCCCTCAAGAAGCCTTTCGCCAAGACTCTTCTTGTGGAATTTTTAAAGTGATATTTGGAAGCCCATAGATGGCTATGGTGAAAAAGGAAATATCTTCCGTTAAAAACTGGAAAGAAGCTTTCTGAGAAACTGCTCTGTGTTCTGTTAATTCATCTCACAGAGTTACAGCTTTCCTCTCAAGAAGCCTTTCGCTTAAGACTGTTCTTGTGGAAATTTCAAAGTGATATTTGGAAGCCCATAGAGGGATATGGTGAAAAAGGAAATATCTTCCGTTAAAAACTGGAAAGAAGCTTTCTGAGAAATTGCTTTGTGTTCTGTTAATTCATCTCACAGAGTTACTGCGTTCCTCTCAAGAAGCCTTTCGCTAAGACTCTTCTTGTGGAATTTGTGAAGTGATATTTGGAAGCCCATAGAGGGTTATGGTGAAAAAGGAAAATCTTCCCTTAAAAACTGGAAAGAAGCTTTCTGAGAAACTGCTTTGTTTTCGGTTAATTCATCTCACAGTTACTACTTTCCCCTCAAGAAGCCTTTCGCTAAGACTCTTCTTGTGGAATTGGCAAAGTGATATTTGGAAGCCCATTGAGGTCTACGGTGAAAAAGGAAATATCTTCCGTTAAAAACTGGAAAGAAGCTTTCTGAGAAACTGCTTTGTGTTCTGTTAATTCATCTCAGAGTCACTGCTTTCACCTTAAGAAGCCTTTCGCTAAGACTGTTCTTGTGGAATTTTCATAGTGATATTTTCAAGCCCATAGAGGGCTAAGGTGAAAAAGGAAATATCCTAAGATAAAAACTGAAAAGAAGCATTCTGAGAAACTACTTTGTGTTCTGTTAATTCATCTCACAGAGTTACAGCTTTCCCCTCCAGAAGTCTTTGGCTAAGACTATTCTTGTGGAATTTGCAAAATTTGCAAAGTGATATTTCGAAGTCCTTAGAGGGCTATGGTGAAAAAGGAAATACCCTAAGATAAAAACTGAAAAGAAGCTTTCTGAGCAACTGCTTTGTTTTCTGTTAAATCAACTCACAGAGTTACAGCTTTCCCCTCAAGAAGCCTGTCGCTAAGGCTGTTTTTGTGGAATTTGCAAAGTGATATTTGGAAGCCCATAGATGGCTATGGTGAAAATGGAAATATCCTAAGATAAAAATAGAAAAGAAGCTTTCTGAGAAACTGCCTTGTGTTCTGTTAGTTCATCTCACCGAGTTACAGCTTTACCCTCAAGAAACCGTTCACTAAGACTGTTCTTGTGAAATTTGCAAAGTGATATTGGAAGCCCGTAGAGGGCTATGGTGAAAAAGGAAATAACTTCCGTTTAAAACTGGAAAGAATCTTTCTGAGAAACTACTTTGTGTTCTCTTAATTCAACTCACAGAGTTACAGCTTTCCCTTCAATAAGCCTTTCGCTAAGACATTTCTTGTGGGATTTGCAAAGTGATATTTGGAGCCCTTAGAAGGCGATGGTGAAAAAGGAAATATCCTAATCTAAAAACTGAACAGAAGCTTTCTGAGAAACTGCTTTGTGTACTGTTAATTCATCTCACAGAGTTAATGCTTGTCCCTGCAGAAGCCTTTCACTAAGACTGTTCTTGTGGAATTTGCAAAGAGAAATTTTGAAGCCTATAGAGGGCTATGGTGAAAAAGGGATTATCTTCCGTTAAAAACCGAAAAGAAGCTTTCTGAGAAACTGATTTGTGTTCTGTTAGTTCATCTCACAGAGTTTGAGCTTTCCCCTCAAGGAGCCGTTCACTAAGACTCTTCTTGTGCAATTTGCAAATTCATATTTGGTAACCCATAGAGGGCTATGGTGAAAAAGGAAATATCTCCCGTTAAAAAGGAGAAAGCAGCTTCTTGAGAAACTGGCGTGTTTTCTGTTAATATATCTCACCGAATTAGAGCTTTCCCTTCCAGAAGCCTTTCGCTAAGACTGTTCTTGTGGAATTTGCAAGGTGATATTTGGAAGACCATAGAGGGCTGTGGTGAAAAAGGAAATAGCCTAAGATAGAAACTGAAAAGAAGCTTTCTGAAAAACTGCTTTGTGTTCTGTTGAATCATCTCAAAGAGTTAGAGCTTTCCCCTTAAGAAGCCTTTCGCTAATACTGTTCTTGTGGAATTTGCAAAGTGATATTCGGAAGCCCATAGAGTGCTATAGTGAAAATGGAAATCTCCTAAGATAAAAACCGAAAAGAAGCTTTCTGAGAAACTGCCTTGTGTTCTGTTAGTTCATCTCATAGAGTTACAGATTTTCCCTCAAGAAGCCGTTCACTAAGACTGTTCTTGTGAAATTTGCAAAGTGATATTTGGAAGCCCATAGAAGGCTATGGTGAAAAAGGAAATACCTTCAATTAAAAACTAGAAAGAAGTTTTCTGAGAAGCTGCTTTGTGTTCTGTTAATTCATCTCAGAGTGTTACAGCTTTCCCCTCAAGAAGCCTTTCGCTAAGACTCTTCTTGTGGAATTGGCAAAGTGATATTTGGAAGCCCATAGAGGTCTACGGTGAAAAAGGAAATATCTTCCGTTAAAAACTGGAAAGAAGCTTTCTGAGAAACTGCTTTGTGTTCTGTTAATTCATCTCACAGAGTCACTTCTTTCACCTCAAGGAGCCTTTGGCTTAGACTGTTCTTGTGGAATTTGCAAAGTGATATTTGGAAGTCCATAGAGGGCTACTGTGAAAAAGGAAATATCTTCCATTAACAACGGGAAGGAAGGTTTCTAAGAAACTGCTTTGTGTTCTCTCAATTCAGCTCACAGAGTTACAGATTTCCCTTCAAGAAGCTTTTCGCTAAGTCTGTTTTTGTGGAATTTGCAAAGTGATATTTGGAAACCTATAGAGGGCTTTATTGAAAAAGGAAATATCTTCCGTTGAAAACTAGAAAGAAGCTTTCTGAGAAACTTATTCATGTTCTGTTAATTCACCTCACAGAATTACAGCTTTCCTTTCAAAAAGCCTGTCGCGAAGACAGTTCTTTTGGAATATGCAAAGTGATATTTGGAAGCAGATAGAGGGCTATGGTGAACAAGGAAATATCTTCCTTTAAAAACTGGAAAGAAGTATTCTGAGAAACTGATTTGTGTTCTGTTAATTCTTTTCACATAGTTACAGTTTTCCCCTCAAAAGCCTTTCGCTAAGGTTGTTCTTTTACAATTTGCAAAGTGGTATTTGGAAGCCCATAGAGGGCTATGGTGAAAAAGGATATATCTTCAGTTAAAAACTGGAAAGAAGGATTCTGAGAAACTGCTTTGTGTTCTGTTACTTCTTCCCATAGAGTTACAGCTTCCCCCTGAAGAAGATTTTCGCTAAGACTCTTCTTATGGAATTTGCAAAGTGATATTTGGAAGCCCATAGAAGGCTATGGTGGAAAAGGAAATATCTTCCGTTAAAAACAGGAAAGTAGCTTTCTGAGAAACTGCTTTGTGTTCTGTTAATTCATCTCACAGAGTTACAGCTTTCTCTTCAATAAGCCTTTCGCTAAGACTCTTCTTGTGGAATTTTCAAAGTGATATTTGGAAGCCCATAGAGGTCTATGGTGGAAAAGGAGATATCTTCCGTTAAAAACTAGAGAAAAGCTTTCTGAGGAACTGCTTTGTGTTCTCTTAATTCATCTCACAGAGTTTCTGCGTTCCTCTCAAGAAGCCTTTGGCTAAGACTCTTCTTGTGGAATTTGTAAAGTGATATTTAGAAGCCCATAGAGGGTTATGGTGAAAAAGGAAATCTTCCCTTAAAAACTGGAAAGAAGCTTTCTGAGAAACTGCTTTGTGTTCGGTTAATTCATCTTACAGTTACTGCTTTCTCCTAAGAAACCTTTCGCTAAGACTCTTCTTGTGGAATTGGCAAAGTGATATTTGGAAGCCCATAGAGGTCTACGGTGAAAAAGGAAATATCTTCCGTTAAAAACTGGAAAGAAGCTTTCTGAGAAACTGCTTTGTGTTCTGTTAATTCATCTCACACAGTTACAGCGTTCTCCTCAAGAAGCCTTTCACTAAGTCTGTTCTTGTGGAATTTGCAAAGTGATATTTGTAACCCAAAGAGTGCTATGGTAAAAAAGGAAATGTCCTAAGATAAAAATTGAAAAGAAGCTTTCTGAGAAACTGCTTTGTGTTCTGTTAATTCATCTCACACAGTTACAGCTTTCCCGACAAGAAGCCATTCACTGAGACTGTTCTTGTGGAATTTGCAAAGTGATATTGCAAACCGATAGAGGGTTATGGCGAAAAGGGAAATATCCTAAGATGAAAACCGAGAAGAAGCTTTCTCAGAAACTGCATTGTATTCTCCTAATTCATCTCACAGTGTTATAACTTTCCCCTCAAGAAGTCATTCACTAAGACTGGTCCTGTGGAATTTGCAAGGTGATATTTCCAAGCCCTTATAGGGCTATTTTGAAAAAGGAAATATCTTCCGTTAAAAACTGGAAAGAATCTTTCTGAGAAACTGCTTGATGCTCTGTTAATTCATCTCACAGAGCTACAGCTTTCCCCTCAATAAGCCGGTCACTAAGACTGTTCCTGTGGAATTTTCAAAGTGATATATGGAAGCCCATAGAAGGCTATGGTGAAAAAGGAAATATCTTCCGTTAAAAACTGGATAGAAGCTTTCTGAGAAACTGCTTTGTGTTCTGTTAATTCATCTCACAGATTTACAACTTTCCCCTCTAGAAGCTTTTCGCTAAGAGTGTTCTTGTGGAATTTACAAAGTGATATTTGGAAGACCTTAGAAGGCTGTGGTGAAAAAGGAAATATCCTAAGATAAAAACTGAAAAGAAGCTTTCTGAGAAACTGCTTTGTGTTCTGATAATTCAACTCACAGAGTTACAGTTTCCCCTCAAGAAGCCTTTCGCTAAGACTGTTCTTGTGGAATTTGCAATGTGATATTTGGAAGCCCCTGGAAGGTTATGGTGAAAATGAAATATCTTCGGATAAAAACTGGAAAGAAGCTTTCTGAGAAACTGCTTTGTGTTCTGATAATTCATCTCACAGAGCTACAGCTTTCCCCTCAAAAAGCCATTCGCTAAGACTGTTCTTGTGGAATTTGCAAAGTGATATTTGGAAGCCCTTAGAGGGCTACTGTGAAAAACAAATATCTTCCGTTAAAAACTGCAAAGAAAATTTCTGAGAAACAGTCCTGTGTTCTGTTAATTCATCTCACAGAGTTCAGCTTTCCCCTCAAGAAGACTTTCGCTAAGACTGTTCTTGTGCAATTTTAAAAGTAATATTTTGAAGCCCATAGTGGGCCATGGTGAAAAAGGAAATATCTTCATTAAAACAGGAAAGAAGCTTTCTGGGAAATTGCTTTGTGTTCTGTTAATTCATCTCACAGTGTGACAGCTTTCCCCGCATGAAACATTTCGCTAAGACTGTTCTTGTGGAATTTGCAAAGTGATATTTGGAAGCCCATAGAGGGCTATAGTGAAAAAGGAAATATCCTAAGATAAAAAATTTAAAGAAGGTTTTTGAGAAACTGCTTTGTGTTCTTTTAATTCATCTCACAGAGTTACAACTTTCGCCTCAAGAAGCCTTCCGCTAAGACTGTTCTTGTGGAATTTGCAAAGTGATATTTGAAGCCCATAGAAGTCAATTGTGAAAAAGGAAATATCCTAAGATAGAAACTGACAAGAAGCTTTCTGAGAAACTGCTTTGTGTTCTGTTAATTCATCTCACAGAGTTACATCTTCTACCTCAAGAAGCCTTTCGCTAAGACTGTTTTTGTGGAATTTGCAAAGTGATATTTGGAAGCCCATAGAGGTCTAAGGTGGAAAAGGAAGTATCTTCAATTAAGAACTGAAAAGAAGCTTTCTGAGAAACTGCTTTGTGTTCTGGTGATTCATCTCACCGAGTTACAGCTTTCCCTTCTAGAAGCCATTCGCTAAGACTGTTCTTGTGGAATTTGCAGAGTGATACTTGGAAGCCCGTAGAGGTCTATGGTGACAAAGGTAATATCTTCCGTTATAGACTGATAAGAAACTTTGTGAGAAACTGCTTTGTGTTCTGTTAATTCATCTCACAGAGTTACAGCTTTCCCCTTAATAAGCCTTTCGCTAAGTCTGGTCTTGTGGAATTGTCAAAGAGATTTTTGGAAACCCCTAGAGGGTTAGGGTAAAAAAGGAACCATCTTCCGTTAAAAACTGGAAAGAAGCTTTCTGAGAGACTGCTTTGTGTTCTGTTATTTCATCTCACAGAGCTAAAACTTTCCCCTCAAGAAGGTGTTCCCTAAAACTGTTCTTGTGGAATTTGCAAAGTGATATTTGGAAGCCCATAGAGGGCTATGGTGAAACAGGAAATATCTTCCGTTAAAAACTGGAAATAAGCTTTCTGAGAAACTGATTTGTGTTGTGTTAGTTCATCTCACAAAGTTACAGCTTCCCCCTCAAGAAGTCTTTCGATAACATTCTTATTGTGGAATTTCCAAAGTGATATTTGGATGCCCATAGAGTGCTACCGTGAAAAAGGAAATATCTTCAGTTAAAGACTGAAAAGAAGCTTTCTGAAAACTGCTTTGTGTTCTGTTAATTCATCTCACAGAGTTACAGCTCTCCTCTCAGGAAGCCATTCGCTAACACTGTTGTTGTGGAATTTCCAATGTGATATTTGAAAGCCCAAAGAGGGCTATGGAGAAAAAGGAAATATCCTAAGATAAAAACTGAAACGAATCTTTCTGAGAAACTGCTTTGTGTTCTGTTAATTCTTCTCACAGCGTTACAGCTTTCCCCTCAGGAAGCCTTTCGCTAATTCTGTTCTTGTGGAATGTTCATAGTGATATTTGGAAGTCCATAGAGGGCTATGATGAAAAAGGAAATATCTTCAGTTAAAAACTGGAAAGAATCCTTTGGGTATATACCCAGTAATGGGATGGCTGGGTCATATGGTACATCTAGTTCTAGATCCTTGAGGAATCGCCATACTGTTTTCCATAATGGTTGAACTAGTTTACAATCCCACCAACAGTGTAAAAGTGTTCCTATTTCTCCGCATCCTCTCCAGCACCTGTTGTTTCCTGACTTTTGAATGATCGCCATTCTAACTGGTGTGAGATGGTATCTCATTGTGGTTTTGATTTGCATTTCTCTGATGGCCAGTGATGATGAGCATTTTTTCATGTGTCTGTTGGCTGTATGAATGTCTTCTTTTGAGAAATGTCTGTTCATATCCTTTGCCCACTTTTGGATGGGGTTGTTTGTTTTTTTCTTGTAAATTTGTTTGAGTTCTTTGTAGGTTCTGGATATTAGCCCTTTGTCAGATGAGTAGATTGCAAAAATTTTCTCCCATTCTGTAGGTTGCCTGCTCACTCTGATGGTAGTTTCTTTTGCTGTGCAGAAGCTCTTTAGTTTGATGAGATCCCATTTGTCAATTTTGGCTTTTGCTGCCGTTGCTTTTGGTGTTTTAGACATGAAGTCTTTGCCCATGCCTATGTCCTGAATGGTACTACCTAGGTTTTCCTCTAGGATTTTTATGGTATTAGGTCTAACATTTAAGTCTCTAATCCATCTTGAATTAATTTTCATATAAGGAGTAAGGAAAGGATCCAGTTTCAGCTTTCTACTTATGGCTAGCCAGTTTTCCCAGCACCATTTATTAAATAGGGAATCCTTTCCCCATTTCTTGTTTCTCTCAGGTTTGTCAAAGATCAGATGGCTGTAGATGTGTGGTATGATTTCTGAGGACTCTGTTCTGTTCCATTGGTCTATATCTCTGTTTTGGTACCAGTACCATGCTGTTTTGGTGACTGTAGCCTTGTAGTATAGTTTGAAGTCAGGTAGCGTGATGCCTCCAGCTTTGTTCTTTTGACTTAGGATTGTCTTGGAGATGCGGGCTCTTTTTTGGTTCCATATGAACTTTAAAGCAGTTTTTTCCAATTCTGTGAAGAAGCTCATTGGTAGCTTGAAGGGGATGGCATTGAATCTATAAATTACCTTGGGCAGTATGGCCATTTTCACGATATTGATTCTTCCTATCCATGAGCATGGTATGTTCTTCCATTTGTTTGTGTCCTCTTTTATTTCACTGAGCAGTGGTTTGTAGTTCTCCTTGAAGAGGTCCTTTACAACCCTTGTAAGTTGGATTCCTAGGTATTTTATTCTCTTTGAAGCAATTGTGAATGGAAGTTCATTCCTGATTTGGCTCTCTGTTTGACTGTCACTGGTGTATAAGAATGCTTGTGATTTTTGCACATTAATTTTGTATCCTGAGACTTTGCTGAAGTTGCTGATCAGCTTAAGGAGATTTTGGGCTGAGACAATGGGGTTTTCTAAATATACCATCATGTCGTCTGCAAACAGGGACAATTTGACTTCTTCTTTTCCTAACTGAATCCCCTTGATTTCTTTCTCTTGCCTGATTGACTGGAAACCATCATTCTTAGCAAACTATCACAAGAACAGAAAACCAAACACCGCATGTTCTCACTGGTAGGTGGGAACTGAACAATGAGATCACTTGGACTGGGGAAGGGGAACATCACACACCGGGGCCTATCATGGGGAGGGGGGATGGGGGAGGGATTGCATTGGGAGTTATACCTGATGTAAATGACGAGTTGATGGGTGCAGCACACCAACATGGCACAAGTATACATATGTAGCAAACCTGCACGTTGTGCACATGTACCCTACAACTTGAAGTTTAATAATAATAAATAAATTTTTAAAAAAATATTAAATCACAGTGAATAATTTTTCTTGTAAAAAAAAAAAAAACTGGAAAGAAGCTTTCTGAGAAACTGCTTTGTGTTCCGTTAATTCATCTCACAGAGTTGCAGCTTTCCTCTCAAGAAGCCTTTCGCTAAGGGTGTTCTTGTGGAATTTGCAAAGAGATTTTTGGAAACCCCTAGAGGGATAGGGTAAAAAAGGAACCATCTTCCGTTAAAAACTGGAAAGAAGCTTTCTGAGAAACTGCTTTGTGTTCCGTTAATTCATCTCACAGAGTTACAGCTTTCCCCTCAAGAATCCTTTCGCTAAGACAGTTCTTGTGAAATTTGAAAGTGATATTTGGAAGCCCATAGAGGGTAATGGTGAAAAAAGAAATATCCTAAGATAAAAACTGGAAAGAAGCTTTCTGAGAAACTGCTTTTTGTTCTGTTAATTCATCTCACAGAGTTACAGCCTTCAACTCAAGAAGTCGTTCGATAAGACTGTTCTTGTGGAATTTGTAAAGTGATATTTGGAAGCCCATAGAGGGCTATGGTGAAAAAGGAAGTATCTTCCGATAAAAATTGGAAAGAAGCTTTCTGAGAAACTGCTTTGTGTTGTGTTAATTGATCTCACAGAATTACAGCTTTCCCCTCAAGAAGCCTTTTGCTAAGACTCTTCTTGGGGAATTTGGAAAGTGTTATTTGGAAGCCCATAGAGGGCTATGGTGAAAAAGGTAATATATTCAGTGAAAAACTGAAAAGAAGCACTCTGAGAAACTGCGTGGTGTTCTGTTAATTCATCTCACAGAGTTACAACCTTTCTCTCAAGAAACCTTTCGATAAGACTGTTCTTGTGGAATTTGCAAAGTGATAATTGGAAGCCCAAAGAGGGCTATGGTGAAAAAGGAAATACCTTCCGTTAAAAATTGGAAAGAAGCATTCTGAGAAACTGCTTTGTGTTCTGTTATTTCATCTCACAGAGTTAGAGCTTTCCCTTCAAGAAGACTTTCGCTAAGACTGTTCTTGTGGAATTTGCAAAGTGGTATTTGGAAGGCCATAGAGGGCTATGGTGAAAAAGGAAATATCCTCTGTTAAAAAGTGGAAAGAAGCTTTCTCAGAATCTGTTTTGTGTTTTGTTATTTCATCTCACAGAGTTAGCGCTTTCCCCTCAAGAAGCCTTTCGCTAAGACAGCTCTTTGGGAATTTGCAAAGTGATATTTGGAGCCCATATAGGGCTATGGTGAAAAAGGAAATATCTTCAGTTAAAAAGTGGAAAGAAGCTTTCTGAGAAACTGCTTTGTGTTCTGTTAATTGATCTCACAGACTTACAGCTTTCCGCTCAAGAAGCCTTTCGCTAAGACTCTTCCTGGGGAATTTGGAAAGTGATATTTGGAGCCCATGGAGGGCTATGGTGAAAAAGGAAATATCTTCCGTTAAAAGCTGGAAAGAAGCTTTCTGAGAAACTGATTTGTGTTCTGTTAATTTATCTCAAAGGGATACAGTTTTCCCCTCAAGAAGCCTTTCGCTAAGACAGTTCTTGTGCTATTTTCAAGGTGATATTTGGAAGCCAGAAGAGGGCTCTGGTGAAATAGGAAATATCTTCAGTTAAAAAGTGGAAATAAGCTTTCTAAGAAACTGTTTGTGTTCTGTGAATTCATCTCACAAAGTTACAGATTTCCCTTCAAAAAGCCTTTCACTAAGACTGTTCTTGTGGAATTTTCAAAGTGATGTTTGGAAGCCCATAGAAGGCTATGGTGAAAATGGAAATGTCCTAAGATAAAAACTGAAAAGAAGCTTTCTGAGAAACTGCTTTTTGTTCTGTTAATTCACCTCACAGAGTTACAGCTTTCCCCTCAAGAAGCCTTTCGCTAAGGCTGTTCTTGTGGAATTTGCAAAGTGATTTTTGGAAGCCGATAGAGGGCTATGGTGAAAGAAGAAATATCTTCTGTTAAAAACTGGAAAGAAGCTTTCTGAGAAACTGCTTTATGTTCTGTTAATTTATCTCACAAACTTAAACTTTTCCCCTCAAGAAGCCTCTCTGTAAGGCTGTTCTTGTGTAATTTGCAAAGTGATATTTGGAAGCCCATAGAGGGCTATGGTGAAAAAGGAAATATCTTCAGTTCAAAACTGGAAAGAAGTTTTCTGAAAAACTGCTTTGTGTTCTGTTAATTCACCTCACAGAGTTACAACATTCCCCTCAGGACGCCTTTCGCGAAGACTGTTCTTGTGGAATTTGCAAAGTGATATTTGGACGCCCATAGAGGGCTATGGTGAAAAAGGAAATATCCTCAGTTAAAAACTGGAAAGAAGCTTTCTGACAAACTGCTTTGTGTTCTGTTAATTCACATCACATAGCTACAGCTTTCCCCTCAAGAAGCCTTTTGCTAAGAAACTTCTTGTGGAATTTGCAAAGTGATATTTGGAAGCCATTAGAGGGCTATAGTGAAAAAGGAAATATCCTCAGTTAAAAAGTGGAAAGAAGATTTCTGAGAAACTGCTTTGTGTTTTGTTAATTCATCTCACAGAGTTACAGCTTTCCGCTCAAGAAGACTTTCGCTAAGACTGTTCCTCTGGAATGTGCAAAGTGTTATTTTGGAGCTCATAGGGGGCTACGGTGAAAAGGAAATATCTTTAGTTTAAAACTGGAAAGAAGCTTTTTGAGAATCTGCTTTGTGTTCTTTTAATTCATCACACAGAGAAACAGCTTTCCCCTCTAGATGCCTTTCGTTCAGACTGTTCTTGTGGAATTTGCAAAGTGATATTTGGATGCCCATAGAGGCTATGGTGAAAAAGGAAATATCTTCCGTTAAAACTCTAAAGAAGCATTCTGTGAAATTGCCGTGTGTTCTGTTAATACATCACCCCGAGTTACAGCTTTCCCATCACGATGCCTTTCGCTAAGACTGTTCTTGTGGGATTTGCAAAGTGATATTTGGAAGCCCATAGAGGGCTATGGTGAAAAAGGAAATATCTTCAGTTAAATACTGGAAAGAAGTTTTCTGAGAAACTGCTTTGTGTTCTCTTAATTCATCTCACAGAGTTACAGATATACCCTCAAGAAGCCTTTCACTAAGAGTGTCTTTGTGGGATTTGCAAAGTGATAATTGGAAGCCCATAGAGGACTATGGTGAAAAAGGAACTATTTTCAGTTAAAAACTGGAAAGAAGCTTTCAGATAAACTGCCGTGTGTTCTGTAAATACATCTCACCGAATTGCAGCTTTCCCCTCAATAAGCCTTTCGCAAAGACTGTTCTTGTGGGATTTTCTAAGTGATATTTGGAAGCCCATAGAGGGCTATGGAGAAAAAGGAAATATCTTCGGTTGAAAACTGTAAAGAAGCTTTCTGAGATACTGCCGTGTGTTCTGTTAATACATCTAACCGAGATACAGCTTTCCCCTCAAGAAACCTTTCGCTAAGACTGTTCTTGTGGAATTTGCAATGTGATATTTGGAAGCCCATAGAGGGCTATGGAGAAAAAGGAAATATCTTCGGTCGAAAACTGGAAAGAAGCTTTCTGAGAAACAGCTCTGTGCTCTATTAATTCATTTCAGAGAGTTACAGCTTTCCGCTCCGGAAGCCTTTCGCTAAGACTACTCTTTTTAAATTTGCAAAGTGATATTTGGAAGCCCTTAGAGGGCTATGGTGAAAAAGGAAATATCTACCATTAAAAACTGGGAAGAAGCATTCTGAGATACTGCCGTGTGTTCTGTTAATACATCTAACCGAGATACAGCTTTCCCCTCAAGAAACCTTTCGCTAAGACTGTTCTTGTGGAATTTGCAATGTGATATTTGGAAGCCCATAGAGGGCTATTGTGAAAAAGAAAATATCTTCAGTTAAAAACTGGAAAGAAGCTTTCTGAGAAACTGCTTTGTGTTCTGTTAATTCATCTAACAGCGATACAGGCTTCCCCTCCAGAAGCCTTTCGCTAAGACTCTTCTTGTGGAATTTTCAAAGTGATATTTGGAAGCCCACAGAAGGCTATGGTGAAAAAGGACATATCTTCCATTAAAAACTGGAAAGAAATTTTCTGAGAAACTGCTTTGTGTTCTGTTAATTCATCTCACAGGGTTACAGCTTTCTTCTCAGGAAGCCTTTCGGTAAGACTGTTCTTGTGGAATTTGCCAAGTGATATTTGGAAGCCCATAGAGGGCTATGGTGAAAAAGGACATATCTTCCGTTAAAAACTGGAAAGAAGATTTCTGAGAAACTGCTTTGTGTTCTGTTACTTCATCTCACAGAGTTAAAACTTTCCCCTCCAGAAGACTTTCGCTAAGACTGTACTTGTGGAATTTGCAAAATGATATTTGGAAGCCCAAAGAGAGCAATGGTGAAAAAGGAAATATCCTAAGATAAAAACTGAAAAGAAGCTTTCTGAGAAACTGCTTTGTGTTCAGTTAATTCATCTCACAGAGTTACAGCTTTGCCCTCAAGAATCCTTTCACTAAGACTGTTTCTGTGGAATTTGCAAAGTGACATTTGGAAGCTCATAGCGGGCTGTGGTGAAAAAGAAAATATCCTAAGATAAAAACTGAAAAGAAGCTTTCTGAAAAACTCATTCCTGTTCTGTTAATTCATCGCACAGAGTTACAGCTTTCCCCTCAAGAAGACTTTCGCTAAGACTGTTCTTGTGGAATTTGTAAAGTGATATTTGGAAGCCCATAGAGGGCTATGGTGAAAAAGGAAATATTTTCCGTTAAAAACTGGAAAGAAGCTTTCTGAGAACCTGCTTTGTGTTTTGTTAATTCATCTCACAGAGTTACAGCTTTCCCCTCAAGAAGCCTTTCCCTAAGAGTGTTCTGGTGAAATTTGAAAAGTGACGTTTGGAAGACCATTGAGGGCTATGGAGAAAAATGAAATATCCTGAGATAAAAGCTGAAAAGAAGCTTTCTGAGAAACTGCTCTGTGTTCTGTTAATTCATCTCACAGGGTTACAGCTTTCACCTCAAGAAGCCTTTCGCTAAGACTGTTCTTGTGGAATTTTCAAAGTGATATTTGGAAGCCCTTAGAGGTCTATGGTGGAAAAGGAAATGTCCTAAGATAAAAACTGAAAACAAGCTTTCTGAGAAACTGCTGTCTGTTCTGTTAATTCATCTCACAGAGTTACACCTTTCCACTCAAGAAGCCTTTCGATAAGACTGTTCCTGTGGAATTTGCAAAGTGATATTTGGAAGCCCATAGAGGGCTATGGTGAAAAAAGAAATATCTTCCGTTAAAAAGTGGAAAGAGGCTTTCTGAGAAACTGCTTTGTGTTCTGTTAATTCATCTCACAGTGTTACAAATTTCTCCTCAAGAAGACCTTCGCGATGGCGGTTCTTGTGGAATTTGAAGAGTGACATTTGGAAGCCCATGGAGGGCTATGGTGAAAAAAGAAATATCTTCAGTTAAAAACTGGAAAGAAGGTTTCTGAGAAACTGCTTTGTGTTCTGTTAATTCACCTCACAGAGTTACAGCTTTCCCCTCAAGAAGCCTTTCGCGAACTATGTTCTTGTGGGATTTGCAAAGAGATATTTGGAAGCCCATAGAGGGCTATGGTGAAAAAGTAAATCTCTTCCTTAAAAACTGGAAAGAAGCTATCTGACAAACGGCTTTATGTTCTGTTAATTCATCTCACAGAGTTACAGCTTTCCCCTCAAGAAGCCTTTCCCTAAGACTGTTCTTGTGGAATTTGCCAAGTGATATTTGGAAGGCTATAGAGAGCTATCGTGAAAAAGGTAATATCTTAAGTTAAAAACAAGAAAGAAGGTTTCTGAGAAATTGTTTTGTGTCCTGTTAATTCAACTCAAAGAGTTACAGCTTTCCCCTCAAGAAGCCTTTCGCTAAGACTGTTCTTGTGAATTTGCAAAGTGATACTTGGAAGCCCATAGAGGGCTATGGTGAATAAGGAAATCTCTTCAGGTAAAAACTGGGCTTTCTAAGAAACGGCTTTATTTTCTGTTAATTCATCTCACAGAGTTACAGCTTTCCCCTCAAGAAGCCTTTCGATGAGAGTGTTCTTGTGGAATTTGCAAAGGGATATTTGGAAGCCCATAGAGGGCTATGGTGAAAAAGGGAATATCTTCCGTGAAAAAGTGGAAAGAAGCATTCTGAGAAACTGCTTTGTGTTCTGTTAATTCATCTCACAGAGATACAGCTTTCCCATCAAGAAGCCTTTAGCTAAGACTGTTCTTGTGGAATTTGGAAAGTGATATTTGGAAGCCCTTAGAGGTCTGCGGTGAAAAAGGAAATATCTTCAGTTAAAGCCTGGAAAGAAGCATTCTGAAAAACTGCGTTGTGTTCTGATGATTCATCTCACAGAGTTACAGCTTTCACGTCAAGAAGCCTTACGGTACGACTGTTCTTGTGGAATTTGCAAAGTGATATTTGGAAGCCCATAGAGGGTTATGGTGAAAAAGGAAATGTCTTCACTTAAAAACTGGAAAGGAGCCTTCTGAGAAACTGCTTTGTGTTCTGTTAATTCATCTCACAGAGTTACAGCTTGCCCCTCAAGAAGCCTTTTGCTAAGACTGTTCTATTGGAAGTTGGAAAGTGAGATTTCGAAGCCCATAGAGGGCTATGGTGAAAAAGGAAATATTTTCCGTTAAAAACTGGAAGAACCTTTCTGAGAAACTGCGTTGTGTTCCGTTAATTCATCTCACACAGTTACATATTTTGCCTCAAGAAGGCGTTCGATAAGACTGATCTTGTGGAATATGTAAAGTGATATTTGGAAGCCCATAGAGGGCTATGGTGAAAAAGGAAGAATCTTCCGTTAAAAACTGGAAAGAAGCTTTCTGAGAAACTGCTTTGTGTTCTGTTAATTGATCTCACAGACTTACAGCTTTCTGCTCAAGAAGCCTTTCGCTAAGACTCTTCCTGGGGAATTTGGAAAGTGATATTTGGAGCCCATGGAGGGCTATGGTGAAAAAGGAAATATCTTCAGTTAAAAGCTGGAAAGAAGCTTTCTGAGAAACTGATTTGTGTTCTGTTAATTTATCTCAAAGGGATATAGCTTTCCCCTCAAGAAGCCTTTCGCTAAGACTGTTGTCGTGCTATTTTCAAGGTGATATTTGGAAGCCAGAAGAGGGCTCTGGTGAAATAGGAAATATCTTCAGTTAAAATGTGGAAATAAGCTTTCTAAGAAACTGTTTGTGTTCTGTGAATTCATCTCACAAAGTTACAGATTTCCCTTCAAAAAGCCTTTCACTAAGACTGTTCTTGTGGAATTTGCAAAGTGATGTTTGGAAGCCCATAGAAGGCTATGGTGAAAACGGAAATGTCCTAAGACAAAAACTGAAAAGAAGCTTTCTGAGAAACTGCTTTTTGTTCTGTTAATTCACCTCACAGAGTTACAGCTTTCCCCTCAAGAAGCCTTTCGCTAAGGCTGTTCTTGTGGAATTTGCAAAGTGATTTTTGGAAGCCGATAGAGGGCTATGGTGAAAGAAGAAATATCTTCTGTTAAAAACTGGAAAGAAGCTTTCTGAGAAACTGCTTTGTGTTCTGTTAATTTATCTTACAGAGTTAAAGCTTTCCTCTCAAGAAACCTTTCTCTAAGGCTGTTCTTGTGTAATTTGCAAAGTGATATTTGGAAGCCCAAAGAGGGCTATGGTGAAAAAGGAAATATCTTCAGTTAAAAACTGGAAAGAAGATTTCTGTAAAACTGCTTTGTGATCTGTTAATTCGTCTCACAGAGTTACAGCTTTCCCCTCAAGACGCCTTTCGGGAAGACTGTTCTTGTGGAATTTGCAAAGTGATATTTGGACGCCCATAGAGGGCTATGGTGAAAAAGGAAATATCCACAGTTAAAAACTGGAAAGAAGCTTTCTGAGAAACTGCTTTGTGTTCTGTTAATTCACATCACAGAATTACAGCTTTCCCCTCAAGAAGTCTTTCGCTAAGACACTTCTTGTGGAATTTGCGAAGTGATATTTGGAAGCCATTAGAGGGCTATGGTGAAAAGGAAAATATCCTCAGTTAAAAAGTTAAAAGAAGATTTCTGAGAAACTGCTTTGTGTTTTGTTAATTCATCTCACAGAGTTACAGCTTTCCGCTCAAGAAGACTTTCGCTAAGACTGTTCCTCTGGAATATGCAAAGTGTTATTTTGGAGCCCATAGGGGGCTACGGTGAAAAGGTAATATCTTCAGTTTAAAACTGGAAAGAAGCTTTTTGAGAATCTGCTTTGTGTTGTTTAAATTCATCTCACAGAGTAACAGCTTTCCCCTCTAGAATTCTTTCGTTTAGACTGTTCTTGTGGAATTTGCAAAGTGATATTGGGAAGCCCATAGAAGTCTATGGTGAAAAAGGAAAAATCTTCCTTTAAAACTCCGAAGAAGCATTCTGTGAAACTGCCGTGTGTTCTGATAATGCATCTCACCGAATTACAGCATTCCCCTAAAGAAGCCTTTCGCAAAGTCTGTTCTGGTGGGATTTTCTAAGTGATATTTGGAAGCCCATAGAGGGCTGTGGGGAAAACGGAAATATCTTCGGCTGAAAACTGCAAAGAAGCTTTCTGAGAAACAGCTCTGTGTTCTGTTAATTCATTTCAGAGAGTTACAGTTTTCCGCTCCAGAAGCCTTTTGCTAAGACTGCTCTTTTGGAATTTGCAAAGTGATATTTGGAAGCCCTTAGAGGGCTATGGTGAAAAAAGAAATATCTTCCATTAAAAACTGGAAAGAAGCCTTCTGAGATACTGCAGTGTGTTCTGTTAATACTTCTAACCGAGTTACAGCTTTCCCCTCAAGAAGCCTTTCGCTAAGACTGTTCTTGTGGTATTTGCAATGTGATATTTGGAAGCCCATATAGGGCTATGGTGAAAAAGGAAATATCTTCAGTTAAAAATTGGAAAGAAGCTTTCTGAGAAACTGCTTTGTGTTCTGTTAATTCATCTCACAGAGTTACAGGATTCCCTTCCGGAAGACTTTCGCTAGGACTGTTCTTGTGGAATTTGCAAAATGATGTTTGGAAGCCCAAAGAGAGCTATGGTGAAAAAGGAAATATCCTAAGATATAAACGGAAAAGAAGCTTTCTGAGGAACTGCTTTGTGTTCTCTTAATTCGTATCCCAGAGTTACAAATTTTTCCTCAAGAAGACATTCGCTAAGACTGTTCTTGTGCAATTTGCAAAGTGATATTTGGAAGCCCATAGAGGGCGATGATGAAAAAGGAAATATCTTCAGTTAAAAACTGGAAAGAAACTTTCTGAGAAACTGCTTTGTGTTCTGGTAATTCATCTCACAGACTTACAGCTTTCTTCTCAAGAAGCTTTTCGGTAAGTCTGTTTTGTGGAATTTGCAAAGTGATATTTGGATGCCCATAGTGGGCTATGGAGAAAAAGGAAAAATCTTCCGTTAAAAACTGGGAAGAAGATTTCTGAGACACTGCTTTGTGTTCTGTTAATTTATGTAACAGAGTTACAGCATTCCCCTAGAGAAGTCATTCGCTAAGATTCTTTTTGTGGAATTTGCAAAGTGATATTTGGAAGCCCCTAGAGGGCTTCGGTGAAAAAGGAAATATCTTCAGTTAAAAACTGGAAAGAAGATTTCTGAGAAACTGTTTTGTGTTCTGATAATTCATCTCACAGGATTACAGCTTTCCCTTCAAGAAGCCTTTCGATAAGACTGTTCTTGTGGGATTTGTAAAGTGATATTTGGAAGCCCAAATATGGCTATGGTGAAAAAGGAAATTTCTTCAGTTAAAAACTGGAAAGAAGCTTTCTGAGAAACTGCTTTGTGTACTGTTAATTCAACTCACTGAGTTACAGTTTTCCCCTCCAGAAACCTTTCCCTAAGACTGTTCTTGTGGAATTTGCAAAGTGATATTCGAAAGCCCACAGAGGGCTATAGTGAAAAACAAAATATCTTCCGTTAAAAACTGGATAGAAGCTTTCTGAGAAACTGCCGTGTGTTCTATTAATACATCTCACACAGTTCCAGCTTTGCTCTCAAGAAGACTTTCGCTACGACTGTTCTTGAGGAATTTGCAAAGTGATATTTGGAAGCCCATAGAGGGTTATGGTGAAAACGGAAAATCTTCCCTTAAAAACTGGAAAGTAGCTTTCTCAGAAACTGCTTTGTGTTCTGTTAATTCATCTCACAGTTACTGCTTTTCCCTCAAGAAGCCTTTCGCTAAGACTGTTCTTGTGGAATTGGCAAAGTGATATTTGGAAGCCCATAGATGTCTATGGTGAAAAAGGAAATATCTTCCGTTAAAAAATGGAAAGAAGATTTCTGAGAAACTGCTTTGTGTTCTGTTAATTCATCTCACAGAGTCACCGCTTTCACCTCAAGAAGCCTTTCGCTTAGACTGTTCTTGTGGAATTTTCATAGTGATATTTTCAAGCCCATAGAGGGCTAAGGTGAGAAAGGAAATATCCTAAGATAAAAACTGAAAAGAAGCTTTCTGAGAAGCTACTTAGTGTTTTGCTAATTCATCTCACAGAGTTACAGCTTTGCCCTGAACAAGCCTTTCGCGAAGATTCTTCTTGTGGAATTTCCAAAGTGATATTTGGAAGCCGATAGAGGGCTATGGTGAAAAAGGAAATATCTTCCGTTAAAAACTGGAGAGAAGCTTTCTGAGAAACTGCTCTGTGTTCTGTTAAATCATCTCACAGAGTTACTGCTTTCCCAGCAGGAAGCCATTTTCTAAGATTCTTCTTGTGGATTTTTAAAAGTGATATTTGAAGCCCCTAGAGCGCTATGATGAAAAACTGTTCTTGTGGAATTTTCAAAGTGATATTTGGAAGTCCATAGAGGGATATGGTAAAAAAGGATATATCTTCCGGTAAAAACTGGAGAGAAGCTTTCAGAGAAACCGCTTTGTGTTCTGTTAACTCATCTAACAGAGTTACAGCATTCCTTTCAAGAAGCCTTTCGCAAAGTCTGTTCATGTGGAATTTGCAAAGTGATTTTTGGAAGCCCATAGAGCGCTATGGGGAAAAAGGAAATATCGTCCGTTAAAAACTGGAAAGAAGCTTTCTGGGAAACTGCTTTGTGCTCTGTTAATTCATCTCACAGAGTTACAGCTTTACGCTCAAGAAACCTTTCGCCAAGTCTGTTCTTGTGGAATTTGCAAAGTGATATTTGGAAGCCCATAGAAGGCTATGGTGAAAAAGGAAATATCTTCCGTTAAAAACTGGATAGAAGATTTCTGAGAAACTGCTTTGTGTTCTGTTAATTCATCTCAGAGAGTTACAGGTTTCCCTCAAGAAGCCTTTCGCTAAGTCTGTTCTTGTGGAATTTGCAAAGTGATATTTGGAAGACCCTAGAGGGCTATGGTGAAAAAGGAAATATCTTCCGTTAAAAACCGAAAAGAAGATTTTTGAGAAACTGCTTTGTGTTCTGTTAATTCATCTCACAGAGTTACAGCTTTCACCTCAAAGAGGCTTTTGCTAAGACAGTTCTTGTGGAATTTGCAAAGTGATATTTTGAAGCCCATAGAGGGCTATGGTGAAAGAGTAAATATCTTCAGCTAAATACTGGAAAGAAGCTGTCTGAGAAACTACTTTGTGTACTGTTAATTCATCTCACAGAGTTACTGCTTTCCCCTAAAGAAGCCCTTCACTAAGACTGTTCTTATGAAATTTGCAAAGTGATATTTGGAAACCCATAGAGGGCTATGGTGAAAAAGGAAATATCTTCCGTTAAAAACTGGAAAGAAGCTTTCTGAGAAATTGCTTTGTGTTCTGTTAATTCTTCTTACAGAGTTACAACTTTCGCCTCTAGAAGCCTTTTGCTAACACTGTTGGTGTAGAACTTGTAAAGTGATATTTGGAAGCCCATAGAGGGCTGTGGTGAAAAAGGAAATATCCTTAGGTAAAAACTGAAAAGAAGCATTCTGAGAAACTGCTCTGTGCTCTGTTAAATTAGCTCAGAGAGTTACAGCTTTCCCTTCATGAAGCCTCTCTCTAAGGCTGTTTTTGTGGAATTGGCAAAGAGATATTTGGAAGCCCGTAGAGGGCTATGGTGAAAAAGGCAATATCTTCCGTTAAAAACTGGAAAGATGTGTTCGGAGAAACTGCTTCGTGTTCTGTTAATTCATCGCACAGAGTTACAGCTTTCCCCTCAAGAAGCCTTTCGCTAAGACTGTTCTTGTGGAATTTGCAAAGTGATATTTGGAAGCCCATAGAGGCCTCACAGAGTTACAGCTTTCTCGCAAGAAGCCTTTCGCTAAGACTGTTCTTGTGGAATTTCCAAAGGGATACTTGGAAGCCCATAGAGGGCTATGGTGAAAAAGGAAATATCTTCCGTTAAAAACTGGAAAGAAGCTTTCTGAGAAACTACTTTGTGTTCTGTTAATTCATCTCACAGAGTTACAGCTTTCCCCTCAAGAAGCCTCTCGCTAAGACTGTTCTTGTGGAATATTCTAAGTGATATTTGGAAGATAATAGAGGTCTACGGTGAAAAAGGAAATATCTTCCGTTAATAACTGGAAAGAAGCTTTCTGAGAAATTGCTTTGTGTTCTGTTAATTCATGTCACAGAGTTACTGTGTTCCTCTCAAGAAGCATTTCGCTAAGGCTCTTCTTGCGGAATTTGTAAAGTGATATTTGGAATCCCATAGAGGGTTATGCTGAAAAAGGAAAATCTTCTCTTAAAAACTGGAAAGAAGCTTTCTGAGAAACTGCTTTGTGTTCTGTTAATTCATCTCACAGTTACTGCTTTCCCCTCAAGAAGCCTTTCGCTAAGACTCTTCTTGTGGAATTGGCAAAGTGATATTTGGATGCCCATGGAGGTCTATGGTGAAAAAGGAAGTATCTTCTGTTAAAAACTGGAAAGAAGCTTTCTGAGAAACTGCTTTGTGTTCTGTTAATTCATCTCACAGAGTCACTCCTTTCACCTCAAGAAGCCTTTCCCTTAGACTGTTCTTGTGGAATTTTCATAGTGATATTTTCAAGAGCATACAGGGCTAAGGTGAAAAAGGAAATATCCTAAGATAAAAACTGAAAAGAAGCATTGTGAGAAACTACTTTGTGTTCTGTTAATTCATCTTACAGAGTTACAGCTTCCCCCTGAAGAAGCCTTTCGCGAAGATTCTTCTTGTGGAATTTGCAAAGTGATATCTGGAAGCCCATAGAGGGCTATGGTGAAAAAGGAAATATCTTCCGTTAAAAACTGGAAAGAAGCTTTCTGAGAAACTGCTCTGTGTTCTGTTAATTCATCTCACAGAGTTACTGCTTTCCCAGCAAGAAGCCATTCTCTAATATTCTTCTTGTGGATTTTGCAAAGTGATATTGGAAGCCCATAGTGCGCTATGGTGAAAAAGGAAATATCTTCCGTTAAAAACTGGAAAGAAGCTGTCTGAGAAACTGCTTTGTGTTCTGTTAATTCATCTCACAGAGTTACAGCTTTCCCCTCAAGAAGCCTTTCGCTAAGAGTGTTCTTGTGGAATTTGCAAAGGTATATTTGGAAGACCTTAGAAGGCTATGGTGAAAAAGGAAATATACTAAGATAAACACTGAAAAGAAGCTTTCTGAGAAACTGCTTTGTGTTGTGTTAAATCATCTCAGAGAGGTACAACTTTCCCCTCAAGAAGTCTTTCTCTAAGACTGATCTTGTGAAAATTGCAAAGGGATGTTTGGAAGCTCATATTGGCTATGGTGAAAAAGAAAATATACTAAGATGAAAACCGAAAAGAAACTTTCTGAGAAACTGCTTAGTGTTCTGTTCGTTCTTCTCACACAGTTACAGCTTTCCCCTCAGGAAGCCGTTCACTAAGACTGTTCTTTTGAAATTTGGAAAGTAATATTTGGAAGCCCATAGAGGGCTATGGTGAAAAAGAAAATATCTTAGATTAAAAACTGTAAAGAATCTTTCTGAGAAACTGCCTTGTGTTCTGTTAATTCATGTCACAGCGTTACAGCTTTCCACTCAAGAAGCCTTTCCCTAAGACTGTTCTTGTGGAATTTTCAAAGTGATATTTGGAAGCCCATAGAGAGCTATGGTGAAAAAGGAAATATCTTCCTTAAAAAGCTGGAAAGAAGCTTTCTGAGAGACAGCTTTGTGTTCCATTAATTCATCTCACAGAGTTACAGCTTTCCTCTCAAGAAGCCTTTCGCTAAGACTGTTCTTGTGGAATTTGCAAAGTGATATTTGGAAGCCCTTAAAGGGCCATGGTGAAAAAGGAAATATCTTCAGTTAAAAAGTGGAAAGGAGCTTTCTGAGAGACTGCTTTGTATTCTCTTAATTCATCTCACACAATTACAGCTTTCCCCTCAAGAAGCCTTTCGCAGAGACTGCTCTTGTGGAATTTGCAGAGTGATATTTGGAAGCCCATAGAGGACTATGGTGAAAAAGGAAATATCTTCCGTTAAAAACTGGAAAGAAGCTTTCTGAGAAACTGCGTTGTGTTCTGTTAATTCATCTCACAGAATTACATCTTTCCCCTCAAGAAGCCTTTGGCTAAGACTGTTCTTGTGGAATTTGCAAAGTGATATTTCAAAAACCGTAGAGGACTATGGTGAAAATGGAAATATTCTAAGATAAAAACCGAAAAGAAGCTTTGTGAGAAACTGCTTTGTGTTCTGTTAATTCATCTCACAGTGTTACAAATTTCTCCTCAAGAAACTTATAGCTAAGTCTGATCTTGTGGAATTTGAAAAGTGATACTTGGAAGCCCTTAGGGGGCTATGGTTTAAAAGGAAAGATCTTCCGTTAAAATCTGGAAAGAAGATTTCTGAGAAACTACTTTGTGTTCTGTTATTTCATCTCAGAGACCTACAGCTTTGCCCTCAGGAAGCCTTTCGCTAAGACTGTTCTTGTGGAATTTGCATAGTGATATTTGGAATCCCATAGAGGGCTATGTTGAAAAAGGAAGTATCTTCCGTTAAAAACTGGAAAGAATCTTTCTCAGAAACCCCTTTGTGTTCTGTTAATTCATCTCACAGAGTTACAGCTTTCTCCTCAAGAAGCCTTTCACTAAGAATGTTCTCGTGGAATTTGCAAAGTGATATTTGGAATCCCTTAGGGGGCTATGGTGAAAAACGAAATATCCTAAGATAAAAACTGAAAAGAAGCTTTCTGAGGAAATGCTTACTGTTCTTTTAATTCATCTCAGAGATTCACAGATTTCCGTTCAAGAAGCCTTTCGCAAACACTCTTCTTTTGTAATTGGCAAAGTGATATTTGGAAGCCCATAGGGAGCTATGGTGCAAATGGAAATATTCTAAGATAAAAACCGAAAAGAAATTTTCTGAGAAACTGCTTTGTCTTCTGTTAATTCATCTCACAGATTTACAGCTTTCCCCCCAAGAAGCCTTTCGCTAAGACTGTTCTTGTGGAATTTGTAAAGTGATATTTGGAAGCCCATCGAGGGCTAAGGTGAATATGGAAATATCCTAAGATGAAAACCGAAAAGAAGCTTTCTGGGAAACTGTTTTGTGTTCTGTTACTTCATCTCACAGAGTTACAGCTTTCCCCTCAAGAAGCCATTCACTAAGACAGTTTTTGTGAAATTTGCAAACTGATATTTGGAAGCAAATAGAGGGCCATGGTGAAAAAGGAAATATCTTCAGTTAAAAACTGAAAGAAGCTTCCTGAGAAACTGCTTTGTGTTCTGTAAATTCATCTCACAGAGTTACAGCTTTCCCCTCAAGAAGCCTTTCGCTGAGTTTGTTCTTGTGGAATTTGCAACGTGATATTTGGAAGCCCATAGAGGGCTACGGTGAAAAAGGAAATATCTTCCTTTAAAAACTGGAAAGATGCTTTCTGAGAAACTGTTTTGTGTTCTGTTAATTCATCTCACAGAGTTAGAGCTTTCTCCTCAAGAATTCTTTCGCTAAGACTTTTCTTCTGGAATTTGCAAAGTGATATTTGGAAGCCCACAGAGGGCTAAGGTGAAAAAGGAAATATCTTCCGTTAAAAACTGAAAAGAAGATTTCTGAGAGGCTGCTTTGGGTTCTGTTAATTCATCTCACAGACTTACAGCTTTCCCCTCAAGAAGCCTTTCCCTAAGACTGTTCTTGTGGTATTTGCAACGAGATATTTGGAAGCCCATAGAGAGCTATGGTGAAAAAGGAAATCTCCTAAAATAAAAACTCAAAGGAATCTTACTGCGAAACTGTTTTGTGTTCTGTTAATTCATCTCGCAAAGTTACAGCTTTTCCTTTATGAAACTTTTCTCTAAGACTGTTCTTGTGGAATTTACAAAGTGATATTTGGAAGCCCATAGAGGGCTATGGTGAAAAAGGATATATATTACGTTAAAAACTGGAAATAATCTTTCTAAGAAACTGCTTTGTGTTTTTTTAAATTCATCTCAGAGAGTTACAGCTTTTCCTCAAGAAGCCATTCGCTAAGACTGTTGTGTGGAATTTACAACGTGACATTTGGAAACCCTTAGAGGGCTATGGTGAAACAGGAAATATCCTAAGATAAAAACTGAAAACAAGCTTTCTGAGAAACTGCTTTGTGTTCTGTTAATTCATCTCACAGACTTACAGCTTTCCCTTCAAGAAGGCTTTCGCTAAGTCTGTTCTTGTGAATTTGCAAAGTGATAGTTGGAAGCCCGTAAGTGGCCATGTTGAAAAAGGAAATATCTTCAGTTAAAAACTGGAAAGAAGATTTCTGAGAGACTGCTTTGTGTTCTGTTAATTCATCTCACAGAGTTACAGCTCTCCCCTCAAGAATTCTTTCGTGAAGGCTGTTGTTGTTTAACTTGCAAAGTGATATTTGCAAGCCCGTAGAGGGCTATGGTGAAAAAGGAAGTATCTTCAGTTTAAAACTGAAAAGAAGCCTTCTGAGAAACCCCTTTTTGTTCTGTTAATTCATCTCAGAGGGTTACAGCTTTCTCCTCAAGAAGCCTTTCGCTAGGACTGTTCTTGTGGAATTTGGAAAGTGATATTTGGAAGCCCTTGGAGAACTATGGTGAAAAAGGAAATATCCTAAGATAAAAACTGAAAAGAAGCTTTCTGAGGAACTGCTTTCTGTACTGTTAACTCATCTCAGAGATTTACAGCTTTCTGTTCAAGAAGCCTTTCGCAAAGACTGTTCTTTTGGAATTTGCAAAGTGATATTTGGAAGCCCATAGAGAGCTATGGTGAAAATGGAAATATCCTAAGATAAAAGCCGAAAAGAAGCTTTCTGAGAAACTGCTTTGTCTTCTGTTAATTCACCTCACAGAGTTACAGCTTTCCTCTCAAGAAGCCTTTCTCTAAGACTGTTCTTGTGGAATATGCAAAGTGATATTTGAAAGCCCATAGAAGTCTAAGCTGAAAATGGAATTATGCTAAGATAAAAACTGAAAAGAAGCTTTCTGGAAAATTGCTTTGTGTTCTATTAGTTCATCTCACAGAGTTACAGCTTTCCCCTCAAGAAGCCGTTCAGTAAGACAGTTTTTGTGAAATTTGCAAACTGATATTTGGAAGCCCATAGAGGGCTATGGTGAAGAAGGAAATATCCTAAGATAAAAACTGAAAAGTAGCTTTCTGTGAAACTGCTTTGTGTTCTGTTAATTCATCTCACAGAGTTACAGCTTTCCCCTCAAGAAGCCTTTCGCTAAGGCTGTTCTTGTGGAATTTGCAAAGTGATATTTGGAATCCCATAGAGGGCTATTGTGAAAAAGGACATATTTTACTTTAAAAACTGGAAAGAAGCTTTCTGAGAAACTGTTTTGTGTACTGTTAATTCATCTCACAGAGTTACAGCTTTCTCCTCAAGAAGCCTTTCGGTAAGACTTTTCTTGTGGAATTTGCAAAGTGATATTTGGAAGCCCACAGAGGGCTAAGAAGAAAAAGGAAATATCTTCCGTTAAAAACTGGAAATAAGTTATCTGAGAAACTGATTTGAGTTCTGTTAATTCACCTCACAGAGTTACAGCTTTCCCCTCAAGAAACCTTTCCTGAAGACTGTTCTTGTGGAATTTGAAAAGTGATATTTGGAAGCCCATAGAGATCTATGGTGAAAAAGCAAATATCCTAAGATAAAAACCCAAAGGAATCTTTCTGAGAAACTTCTTTGTGTTCTGTTAATTCATTTCAGAGAATTACAGCTTTCCCCTCAAGAAGTCTTTCAATAATGCAGTTGTTGTGGAATTTGCAAAGTCTTCCTTGGAAACCCTTACAGGGCTATGGTGAAAATGGAAATATCCTAAGATAAAAACCGAAAAGAAGCGTTCTGAGAAACTGCTTTGTGTTTTGTTAGTTCATCTCACGGAGTTACACCTTTTCCCTCAAGAAGGCTTTCCGTAAGACTGTTCTTGTGGAATTTGCAAAGTGATATTGGAAGCCCTGAAGGGCTATGCTGAAAAGGGAAATATCTTCCGTTAAAAACTGGAAAGAAGATTTCTGAGAAACTGCTGTGGGTTCTGTTAATTCATCACAGAGTTACAGCTTTCCCTTCAAGAAGCCTTTCGCTAAGACTGTTCTTGTGGAATTTGCAAAGTGATATTTGGAAGCCCATAGAGGACTATAGTGGAAAAGGAAATATCTTCCATTAAAAACTGGAAATAAACTTTCTGAGAAACTGCTTTGTATTCTCTTAATTCATCTCATAGAGTTACAGCTTTCTCCCAACAAAGATTTTCGCAAAGGCTGTTCTTGTGGAATTTGCACAGTGATATTTGAAAGCCCATAGAGGGCTATCGTGAAAAAGAAAACATCTTCCATTAAAAACTGAAAAGAAGATTTCTGAGAAACTGTTTTGTGTCTGTTAATTCATCTTACAGATTTACATCTTTCTCCTCAAAAAGCCTTTCGCTAAGTCTGTTCTTGTGGAATTTCAAATGTGATATTTGGAAGCCCTTAGAGGGCTCTGGTGAAAAAGAAAATATCTTCCGTTAAAAACTTGAGAGAAGATTTTTGAGAATCTGTTTTGTGTTTTCTTAAATGATCTCATAGAGTTACAGCTTCCCCTCAAGAAGCCTTTCCCTAAGACTGTTCTTGTGGAATTTGCAAAGAGATAATTAGAAGCCCATAGAGAGCTGTGGCAAAAAAGAAAATATCTTCCGTTAAAAACTGAAAAGAAGATTTCTGAGAAACTGCTTTGTCTTTGTTAATTCATCTCACAGAGTTACAGCTTTCCCCTCAAGAAGCCTTTTCCCCAAGACTGTTTTTGTGGAATTTGAAAGTGATTTTTGAAAGCCCATGGAGGTCTATGGTGAAAAAGGAAATATCCTAAGATAAAAACTGAAAAGAGGCTTTATGAGAAACTGTTTTGTGTTCTGTTAATTCATCGCACAGAGTTACAGCTTTCCCCTCAAGAAGACTTTCTCTAAGACTGTTCTTGTGGAATTTGCAAAGTGATATTTGGAAGCCCATAGAGGGCTACGGTGAAAAAGGAAATATCATAAGATAAAAACCGAAAGGAAGCTTTCTGAGAAACTGCACTGTGTTCTCTTAATTCATCTCGGTGAAAAGAAAATATCTTCCGTTAAAAACTGGAAAGAAACTTTCTGATTAACTGCTTTGTTGTCTGTTAATTCGCCTAACAAAGCTACAGCTTTCCCCTCAAGTGGTCTTTGGCTAAGACTGTTCTTGTGGAATTTGCAAAGAGATATTTGGAAGCCCATATAGGGCTATCGTGAAAAAGGAAATCTCTTCCGTTAAAAACTGGAAAGAAGCTTTCTGAGAAACTGCTTTGTGTTCTGTTAATTCATCTCACAGACTTACAGCTTTCCCCTTAAGAAGGCTTTCGCTAAGACTCTTCTTTTGGAATTTACAAAGTGATATTTGGAAATCCTTAGAGGTCTATGGTGAAAAAGGAGATATGTTCAGTAAAAAACTGGAAATTAGCTTTCTGAGAAACTGCTTTGTGTTCTGTTAATTCATCTCACAGAGTTACAGCTTTCCCCTGAAGAAGTCTTTCGCTAAGACTGTTCATGTGGAAATTGCAAAGTGACATTTGGAAGTCCCTAGAGGGCTATGGTGTAAAAGGAAATCTATTCCGTTAAAAACTGGAAAGAATCTTTCTGAGAGACGGGTTTGTGTTCTCTTAATTCAACTCACAGAGTTACAGCTTTTCCCTCTAAAAGCCTTTCGATAAGACAGTTCTTGGGGAATTTGCAAAGTGATATTTGGAAGCCTATAGAGGGCTATCATGAAATAGGTAATATCTTAAGTTAAAAACTGGAAAGAAGCTCTCTGAGAAACTGCTTTGTGTTCTGTTAATTCATCTAACAGAGTTACAGCTTTCCCCTCAGGAAGCCTTTCGCTAAGATTGTTCTTGTGGAATTTGCAAAATGAGATTTGGAAGCCCATAGAGGGCATTGCTGAAAAAGGAAATCTCTTTCGTCAAAAACTGGAAAGAAGCTTTCTGCGAAACGGCTTTGTGTTCTGTTAATTCATCTCACAGAGTTACAACTTTCCGCTCAAGAAGCCTTTGGCTAAGAGTGTTCTTGTGGAATTTAAGAAGTGATATTTGGAAGCCCATAGAGAGCTGTGGTGAAAAAGGAAATATCCTAAGATAAAAACTGAAAAGAAGCTTTTTGAGAAACTCCTTTGTGTTCTGTTAATTCATCTCACAGAGTTGCAGCCTTCCCCTCAAGAATCCTTATGCTAAGACTGTTCATGTGGAATTGGCAAAGTGATATTTGGAAGCCGATAGAGGGCTATGGTGAAAAAGGAAATATCTTCAGTTAAAAACTGGAAAGAAACTTTTTGAGAAACTGCTTTGTGATCTGTTAATTCACCTCGCAGAGTTACAGCTTTCCCCTCAAGAAGCCTTTCTCTAAGACTGTTCTTGTGGAATTTGCAAAGTGATAATTGTAAGCCCAAAGAGGGCTATGGTGAAAAAGGAAATTCCTTCCGTTAAGAATTGGAAAGAAGCTTTCTGAGAAACTGCTTTTTGTTCTGTTAAGTCATCTCACAGAGTTACCGCTTTCCCTTCAAGAAGACTTTCGCTAAGACTGTTCTTGTGGAATTTGCAAAGTGGTATTTGGAAGGCCCTAGAGGGCTATGGTGAAAAAGGAAATATCTTCTGTTAAAAAGTGGAAAGAAGCTTTCTCAGAATCTGTTTTGTGTTCTGTTATTTCATCTCACAGAGTTAGAGCTTTCCCCTCAAGAAGCCTTTCGCTAAGACTGTTCTTGTGGAATATGCAAAGTGATATTTGGAGCCCATAGAGGGCTATCGTGAAAAAGGAAATATCTTCAGATAAAAAGTGGAAAGAACCTTTCTGAGAAACTGCTTTGTGTTCTGTTAATTCATCTCACAAAGTTACTTCTTTCCCCCAAGAAGCCTTTCGGTAAGACTGTTCTCGAGGAATTTGCGAAGTGATATTTGGAAGCCCAAAGAGGCCTACCATGAAAAAGAAAATATCTTCCGTTAAAAACTGGAAAAAAGGTTTCTGAGAAACTGCTTTGTGTTCTGTTAATTCATTTCACAGATTTACAGCTTTCCCCTCAAAAATCCTTTCGATAAGACTGCTCTTGTGGAATTTTCAAAGTGATATTTGGAAGCCCTTAGAGGGCTATGGTGAAAAAGGAAATATCTTCCGTTAAAAACTGGAAAGAAGCTTTCTGAGAAACTACTTTGTGTTCTTTTAATTCATCTCACATAGTTACAGCTTTCCCCTCAAGAAGCCTTCTGCTAATACTGTACTTGTGCAGTTTGCAAATTGGTATTTTGGAGCCGACAGAGGGCTACGGTGAAAAGGGAAATATCTTAAGATAAAAACCTGAAAGAAGCTTTCTGAGAAACTACTTTGTGTTCTGTTAATTTATCTCAAAGAGATACAGCTTTCCCCTCAAGAAGCCTTTCGCTAAGACTGTTCTTGTGCTATTTTCATGGTGATATTTGGAAGCCAGAAGAGGGCTCTGGTGAAATAGGAAATGTCTTCAGTTAAAAAGTGGAAATAAGCTTTCTAAGAAACTGTTTGTGTTCTGTCAATTCATCTCACAAAGTTACAGATTTCCCTTCAAAAAGCCTTTCATTAAGACTATTCTTCTGGAATTGGCAAAGTGATGTTTGGAAGCCGATAGAGGGCTATGGTGAAAGAAGAAATATCTTCTGTTAAAAACTGGAAAGAAGCTTTCTGAGAAACTGCTTTGTGTTCTGTTAATTTATCTTAGAGAGTTAATGCTTTCCTCTCAAGAAACCTTTCTGTAAGGCTGTTCTTGAGTAAGTTGCAAAGTGATATTTGGAAGCTCATAGAGGGCTATTGTGAAAAAGGAAATATCTTCAGTTAAAAACTGGAAAGAAGCTTTCTGAGAAACTGCTTTGTGTTCTGTTAATTCACATCACGGAGTTACAGCTTTCCCCTCAAGAAGCCTTTCGCAAAGATCCTTCTTGTTGAATTTGCAAAGTGATATTTGGAAGCCATTAGAGGGCTATAGTGAAAAAGGAAATATCCTCAATTAAAAAGTGGAAAGAAGATTTCTGAGAAACTGCTTTGTGTTTTGTTAATTCATCTCACAGAGTTAGAGCTTTCCGCTCAAGAAGCCTTTCGCTAAGACTGTTCCTCTGGAATACGCAAAGTGTTATTTTGGAGCCCATAGGGGGCTACGATGAAAAGGAAATATCTTCAGTTTAAAACTGGAAAGAAGCTTTTTGAGAATCTGCTTTGTGTTCTCTTAATTCATCTCACAGAGTAACAGCTTTCCCATCTAGAAGCCTTTCGTAAAGACTGTTCTTGTGGATTTTCAAAGTGATATTGGGAAGCCCATAGAAGGCTATGGTGAAAAAGGAAATATCTTCCGTTAAAATTCTAAAGAAGCATTCTGTGAAATTGCCGTGTGTTCTGTTATTACATCTCACCGAGTTACATCTTTCACATCCAGATGCCTTTCGCTAAGACTGTTCTTGTGGGATTTGCAAAGTGATATTTGGAAGCCCATAGAGGGCTATGGTGAAAAAGTAAATATCTTCAGTTAAAAACTGGAAAGAAGCTTTCTGAGAAACTACTTTGTGTTCTCTTAATTCATCTCACAGAGTTACAGATATTCCCTCATGAAGCTTTTCACTAAGAGTGTCTTTGTGGGATTTACAAAGTGATAATTGGAAGCCCATAGAGGGCTATGGTGAAAAAGGAACTATTTTCAGTTAAAAACTGGAAAGAAGCTTTCAGATAAACTGCCGTGTGTTCTGTAAATACATCTCACCGAGTTACACCTTTCCCCTCAAGAAGCCTTTCGCAAAGACTATTCTTGTGGGATTTTCTAAGTGATATTTGGAAGCCCATAGAGGGCTATGGGGAAAAAGGAAATATCTTCAGTTGAAAACTGGAAAGAAGCTTTCTGAGAAACAGCTCTGTGTTCTGTTAATTCATTTCAGATAGTTACAGCTTTCCGCTCCAGAAGCCTTTCGCTAAGATTGCTCTTTAGGAATTTGCATAGTGATATTTGGAAGCCCTTAGAGGGCTATGGTGAAAAAGGAAATATCTTCCGTTAAAAACTGGAAAGAAGCATTCTGAGATACTGCCGTGTGTTCTGTTAATACATCTAACCGAGTTACAGCTTTAACCTCAAGAAGCCTTTCGCTAACACTGTTCTTGTGGAATTTGCAAAGTGATATTTGGAAGCCCATAGAGGACTACGGTGAAAAAGGAAATATCTTTCCTTAAAAACTGGAAAGATGATTTCTGAGAAACTGCATTGTGTTCTGTTAATTCATCTCACAGAGTTACAGCTTTCCCCTCCAGAAGTCTTTCGCTAACACTGTTCTTGTGGAATTTGCAATGTGATATTTGGAAGCCCATAGAGGGCTAGGGTGAAAAAGGAAATATCTTCAGTTAAAAACTGGAAAGAAGCTTTCTGAGAAACTGCTTTGTGTTCTGTTAATTCATCTCACATAGTTACAGGTTTCCCCTCCAGAAGCCTTTCACTTAGACTGTTCTTGTGGAATTTGCAAAGTGATATTTGGAAGCCCATAGAGGGCTATGGTGAAAAAGGACATATCTTCCATTAAAAAATGGAAAGAAATTTTCTGAGAAACTGCTTTGTGTTCTTTTTTTTCGTCTTACAGAGTTAAAGCTTTCTTCTCAAATAGCCTTTCGGTAAGACTGTTCTTGTGGAATTTGCAAAGTGATATTTGGAAGCCCATAGGGGGCTATGGTGAAAATGGACATATCTTCCGTCAAAAACTGGAAAGATTTCTGAGAAACTGCTTTGTGTTCTGTTAATTCATCTCAAGGAGTTAAAACATTCCCCTCCAGAAGCCTTTCGCTAAGACTGTTCTTGTGGAATTTGCAGAATGATATTTGGAAGCCCAAAGAGAGCTATGGTGAAAAAGGAAATATCCTAAGATAAAAACTGAAAAGAAGCTTTCTGAGGAACTGCTTTGTGTTCTCTTAGTTCGTATCACAGAGTTACAGATTTTCCCTCAATAAGCGATTCGCTACGACTGTTCTTGTGCAATTTGCAAAGTGATATTTGGAAGCCCATTAAGGGCCATGATGAAAAAGGAAATATCTTCAGTGAAAAACTGGAAAGAAACTTTCTGAGAAACTGCTTTGTGTTCTGGTAATTCATCTCACAGAGTTACAGCTTTCTTCTCAAGAAGCTTTTCGGTAAGTCTGTTTTGTGGAATTTGCAAAGTGATATTTGGAAGCCCATAGTTGGCTATGGAGAAAACGGAAATATCTTCCGTTAAAAACTGGGAAGAAGATTTCTGAGACACTGCTTTGTGTTTTGTTAATTTTTCTAACAGAGTTACAGCATTCCCCTACAGAAGTCATTCGCTAAGAGTGTTTTTGGGGAATTTGCCAAGTGATATTTGGAAGCCCCTAGAGGGCTTCGGTGAAAAAGGAAATATCTTCAGTTAAAAACTGGAAAGAAGCTTTCTGAGAAACTGCTTTGTGTTCTGATAATTCATCTAACAGAATTACAACTTTCCCTTCAAGACGCCTTTCGATAAGACTGTTCTTGTGGGATTTGCAAAGTGACATTTGGAAGCACAAATAGGGCTTCGGTGAAAAAGGAAAATTCTTCAGTTAAAAACTGGAAAGAAGCTTTCTGAGAAACTGCTTTGTGTTCTGTTAATTCAACTCTCTGAGTTACAGCTTTCCCCTCCAAAACCCTTTCCCTAAAACTGTTCTTGTGGAATTTGAAAAGTGATGTTTCGAAGCCCGTAGAGGGCTTTGGAGAAAAAGGAAATATCTTAAGATAATAACTGAAAAGAAGTTTTCTAAGAAACTGGTGTGTGGTCTGTTAATTCAACTCACAGAGTTACAGCTTTCCCCTCAAGAAGCCTTTCGCTAAGGCTCTTCTTGTGAAATTTGCAAAGTGATATTTGAAAGCCTGTAGAGGGCTCTGGTGAAAAACAAAATATCTTTCGTTAAAAACTGGAAAGAAGATTTCTGAGAAACTGACGAGTGTTCTATTAATTCATCTCACACAGTTACAGCTTTCCTCTCAAGAAGACCTTCACTAAGACTGTTCTTGAGGGATTTGAAAAGTGATATTTGGAAGCCCACAGAGGGCTATGTTGAAAAAGGAAATATCTCCTGTTAAAAACTGAAAGAAGCTTTCTGAGAAACTGCCGTGTGTTCTGTTAATATATCTCACCGAGTTACAGCTTTCCCCTGAAGAAGCCTTTCGCTAAGACTGTACTTGTGGGATTTGCAAAGTGATATTTGGAAGTCTATAGAGGGCTATGGTGAAAAAGGAAATATCTTTCGTTAAAAACTGAAAAGAAGCTTTCTGAGAAACTGCTATGTGTTCTGTTAATTCATCTCAAAGAGTTACAACATTCCCCTCAGGTAGCCCTCAGCTAAGGCTCCTCTTGTGTAATTTACAAAATGATATTTGGAAGCCGATAGAGGTCTACTGTGAAAATGGAAATATCCTCAGATAAAAAACGAAAAGAAGCTTTCTAAGAAACTGCTTTGTGTTCTGTTAGTTCATCCCACAGAGTTACAGCTTTCCAATCAAGAAGACTTTCGCTAAGACTGTTCTTGTGTAATTTGGAAAGTGATATTTAGAAGCCCCTACAGGGCTATAGAGAAAAAGGAAATATCTTCCGTTAAAAACTGGAAAGAAGCTTTTTGAGAAACTGCTTTGTGTTCTGTTAATTCATATCGAAGAGTTAGAGTTTCCCCTCAAGAAGCCTTTCGTTAAGAGTGTTCTTGTTGAATTTGCAAAGTGATATTTGGAAGACCATAGAGAGCTATTCTGAAAAAGGAAATATCCTAAGAAAAAAACTGAAAAGAAGTTTTCTGAGAATCTGCTTTGTGTTCTGTTAATTCATCTCAAAGAGTTAGAGCTTTCCTCTCAAGAAGCCTTTCGCTAAGACTCTTCTGGTGGAATTTGCAAAGTGTTATTTGGAAGCCCATAGAGGGTTATGGTGAAATTGGAAATATCCTAAGATAAAAACCGAAAACAAGCTTTCTGAGAATCTGCTTTGTGTTCTGTTAGTTCATCTCACAGGATTACAGCTTTCCCCTCAAGAAGTCGTTCACGAAGGCTGTTCTTGTGTAATTTGCAAAGAGATATTTGGAAGACCATAGAGGGCTATGTTGAAAAAGGAAATATCTTCCGTTAAAAACTGGAAAGAAGCATTCTGAGAAACTGCCATGTGTTCTGTTAATACATCACACCGAGTTACAGCTTTCCCCTCAAGAAATTTTTCGCTAGGTGTGTTCTTGTGGAATTTGCAAAGTGATATTTGGAAGCCCATAGAGGGCTACGGTGAAAAAGGAAATATATTCCGTTAAAAACTGGAAAGAAGATTTCTGAGAAACTATTTAGTGTTCTCTTAATTCATCTCACAGTGTTACAGCTTTAACCTCAAGAAGCCTTTTGCTAAAACTTTTCTTGGTGAATTTGCAAAGTGATATTTGGAAGCCCATAGAGGGCTACGGTGAAAAAGGAAATATCTTCGGTGTAAAACTGGAAAGAAGGTTTCTGAAAAACTGATATGTGCTCTGTTAATTCATCTCACAGAGTTACAGATTTTCCAACAAGAAGCTTTTCTCAAAGACTGTTCTGGTGGAATTTGCATAGTGATATTTGGAAGCCCCGAGAAGTCTATGGTGAAAAAGGAAATATCATCCGTTAAAAACTGGAAAGAACATTTCTGAGAAACGGCTTTGTGTTCTGTTAATTCATCTCACAGTGTTAGATATTTCCCCTCCAGAAGCCTTTCTCTTAGACTGTTCTTGTGGAATTTGCAAAGTGATATTTGGAATTCCATAGAGAGCTATGGGGAAAACGGAAATATCTTCCATTAAAAACTGGAAAGAAGCTTTCTGAGAAACTGCTTTGAGTTCTGTTAATTCGTCTCACAGAGTTACAGCTTTCCCTGAAAGAAGCCTTTCGCTAAGACTGTTCTTGTGGAATTTGCGAAGTGATATTTGGAAGACTCTAGAGGGCTAGGGTGAAAAAGGAAATATTTTCCGTTAAAAACTGGAAAAAAGATTTCTGAGAATCAGTTTTGTGTTCTGTTAATTCATCTAACAGAGTTACAGATGTCCGCTACAGAAGGCTTTCGCTAAGATTTTTCTTGTGGGATTTGCAAAGTGATATTTGGAAGCCCTTAGAAGGCTATGGTGAAAAAGGAAATATCCTAAGATAAAAACTGAAAAGAAGCTTTCGGAGAAACTGTTTTGTGTTCCGTTAATTCATGTCACAGAGATACAGCTTTTACCTCAAGATGCCTTTTGCTAAGACTGTTCTTGTGCATATTGCAAAGTGATATTTGGAAGCCCATAGAGAGCTATGTTGAACAATTAAAATCTTCCGTTAAAAACTGGAAAGAAGCTTTCTGAGAAACTGCTTTGTGTTCTGTTAATTCATCTCTAAGAGTTACAGTTTTTCCTCAAGAAGCTTTCCGCTAAGACTGTTCTTGTTAAATTTGCAAAGTGATATTTGGAAGCCCATAGAGGGCTATGGTGAAAATGCAAATATCCTAAGTTAAAAACCGAAAAGAAGCTATCTGAGAATGCACTATGTGTTCCGTTAGTTCATCTCAAGGGGTTAGAACCTTCCCCTAAAGAAGCCGTTCTCTAAGACTGTTCTTGTGAAATTTGCAAACTGATATTAGGAAGCATATAGAGGGCTATGGTGAAAAAGGAAATATCTTCAGTTAAAAACTGGAAAGAAGCTTTCTGAGAAATTGCGTTGTGCTCTGTTAATTCATCTCACAGAGTTACAGCTTTCCTCTCAAGAAACGTTTTGCTAAGATTGTTCTTGGGGAATTTGCAAAGTGATATTTGGAAGCTCATACAGGGCTACGATTAAAAAGGAACTATCCTAACATAAAAACTGAAAATAAGCTTTCCGAGAAACTGCTTTGTGTTCTATAAGTTCATCTCACAGGGTTACAGCTTTCTCCTCAGTAAGACTTTCGCTAAGACCGTTCTTGTGGAATCTGCAAAATCATATTTGTAAGCCCAAAGAGCGCTAAGGTGAAAAAGGAAATATCTTCCGTTAAAAACTGGAAAGAAGGTTTCTGAGAAACTGCTTTGTGTTCTGTTAATTCATCTCACAGAGTAACAGCTTTCCTCTCCAGAATCCTTTCTCTAATACTGTTACTGTTTAATTTGCTAAGTGATACTTGGAAGAGAGTAGAGGGCTATGGTGAAAAAGGAAATATCTTCAGTTAATAACTTGAAAGAAGCTTTCGGAAAAACTGCTTTATGTTCTGTTAATTCATCTCACAGAGTTACAGATTTCCACTCAAGAAGCCTTTCTTTACGACAGTTCTTGTGGAATTTGCAAAGTGATATTTGGAAGTCCTTAGAGGGCTATGTTAAAAAAGGAAATATCTTCAGTTAAAAACTGGAAAGAAGCTTTCTGAGAAACTGCTTTGTGTTCTGTTAATTCATCTCAAAGAGTTACAGCTTTCCCCACAAGAAGCCATTCGCTTAGACTGTTCTTGTGGAATTGGCAAAGTGATATATGGAAGCCCATAGAGGGCTACTTGAAAAAGGAAATATCTTCAGTTTAAAACAGGAAATAAGCTCTCTGAGAAACTTCCTTGTGTTCTCTTAATTCATCTCACAGAGTTACAGCTTTCCCCACAAGAAGCCTTTCGCTAAGACTGTTCTTGTGGAATTTACAAAGTGAAATTTGGAAGCCCTTAGAGGGCTATGGTGAAAAAGGAAATATCTTCCGTTAAAAAGCGAAAAGAAGCTTTCTGAGAAACTGCTTTGTGTTCTGTTATTTCATCTCACAGAGTTACAGCTTTCCCCTCAAGAAGCCGTTCACTAAGACTATTCTTGTGAAATTTTCAAAGTGATATTTCGAAACCCATAGAGGGCTATGGTGAAAAAGGAAATATCCTAAGATAAAAACTGAAAAGAATCTTTCTGAGAAACTGCTTTGTGTTCTGATAATTCATTTCACAGAGTGACAGCTTTCTCCTCAAGAAGCCCTTCGCTAAGTCTGTTCTTGTGGAATTTGCCAAGAGATATTTGGAAGCCTATAGATGGCTATGGTGAAAAAGGAAATATCTTCAGTTAAAAACTGGAAAGAAGCTCTCTGAGAAACTACTTTTTCTTCTGCTAATTCATCTCACAGAGTTACAGCTTTCCCCTCAAGAAGCCTTTCGCTAAGACTGTTCTTGTGGAATTTGCAAAGTGATCTTTGGAAGCCCATTGAGGGCTATGGTGAAAAAGGAAATATTTTCAGATAAAAACTGGAAAGAAGGTTTCTGGAAACTGCTTTTGTTCTGTTAATTCATCTCACAGAGTTACAGATTTACCCTCAAGAAGCCTTTCGCTAAGACAGTTCTTGTGCAATTTGAAAAGTGATATATGGAAGCCCATAGAGGGCTATGGTGAAAAAGGAAATATCTTCCGTTAAAAACTGGAAAGAAGCTTTCTGATTACAGCTTTCCCCTCAAAAGCCTTTCACTAAGACTCTTCTTGTGGAATTTGCAAAGTGATATTTGGAAGCCCAAAGAGGGCTTTGGTGAATAAGGAAATATCTTCAGTTAAAAACTGGAAAGAAGCTTTGTGAGAAACTGCTTTGTGTTCTCTTAATTCATCTCACAGAGTTACAGCTTTCCCCTCAAGAAGCCTTTCGCTAAGAGTGTTCTTGTGGAATTTTCAAGGTGACATTTGGTAGCCCAATGAGGGCTACGGTGAAAAAGGAAATATCTTCCTTTAAAAACTGGAAAGCAGCTTTTTGAGAAACTGCTTTGTGTTCTGTTAATTCATCTCACAGAGTTACAGCTTTCCCCTCAAGAAGCCTTTCACTAAGACTGTTCTTGTGGAATTCGCAAGGTGATATTTGCAAGACCAAAGAGGGCTATAGTGAAAAAGGAAATATCTTCAGTTAAAAACTGGAAAGAAGCTTTTTGAGAAACTGCTTTGTGTTCTGTTAATTCATCTCACAGAGTTACAGCTTTCCCCTCAAGAAGCCTTTCACTAAGACTGTTCTTGTGGAATTCGCAAGGTGATACTTGCAAGACCAAAGAGGGCTATAGTGAAAAAGGAAATATCTTCAGTTAAAAACTGGAAAGAAGCTTTTTGAGAAACTGCTTTGTGTTCTGTTAATTCATTTCACAGAGTTACAGCTTTCCCCTCAAGAATTATTTCGCTAACACTGTTCTTGTGTAATTTGTAAAGTGATATTTGGAAGCCCAAAGACGGCTTTGGTAAAAAAGGAAATATCTTCCGTTAAAAACTGGAAAGAACTTTCTGAGAAAATACTTTGTGTTCTGTTAATTCATCGCACAGAGTTACAGCTCTCCCCTCAAGAAGCCTTTCGTTAAGACTGTTCTTGTGGAATTTGAAAAGAGATATTTGGAAGCCCATAGGGGGCTATGGTGAAAAAGGAAATATCTTCCGTTAAAAACTGCAAAAATGATTTCTTTATTTTATTTTTATTTTTTTTTATTTATTTACTTTTTTTTGACACGGAGTCTTGCTCTGTAGCCCAGACTGGAGTGCAGTGGCCGGATCTCAGCTCACTGCAAGTTCCGCCTCCCGGGTTCACGCCATTCTCCTGCCTCAGCCTCCGGATTAGCTGGGACTACAGGCGCCCGCCACCTCGCCCGGCTAGTTTTTTGTATTTTTAGTAGAGACGGGGTTTCACCGTGTTAGCCAGGATGGTCTCGATCTCCTGACCTCTTGATCCACCCGTCTCGGCCTCCCTACGTGCTGGGATTACAGGCTTCAGCCAACGCGCCCGGCCGAAAAAGAAACTGCTTTGTGTTCTGCTATTTCAGCTCACAGAGTTTCAGCATTCCCCTCAAAAAGCCTTTCCCTAAGACTGTTCTTGTGGTATTTGGAAAGTGATATTTAGAAGGATATAGAGGGCTATGGTGAAAAAGGAAATATTCTCCGTCAAAAACTGGAAAGAAACTTTCTGAGAAACTGCTTTGTGTACTGATAATTCATCTCACAGAGTTACAGCTTTCCCCTCAAGAAGCCTTTCGCTAAGACTGTTCTTGTGGAATTTTCAAAGTGATATTTGGAAGCCCATAGAGGGCTACGGTGAAAAACGAAATATCTTCCGTTAAAAACTGGAAGGAATCTTTCTGAGAAACTGCTTTGTGTTCTGTTAATTCATGTCACAGAGTTACAGCATTCCCCTCAAGAAGCCTTTCACTAAGCCTGTTCTTGTGGAATTTGCAAAGTGATATTTGGAATCCCAAAGAGAGGTTTGGTGAAAAAGGAAATATCTTCCGTTAAAAACTGGAAAGAAGCTTTCTGAGAAACTGCTTTGTGTTCTGTTAATTCATCTCACAGAGTTACAGCTTTCCCCTCAAGAATCCTTTCGCTAAGACTGTTCCTGTGGAATTTGCAACGTGATATTTGGAAGCCCATAGAGGGCTATGGAGAAAAAGGAATTATCTTCAGTTAAAAACTGGAAAGAAGCTTTCTGAGAAACTGCTTTGTGTTCTGTTAATTCATTTCAAAGAAATACAGCTTTCACCTAAAGAAGGCTTTTGCTAAGACTGTTCTTGTGGAATTTTAAAAGTATTATTTAGAAGCCCATAGAGGGCTTTGTTGAAAAAGGAAATATCTTCCGTTAAAAACTGGAAAGAAACTTTCTGAGAAACTACTTTGTGTTTTGCTAATTCATCTCAAAGAGTTACAGCCTTCCCCCAAGAAGCCTTTCGCTAAGACTGTTCTTGTGTCATTTGGAAAGTGATAATTGGAAGCCCATAGAGGGCTAAATGAAAAAGGAAATATCTTCGTTAGAAACTGAAAATAAGGTTTCTGAAAAACTTCTTTGTATTCTGCTAATTCATCTCACAGAGTTACAGCTTTCCCCTTAAGAAGCCTTTTGCTAAGACTGTTCTTGTGGAATTTAGAAAGTGATATTTAGAAGCCCCTAGAGGACTATGGTGAAAAAGGAAATATCTTGCGTTAAAAAGTGGAAAGAAGCTTTCTGAGAAACTGCTTTGTGCTCTGTTAATTCATCTCACAGAGTTACAGCTTGCCCCTCAGGAAGCCTTTCGCTAAGACTGTTCTTGTTTAATTTGCAAAGTGATATTTGGAAGCCCGTAGAGAGCTTTCGTTAAAAAGGAAATATCTTGAGTTAAAAACTGGAAAGAAGCTTTCTGAAAGACTGCTTTGTGTTCTCATATTTCATTTCACAGAGTTACAGCTTTCCCCTCCGGAAGCCTTTCGCTAAGGCTGTTCTTGAGGAATTTACAAAGTGATATTTGGAAGCCCATAGAGGTTTATGGCGAAAAAGGAAATATCCTAAGATAAAAACCGTAAAGAAGCTTGCTGAGAAACTGCTTTGTGTTCTGTAAATTCATCTCAGAGAGTTACAGCTTTCCCCTCAAGAAGTCTTTCACAAAAACTGTTCTTGTGTAATTTACAAAGTGATATTTGGAAGACCATAGAGGGCTATGTTGAAAAAGGAAATATAGTAAGATAAAATCCGAAAAGGAGCTATCTGAGAAACTGCTTTCTGTTCTGTTAATTCATCTCAAGGAGTTACAGATTTCCCCTCATGAGGCCGTTCACTAAGACTGTTCTTCTGAAATGTGGAAAGTGATATTTAGAATCTCATAGGGGGCTATGGTGAAAAAGTAAATATTTTCCGTTAAAAAGTGTAAAGAAGCTTTCTGATAAACTGCTTTGTGTTCTGTTAGTTCATCTCACAGAGTTACATCTTTCTCTTCAAGAAGCAGTTCACTGAGACTATTCTTGTGAAATTTGCAAAGTGATATTAGAAAACTCATAGAGGGCTATGGTAAAAAAAGAAATATCTTCCGTTAAAAACTTGAAAGAAGCTTTTTGAGAAACTGCCGTGTGTTCTGTTAAAGCATCTCACTGAGTTACAGCTTTCCCCTCAAGAAGGCTTTCGCTAAGACTATTCTTGTGGGATTTGCAAAGTGATATTTGGAAGCCCATAGAGGTCTATGGTGAAAAAGGAAATATCTTTCATTAAAAACTGGAAAGAAGATATCTGAGAAACTGCTTTGTGTTCTGTTAATTCATCTCACAGAGTTACAGTTTTCCCCTCCAGAAGTCTTTCGCTTACACTGTTCTTGTGGAATTTGCAAAGTGATATTTGGAATCCCATAGAGGACTATGGTGAAAAAGGAAATATCCTCCGTGAAAAACTGGAAAGAAGATTGCTGAGAAACAGCTGTGTGTTCTGTTAATTCATCTCACAGAGTTACACCTTTCCCCTCCAGAAGCCGTTCACTAAGACTGTTCCTGTGGAATTTGCAAAGTGATATTTGGAAGCCCATAGAGGGCTATGGTGAAAAAGGAAACATCCTAAGATAAAAACTGAAAAGAAGCTTTCTGAGAAACTGCTTTGTGTTCTGTTAATTCGTCTCAGAGAGTAGCAGCTTTCCCCCCCAGAAACCTTTCGCTAACACTGTTCTTGTGGAATTTGCAAAGTGATATTTGGAAGCCCAGAGTGAGCTATGGTGAAAAAGTAAATACCTTCAGTTAAGAAATGAAAAGAAGCTTTCCGAGAAACTGCTTTGTGTTCTATTAATTCATCTCAAAGAGTTACAGCTTTCCCCTCAAGAAGCCTTCCGCTAAGACTGTTTTTGAGGAATTTCCAAAGTGATATGTGGAAGCCCATAGAGAGCTATGGTGAAAATGGAATTATCCTAAGATACAAACCGAAAAGAAGCTGTCTGAAAAATTGCTTTGTGTTCTGTTAGTTCATCTCACAGAGCTACAGCTTTCCCCTCAAGAAGCCGTTCACTAAGACTGTTTTGTGAAATTTGCGAAGTGATAATTGGAAACCCATAGAGGACTATGGTGAAAAAGGAAATATCTTCCGTTAAAAACTGGAAAGAAGCATTCTGAGAAAATGCCATGTGTTCTGTTAATACGTCTCACTGAGTTACAGCTTTCCTCTCAAGAAGCCTTTCGCTAAGACTGTTCTTGTGGGATTTGAAAAGTGATATTTGGAAGCCCATAGAGGACAATTGTGAGAAAGGAAATATCTTCCGTTAAAAACTGGAAAGAAGGTTTGTGAGAAAATGCTTTGTGTTCTGTTAATTGAACTCACAGAGTTAGAGGTTTCCCCTCAAGAAGCCTTTCCCTAAGACTGTTCTTGTGGAATTTGCAAAGTGATATTTGGAAGCTCAAAAGGGCTATGGTGAAAAAGGAAATATCCTCAGTTAAAAACTGGAAAGAAGCTTTCTGAGAAACTGCTTTGTGCTCAGTTATTTCCTCTCACAGAGTTACAGCTTTCCCCTCAGGAAGCCGTTCACTAAGACTGTTCTTGTGGAATTGCAAAGTGATATTTTAGGCACATAGAGGGCAATGGTGAAAAAGGAAACATTCTAAGATAAAAACTGAAAAGAAGCTTTCTGAGAAACTGCTTTGTGTTCTGTTAATTCATCTCAAAGAGTTACAGCTTTTGCCACAAGAATCCTTCCGCTAAGACTGTTTTTGTGGAATTTCCGAGGTGATATTTGATGCCCATAATAGGCTATGGTGAAAATGGAAATATCCTAAGATAAAAATCGAAAAGAAGCTGTATGAAAAGGTGCTTTGTGTTTTGTTAGTTCACTCAAAGAGTTACAGCTTTTCCCTCAAGAAGCCGTTCACTAAGACTGTTTTGTGAAATTTGCAAACTGACATTTGGAAGCCCATAGAGGGCTAAGGTGAAAAAGGAAATATCTTCCGTTAAAAACTGGAAAAAACCATTCTGAGAAAATGCGGTGTGTTCTGTTAGTACATATCACCGAGTTACAGCTTTCCTCTCAAGAGGCCTTTCGCTAAGACTGTGCTTGTGGGATTTCCAAAGTGATATTTGGAACCCCTAGAGGGCTATAGTGAAAAAGGAAATATCTTCAGTTAAATACTGGAAAGAAGCTTTCGGAGAGACTGCTTTGTGTTCTGTTAATTCATCTCACAGAGTTACAGCTTCCCCCTCAAGAAGCCTTTGGCTAAGACTGTTCTTGTGGAATTTGCAAAGTGATATTCGGAAGCCCATAGAGAGCTATTTTGAAAATGGAAATATCCTAAGATAAAAACCGAAAAGAAGCTGTCTGAGAAACTGCTTTGTGTTCTGCTAAATCATCTCACAGAGTTACATCTTACCCTCAAGAAGACTTTCGCTAAGACTGTTCTTGTGGAATTTGCAAAGTGTAATTTGGAAGCCCATGAAGGGCTATGGTGAAATAGGAAATATTTTCCATTAAAAACTGGAAAGAAGCTTTCTGAGAAACTGTTTTGTGTTCTGTTTATTCATCTCACAATGTTACAGCTTTCCCCTCAAGAAGCCGTTAACTAAGACTGTTCATGTGGAATTTGCAAAGTGAAATTTGGAATCCCACAGAGGGCTATGGTGACAAAGGAAATATCTTCCGTTAAAAACCGAAAGAAGCTCTCTGAGAAATTGCTTTGTGGTCTGTTAGTTCATCTCACAGAGTTACAGCTTTCGCCTGAAGAAGCCTTTCGCTAAGACTGTTCTTGTGGAATTTGTAAAGTGATATTTGGAAGCCCATAGAGGGCTATGGTGAAAAAGGAAATATCTTCAGTTAAAAACTGAAAAGATGCTTTCTGAGAAACTGATTTATATTGTGTTTATTCATCTCACAGACTTACATCTTTCTCCTCAAGAAGCGTTTCACTATGACTGTTCTTGTGAAATTTGCAAAGTGATATTTGGAAACCCATAGAGGGCTATGGTGAAAAAGGAAATATCTTCAGTTAATAACTGCAAAGAAAATTTCTGAGAAACTGCTCTGTGTTCTGTTAATTCATCTCATAGAGTTACAGTTTCCCCTAAGAAGCCTTTCGCTAAGACTGTTCTTGTAAAATTTCCAAAGTAATAATTGGAAGCCCATAGTTTGCCATGGTGAAAAAGGAAATATCTTCAGTTGATACTGGAAAGAAGCTTCCTGGGAAATTCCTTTGTGTTCTGTTAATTCATCTCACAGAGTTAAAGCTTCCCCCTCAAGTAGCTTTTCGCTAAGACTGTTCTTGTGGAATTTGCAAAGTGATATTTGGAAACCCCTAGAGGGCTATTGTGAAAAAAGAAATATCCTAAGATAAAAACTGAAAAGAAGCTTTCTGAGAAACTGCTGTGAGTTGTGTTAGTTCATCTCACAGAGTTACAGCTTTCACCTAAAGAAGCCTTTCGCTAAGACTGTTCTTGTGGAATTTGCAAAGTGATATTTGGAAGCCCATAGAGGTCTATGGTGAAAAAGGAAATATCTTTATTTACAAACTGGAAAGAAGCTTTCTGAGAAACTGCTTTGTGTTCCCTTAATTCATCTCAGAGAGTTACAGCTTCCCCCTCAAGAAGCCTTTCGCTAATACTCTTCTTGTGGAACTTGCAAAGAGATATTTGGAAGCACATAGAGGGCTATGGTGAAAAAGGAAATATCTTCAGTTAATACTGAAAAGAAGCCTTCTGAGAAACTGCTTTGTGTTCTGTTAATTCATCTCACAGAGTTGCAGCTCTCCCCTCAAGAAGCCATTTGCTAAGACTGTTCTTGTGAAATTTCCAGAGTGATATTTGGTAGCCCATAGAGGGCTACGGTGAAAAAGGAAATATCCTAAAATAAAAAGTGAAAAGAAGCTTTCTGAGAAACTGCTTTGTGTTCTGTTAATTTTTCTCACAAAGTTACAGCTTTTCCATGAAGAAGCCTTTTGCTCAGCCTGTTCTTGTGGAATTTGCAAAGTGATATTTCGAGGCCCAAAGAGTGCTATGGTGAAAAAGGAAATATACTCAGTTTAAAACTGCAAAGAAGTTTTCTGAGAAACTCCTTTGTTTTCTGTGAATTCATCACACAGAGTTACAGTTTTCCCTCAAGAAGCCATTCGCTAAGACCGTTTTTGTGGAATTTGCGAAATGATATTTGGAAGTGCATAGAGGGCTGTGGTGAAAAAGGAAATATCCTGAGATAAAAACGGAAAAGAAGATTTCTGAGAAAATGCCTTGTGATCTGTTAATTCATCTCACAGAGTTCCAGCATTCACCTCAAGAAGCCTATCGCTAAGACTGTTCTTGTCGAATTTGCAAAGTGATATTTAGAAGCTCATAGAGGGCTATGGTGAAAAAGGAAATATCTTGAGTTGAAAACTGGAAAGAAGCTTTCTGAGAAACTGCTTTCTGTTATGTCAATTCATCTCACAGATTTGCAGCTTTACCCTCAAGAAGCCGTAGACTAAGAGAGTTCTTGTGAAATTTGGAAAGTGATATTTGGAAGCCTATAGAGGACTGTGGTGAAAAAGGAAATATCTTCCGTTTAAAACTGAAAAGAAGCTTTCTGGGAAACTGCTTTGTGTTCTGGTAATTCATCGCAGAGAGTTACAGCTTTCCCTTCAAAAAGCCATTCGCTAAGACTGTTCCTGTGGAATTTGCAAAGCGAAAATTGGAAGCCCATAGAGGGCTACGGTGAAATTGAAATATCTTCCATTAAAAACTGGAAAGAAGCTTTCTGAGAAACTGCTTTGTGTTCTGTTAATTCATCTCACAGTGTTACACCTTTCCCCTCAAGAAGGCGTTCACTAAGTCTGTTCTTGTGAAATTTGCAAAGTGATATTTGGAAGCCCAAGGAGTGCTATTGTGAAAAAGGAAATATCTTCAGTTTGAAACTGCAAAGAAGCTTTCTGAGAAACTCCTTTTTTTTCTGTGAATTCATCTCACAGAGTTACAGCTTTCCCTCAAGAAGCCATTCGCTAAGACTCCTCCTGTGGAATTTAGAAGTGATATTTGGAAGCCCATAGAGGGCTATGGTGAAAAAGGAAATATCTTCAGTTGAAAATTTGAAAGAAGTTTTCTGAGAAACTGCTTTGTGTTCTGTTAATTCATCCAACAGAGTTACAGCTTTCCCCTCAAGAAGCCTTTCCCTAAGAATGTTCTTGTAGAATTTGCAAAGTGATATTTGGAAGCCCATTGAAGGCTATGGTGAAAATGAAATATCTTTCGTTAAAAACTGGAAAAAAGCATTCTGAGACTGCTTTGTGTTCTGCTAATTCATCTCAGAGAGTTACAGCATTCCCCTCAAGAAACGGTTCACTAAGACTCTTCTTGTGAAATTTGCAAAGTGATATTTGGAAGCCCACAGAGGGCTATGGAGAAAAAGGAAATAACTTCAGTTAAAAACTGCAAACAAGCTTTCTGAGTATCTGCTTTGTGTTCCGTTAATTCATCTCAGAGAGTTATAGCTTTCCCCTCAAGAAGCCATTTGCTAAGACTGTTCTTCTGGAATTTGCAAAGTGATATTTGGAAGCCCATAGAGGGTTATGGTGAAAATGAAATATCTTTCTTTAAAAACTGCAAAGAAGCTGTCTGAGAAACTGCTTTGTGTTCTGTTAACTCGTCTCACAGTATTACCACTTTCCCCTCAAGAAGACGTTCACTAAGACTGTTCTTGTGAAATTTGCAAAGTGATATTTAGAAGCCCATAGAAGGCTACGGTGAAAAAGGAAATATCTTCAGTTTAAAACTGCAAAGAAGCTTTCTGAGAAAATGCGTTGTGTTCTGTTAATGCATCTCCCAGAGTTGCAGCTTTCCCCTAAAGAAGCCTTTCGATAAAGCTGTTCTTGTGGAATTTGCAAATTGATACATGGAAGCCCATAGAGGGCTATGGTGAAAAAGGAAATATCTTCAGTTAAAAATTGGAAAGAACCTTTCTGAGAAACTTCTTTGTGTTCTGTTAATTCATCTCACAGAGTTACAGCATTCCCCTCAGGAAGCCTTTCGATGAGACTGTTCTTGTGGAATTTGCAAGGTGATATTTGGAAGCCCCTGGAGAGCTATGGTGTTTAGGGAAATATCTTCAGGTAAAAACTCCAAAGAAGATTTCTGAGAAAGTGCTTTGTGTTCTGTTAGTTCATCTCACACAGTTACAGCTTTTCCCTCAAGAAGCCTTTCGCTAAGACTATTCTTGTGGAATTTGCAAAGTGATATTTGAAAGCCCAGAGAGGGCTATGGTGAAAAAGGAAATATCTTCCGTTAAACACTGGAAAGGAGCTTTCTGAGAAACTGGTTTGTGTTCTGTTAATTCATCTCACAGAGTTACAGCTTTATCTTAAAGAAGCCGTTCACTAAGACTGTTCTTGTGAAATTATCAAGGTGATATTTTAAGCCCTTAGAGGGCTATGGTGAAAAAGGAAATATCTACAGTTAAAAACTGCAAGGAAGATTTCTGAGACACTGCTTTGTGTTCTGTTAATTCATCTCACAGAGTTACAGCTTTCCCTTCAAGAAGCCTTTCGCTAAGACTCTTCTTGTGGAATTTGCAAAGTGATATTTGGAAGCCCATAGAGGGCTATGGCACAGAGTTACAGTTTTCCCCTCAAGAAGCCATTCACTAAGACTGTTCTTGTGAAATTTGCAAAGTGATATTTTAAACCAATAGAGGGCTATGGTGAAAAAGGAAATATCTTCCGTTAAACCTGGAAAGAAGCTTTCTGAGAAACTGCTTTGTGTTCTCTTAATTCATCTCGGAGAGTTAGAGCTTTCCCCTCAAGAAGCCTTTCGCTAAGTCTGTTCTTGTGGAATTTACAAAGTGATATTTGGAAGCCCATAGAGGGCTACGGTGAAAAAGGAAATATCTTCCGTTAAAAACTGGATAGCAGTTTTCCGAGAAACTGCTTTGTGTTCTGTTAATACATCTCACAGATTTACAGCTTTCCCCTCAAGAAGCCGTTCACGAAGACTGTTCTTGCAAATTTGAAACGTGATATTTGGTAGCCCATGGAGTGCTATGGTGTGAAAGGAAATATCTTCAGTTAAAAACTGCAAAGAAGATTTCTGAGAAACTGCTTTGTGTTCTGTTAATTCATTTCACAGAGTTACAGCTTTCCCCTCAAGAAGCCTTTCGCTAAGACTGTTCTTGTGGAATTTGCAAAGTGATATTTTTGAAGTCCATAGAGGGCTATGGTGAAAAAGGATATATCTTCCGTTAAAAACTACAAAGAAGTTATCTGATTAACTGCTTTGTGTTCTGTTAATTCATTTCACAGAGTTACAGCTTTCCCCTCAAGAAGCCATTCGCTAAGACTGTTCTTGTGGAATTTGCAAAGTGATATTTGGAAGCCCATAGAGGGCTAGGGTGAAAATGAGATATCTTCCGTTAAAATCTTCAAAGAAGATTTCTGAGCAACTGCTTTATATTCTGCTAATTCATCTCACAGTGTTACAGCTTACCCCTCAAGAATCCTTTCGCTACGGTTGTTCTTGTGGAATTGGCAAAGTGATATTTGGAAACTCACAGAGGGCTATGGTGAAAAAGAAAATATCTTCAGTTAAAAACTGGAAAGAAGCTTTCGGAGAAACTGCTATGTGTTCTGTTAATTCATCTCACAGAGTTGCAGCTTTCGCCTCAAGAAGCCTTTCGCTAAGAGTGTTCTTGTGGAATTTGCAAAGTGATATTTGGAAGCCCATAGAGGAATATGGTGAAAAAGGAAATATCCTAATATAAGAACTGAAAAGATGCTTTCTGAGAACCTATTTTGTGTTCCGTTAATTCATCTCACAGGGTTACAGCTTTCCAGTCAAGATGTCTTTCGCTAAGACAGATCTTTTGGAATTTTCAAAGTGATATTTGGAAGCCCATAGAGGGTTATGGTGAAAAAGGAAATATCTTCAGTTAAAAACTGGTAAGAAGCTTTCTGAGAAACTGCTTTTGGTTCTGTTAATTCATCTCACAGAGTTACAGCCTTCAACTCAAGAAACCTTTCGCTAAGACTGTTCTTGTGGAATTTGCAATGTGATATTTGGAAGCCCATGGAAGGCTATGGTGAAAAAGGAAATAACTTCCAATAAAATCTGGAAAGAATCTTTCTGAGAATCTGCCTTGTGTTCTGTTAATTCATCTCACGGAGTTACAGCTTCCCCCTCAAAAAGCCTTTCGCTAAGACTGTTCTTGTGGAATTTGCAAAGTGATATTTGGAAGCTCCAGAGGGCTATGTTGAAAATGAAATATCTTCCGTTAAAAACTGGGTAGAAGCTTTCTGAGAAACTGCTTTGTGTAATGTTAATTCATTTCACAGAGTTACAGCTTTCCCCTCAAGAAGCCATTCGCTAAGAGGGTTCTTGTGGAATTTGCAAAGTGATATTTGGAAGCCCATAGAGGGCTCTGGTGAAAAACGAAATATCCTAAGATAAAAACTGAAAAGAAACTTTCTGAGAAACTGCTTTGTGTTCTGTTAATTCATCTCACAGAGTTACAACTTTTCCCTCAAGAAGCCTTTCGCTAGGACTGTTCTTGGGGAATTTGCAAACTGATATTTGGAAGACCATAGAGGGCTATGGTGAAAAAGGAAATATCCTAAAATAAAAACTGAAAAGAAGCTTTCTGAGAAACTGCTTTGTGTTCTATTAATTCATTTCACAGTGTTACAGCTTTCCCCTTAAGAAGCCTTTCACTAAGACTATTCTTGTGGAATTTGCAAAGAGATTATTGGAAGCCCATTGAGGGCTATGGTAAAAAAGGAAATATCTTCCGTTAAAAACTGGATGGAAGCTTTCTGAGCAACTGCTTTGTGTTCTGTTAATTCATCTCACAGAGTTACAGCTTCCCCCTCAAGAAGCCGTTGGCTAAGATTGTTCTTGTGGAATTTACAAAGTGATATTTGGAAGCCCATAGCGGGCTACGGTGAAAAAGGAAACATCTTCAGTTAAAGACTGGAAAGAAGCTTTCTGAAAACTGCTTTGTGTTCTGTTAGTTCATCTCACAGAGTTACAGCTTTCCCCTCAAGACGCCTTTCGCTAAGACTGTTCTTTTGGAATTTGCAAAGTGATATTTGGAAGCCCTAAGGGGTCTATGGTGAAAAAGCAAGTATCCTAAGATAAAAAATGATAAGAAGCTTTCTGGTAAAGTGTTTTGTGTTCTGCTAATTCATGTCACAGAGTTACAGCTTTAACCTCAAGAAGCCTTTCGCTAAGACTAGTCTTGTTGAATTTACAAAGTGATATTTCGGAGCCCTTAGAGGGCTATGCTGAAAAAGGAAATATCTTTAGTTAAAAACTGGAAAGAAGCTTTCTGAGAAACTGCTTTGTGTTCTATTAATTCATCTCACAGAGTTACAGCTTCACCCTCAAGAAGCCTTTCGTTAAGACTCTTCTTGTGGAATTTGCAAAGTGATATTTGGAAGCCCATAGAGGGCTAAGGTGAAAAAGGAAATATCTTCAGTGAAAGACTGAAAAGAAGCTTTCTGAGAAGCTTCTTTTTGTTTTGTTAATTCATCTCACAGAGTTGCAGCTCTCCACTCAAGAAGCCATTCGCTAAGACTGTTCTTGTGGAATTTCCAAAGTGATATTTGGAAGCCCATTGAGGTCAATGGTGAAAAAGGAAGTATCTTAAGATAAAAACTGAAAAGAAGCTTTCTGAGAAACTGCTTCATGTTGTGTTAATTCAACTCACAGACTTACAGCTTTCTCCTCAAGAAGCCGTTCACTAAGACTGTTCTTGTGAAATATGCAAAGTGATATTTGGAAGCCCATAGCGGCCTATGGTGAAAACGGAAATATCTTCAGTTAAAAACTGTAAAGAAGCATTTTGAGAAACTGTCCTGTGTTCTGTTAATTCATCTCACAGAGTTACAGCTTTCCCCTCAAGAAGTCTTTCGCTAAGACAGTTCTTGTGGAATTTCCAAAGTGATATTTGGAAGCATATATTTGGCAGGGGTGAAAAAGGAGACATCTTCAGTTAAAACTGGAAAGAAGCTTTCTGAGAAACTGCTTTGTTTTGTGATAATCCATCTCACAGAGTTACAGTTTTCCCCTCAAGAAGCCGTTCACTAAGACTGTTCCTGTCAAATTTGCTAAATGATATTTGGAAGCCCAAAGAGGGCTATGGTGAAAAAGGAAATACCTTGGGTTAAAAACTGGAAAGAAACTTTCTGAAAAACTTCTTTGTGTCCTGTTAATTCATCTCACAGAGTTACAGCTTTTCCCTCAAGAAGGCTTTCGCTAAGATTGTTCTTGTGGAATTTGCAAAGTGATATTTGGAAGCCCATAGATGGCTACGGTGAAAAAGAAAACGTGTTCAATTAAAAACTGCAAAGAAGATTTCTGAGAAACTGCTTTGTGTTCTGTTAATTCATGTCACAGAGTTACAGTTTTACCCTCAAGAAGCCTTTCGCTAAGACTGTTCTTGTGGGATTTGAAAAGTGATATTTGGAAGCCCATAGAGGGCTATGCTGAAAAAGGAAATATCCTATGATAAAAACTGAAAAGAAGCTTTCTGAGAAAGTGCTTTGTGTACTGATAATTCATCTCACAGAGTTACAGCTTTCCCCTCAAGAAGCGTTTTACTAAGACTCTTCTTGTGGAATTTGCAAAGTGATATTTGGAAGACAATAGAGGGCTATGGTGAAAAAGGAAATAACTTCGGTTAAAGACTGAAAGGAAGCTTTCTGAGAAACTGCTTTGTATTCTGTTAATTCATCTCACAGAGGTTCAGCTCTCCCCTCAAGAAGCCATTCGGTAAGACTGTTCTTGTGGAATTTCCAAAGTGATATTTGGAAGCCCATAGAGGGCTATGGTGAAAAAGGAAATATCCTAAAATAAAAACTGAAAAGAATCATTCTAATAAACTGCTTTGTGTTCTGTTATTTCTTATCACAGAGTTACAGCTTTTCCCTTAAGAAGCCTTTCGCTAAGACTGTTCTTGTGGAATTTGCAAAGTGATATTTGGAAGCCCATAGAGGTCTATGGTGAAAAGGGAAATATCTTCCGTTAAAAACTTGAAAGAAGCTTTCTGAGAAACTGCTTTATATTGCGTTAATTCATCTCACACACTTACAGATTTCTCCTCAAGAAGCGTTTCAATAAGACTGTTCTTGTGAAATTTACAAAGTGATATTTGGAAGCCCATAGAGGGCTATGGTGAAAAAGAAAGTATCTTCAGTTAAAAACTGGAAAGAAACTTTCTGAGAAACTGCTTTGTGTTTTGATAATTCATCTCTCAGAGTTACAGCTTTTCTTTCAAGAAGCCTTTCGCTAAGACTGTTCTTGAGGAAATTGCAAAGAGATATTTGCAAGCCCCTGGAGGGTTATGGTGAGAATGAAATATCTTCCGTTAAAAACTGGAAAGAAACTTTCTGAGAAACTGCTTTGTGTTCTGATAATTCATCTCACAGAGCTACAGCTTTCCCCTCAAAAAGCCATTCGCTAAGACTGTTCTTGTGGAATTTGCAAAGTGATATTTGGAAGCCCATAGGGGGCTATGGTGAAAAAGGAAATATCTTCAGTTAAAACTGCAAAGAAAATTTCTGAGAAACTGCCCTGTGTTCTGTTAATATCATCTCACAGAGTTACAGCTTTCCCCTCAGGAAGCCTTTCGCGAAGACAGTTCTTGTGGAATTTGCAAAGTGATCTTTGGAAGCCCATTGAGGGCTATGGTGAAAAAGGAAATATTTTCAGATAAAAACTGGAAAGAAGGTTTCTGGAAACTGCTTTTGTTCTGTTAATTCATCTCACAGACTTACCGATTTCCCCTAAAGAAGCCTTTCGCTAAGATTGTTCTTGTGGAATTTGCTAAGTGATATTTGGAAGCCCATAGATGGCTATGGTGAAAAAGGTAATATCTTAAGTTAAAAACTGGAAAGAAGCTTTCTGATCAACTGCTTTGTGCTCTGTTAATTCATCTCACAGAGTCATAGTTTTCCCCTCAAGAAGCCTTTCGCTAAGACTGTTCTTGTGGAATTTGCAAAGGGATAATTGGAAGAGCAAAGAGGGCTATGGTGAAAAAGGAACTATCTTCAGTTAAAAACTGGAAAGAAGATTTCTGAGAAACTGCTTTGTGTTCTGTTAATTCATTTCACAGAACTACAGCTTTAAGCTCAAGAAGCCTTTCGCTAACACTGTTCTTGTGCAATTTGCAAAGAGATATTTGGAAGCCCATAGAGAGCTTTGGTAAAAAAGGAAATAACTTCCGTTAAAAACTGGAAAGAAGCTTTCTGAGAAACTGCTTTGTTTTCTGTTAATTCATCTCACAGAGTTACAGATTTACCCTCAAGAAGCCTTTCGCTAAGACAGTTCTTGTGCAATTTGAAAAGTGATATATGGAAGCCCATAGAGGGCTATGGTGAAAAAGGAAATATCTTCCGTTAAAAACTGGAAAGAAGGTTTCTGAGAAACTGATTTCCCCTCAAAAGCCTTTCGCTAAGACTCTTCTTGTGGAATTTGCAAAGTGATATTTGGAAGCCCAAAGAGGGCTTTGGTGAAAAAGGAAATATCTTCAGTTAAAAACTGGAAAGAAGCTTTGTGAGAAACTGCTTTGTGTTCTCTTAATTCATCTCAAAGTGTTACAGCTTTCCCCTCAAGAAGCCTTTCGCAAAGAGTGTTCTTGTGGAATTTGCAATGTGATATTTGGTAGCCCAATGAGGGCTTTGGTGAAAAAGGAAATATCTTCCTTTAAAAACTGGAAAGCAGCTTTTTGAGAAACTGCTTTGTGTCCTCTTAATTCATCTCACAGAGTTACAGCTTTCCCTTCAGGAAGCCTTTCACTAAGATTGTTCTTGTGGAATTCGCAAAGTGATATTTGGAAGCCCATAGACGGCTACGGTGTAAAAGGAAATATCTTAAGTTAAAAACTGGAAAGAAGCTTTGTGATCTACTGCTTTGTGTTCTGTTAATTCATCTCACGGAGTTACAGCTTTCCCCTCAAGAAGCCTTTCGCTAAGACTGTTCTTGTGGAATTCGCAAGGTGATATTTGCAAGACCAAAGAGGGCTATAGTGAAAAAGGAAATATCTTCAGTTAAAAACTGGAAAGAAGCTTTCTGAGAAACTGCTTTGTGTTCTGTTAATTCATTTCACAGAGTTACAGCTTTCCCCTCAAGAAGTATTTCGCTAACACTGTTCTTGTGTAATTTGTAAAGTGATATTTGGAAGCCCAAAGACGGCTTTGGTAAAAAAGGAAATATCTTCCGTTAAAAACTGGAAAGAACTTTATGAGAAAATACTTTGTGTTCTGTTAATTCATCGCACAGAGTTGCAGCTCTCCCCTCAAGAAGCCTTTCTTTATGACTGTTCTTGTGGAATTTGAAAAGAGATATTTGGAAGACCATAGGGGGCTATGGTGAAAAAGGAAATATCTTCCGTTAAAAACTGGAAAAATGATTTCTTTCTTTATTTTTTTTTATTTTTTTATTTTATTTTATTTTATTTTTTGAGACGGAGTCTTGCTCTGTAGTCCGGACTGGAGTGCAGTGGCCGGATCTCAGCTCACTGCAAGTTCCGCCTCCCGGGTTTACGCCATTCTCCTGCCTCAGCCTCCGGAATAGCTGGGACTACAGGCGCACGCCACCTCGCCCGGCTAGTTTTTTGTATTTTTAGTAGAGACGGGGTTTCACCGTGTTAGCCAGGATGGTCTCAATCTCCTGACCTCGTGATCCACCCGTCTCGGCCTCCCTAAGTGCTGGGATTACAGGCTTGACCACCGCGCCCAGCCGAAAAAGAAACCGCTTTGTGTTCTGTTATTTCAGCTCACAGAGTTACAGCTTTCCCCTCAAAAAGCCTTTCCCTAAGACGGTTCTTGTGGTATATGGAAAGTGATATTTAGAAGGACATAGAGGGCTATGGTGAAAAAGGAAATATTCTCCGTTAAAAACTGGAAAGAAACTTTCTGAGAAACTGCTTTGTGTACTGATAATTCATCTCACAGAGTTAGAGCTTTCCCCTCAAGAAGCCTTTCGCTAAGACTGTTCCTGTGGAATTTAGAACGTGATATTAGAAGCCCATAGAGGGCTATGGTGAAAAAGGAAATATCCTCCGTTAAAAACTGGAAAGCTTTCTGAGAAACTGCTTTGTGTTCTGTTTATTCAGCTCACAGAGTTACAGCTTTTCCCTCAATAAGCGTTTCGCTAAGACTCTTCTTGTGGAATTTGCAAAGTGATATTTGGAAGCCCTTAGAGGGCTATGGTGAAAAGTTAGCATTCTAAGATAAAAACTGAAAAGAAGCTTTCTGACATACTACTTTGTGTTCTGATAATTCATCTCACAGAGTTACAGCTTTCCCCTGAAGATGCCTTTCGCTAAGACTGTTCTTGTGGAATTTGCAAAGTGATATTTGGAAGCCCATAGAGGGCTATGGTGAAAAAGGAAATATCTTCAGTTAAAACTGCAAAGAAAATTTCTGAGAAACTGCCCTGTGTTCTGTTAATATCATCTCACAGAGTTACAGCTTTCCCCTCAAGAAGCCTTTCGCTGAGACTGTTCTTGTGGAATTTCCAAAGTAATATTGGGAAGCCCAAAGTGGGCCATGGTGAAAAAGGAAATATCTTCATTTATTCTGGAAAGAAGCTTTCTGGGAAATTGCTTTGTGTTCTGTTAATTCATCTAACAGAGTTACAGCTTCCCCTTCAAGTAGCTTTTCGCTAAGACTGTTCTTGTGGAGTTTTCAAAGTGATATTTGGAAGCCCCTAGAGGCCACGGTGAAAAAAGAAATATCCTAAGATAAAAACTGAAAAGAAGCTTTCTGAGAAACGGCTTTGTGTTCTGTAAGTTCATCTCACAGAGTTACAGCTTTCTCCTCAGTAAGACTTTCGCTAAGACCGTTCTTGTGGAATCTGCAAAGTCATATTTGGAAGCCCAAAGAGCGCTAAAGTGAAAAAGGAAATATCTTCCGTTAAACACTGGAAAGAAGATTTCTGAGAAACTGCTTTGTGTTCTGTTAATTCAAGTCACAGAGTTACATCTTTCCTCTCCAGAATCCTTTCTCTAACACTGTTACTGTTTAATTTGCTAAGTGATACTTGGAAGAGAGTAGACGGCTATGGTGAAAAAGGAAATATCTTCAGTTAATAACTTGAAAGAAGCTTTCGGAGAAACTGCTTTGTGTTCTGTTAATTCATCTCACAGAGTTACAGCTATCCACTCAAGAAGCCTGTCTTTACGACAGTTCTTGTGGAATTTGAAAAGTGATATTTGGAAGCCCTTAGAGGGCTACGCTAAAAAAGGAAATATCTTCAGTTAAAAACTGGAAAGAGGCTTTCTGAGAAACTGCTTTGTGTTCTGTTAATTCATCTCACGGAGTTACAGCTTTCCACATAAGAAGCCTTTCGCTAAGACTGTTCTTGTGGAATTTGCAAAGTGATATATGGAAGCCCATAGAGGGCTATTTGAAAAAGGAAATATCTTCAGTATAAAACTGGAAATAAGCTCTCTGAGAAACTTCCTTGTGTTCTCTTAATTCATCTCACAGAGTTACAGCTTTCCCCACAAGAAGCCTTTCGCTAAGACTGTTCTTGTGGAATTTACAAAGTGAAATTTGGAAGCCCTTAGAGGGCTATGGTGAAAAAGGAAATATCTTCCATTAAAAAGCGAAAAGAAGCTTTCTGAGAAACTGCTTTGTGTTCTGTTATTTCATCTCACAGAGTTACAGCTTTCCCCTCAAGAAGCCGTTCACTAAGAGTATTCTTGTGAAATTTTCAAAGTGATATTTGGAAACCCATAGAGGGCTATGGTGAAAAAGGAAATATCCTAAGATAAAAACTGAAAAGAAGCTTTCTGAAAACTGCTTTGTGTTCTGTTAGTTCATCTCACAGAGTTACAGCTTTCCCCTCAAGACGCCTTTCGCTAAGACTGTTCTTTTGGAATTTGCAAAGTGATATTTGGAAGCCCAAAGGGTTCTATGGTGAAAAAGGAAGTATCCTAAGATAAAAAATGATAAGAAGCTTTCTGGTAAAGTGTTTTGTGTTCTGCTAATTCATGTCACAGAGTTACAGCTTTAACGTCAAAAAGCCTTTCGCTAAGACTAGTCTTGTTGAATTTACAAAGTGATATTTCGGAGCCCTTAGAGGGCTATAGTGAAAACGGAAATATCTTTAGTTAAAAACTGGAAAGAAGCTTTCTGAGAAACTGCTTTGTGTTCTATTAATTCATCTCACAGAGTTACAGCTTCACCCTCAAGAAGCCTTTCATTAAGACTCTTCTTGTGGAATTTGCAAAGTGATATTTGGAAGCCCGTAGAGGGCTAAGGTGAAAAAGGAAATATCTTCAGTGAAAGACTGAAAAGAAGCTTTCTGAGAAGCTGCTTTTTGTTTTGTTAATTCATCTCACAGAGTTGCAGCTCTCCACTCAAGAAGCCATTCGCTAAGACTGTTCTTGTGGAATTTCCAAAGTGATATTTGGAAGCCCATTGAGGTCAATGGTGAAAAAGGAAGTATCTTAAGATAAAAACTGAAAAGAAGCTTTCTGAGAAACTGCTTCATGTTGTGTTAATTCAACTCACAGACTTACAGCTTTCTCCTCAAGAAGCCGTTCACTAAGACTGTTCTTGTGAAATATGCAAAGTGATATTTGGAAGCCCATAGCGGCCTATGGTGAAAAAGGAAATATCTTCAGTTAAAAACTGTAAAGAAGCATTTTGAGAAACTGTCCTGTGTTCTGTTAATTCATCTCACAAAGTTACAGCTTTCCCCTCAAGAAGTCTTTCGCCAAGACAGTTCTTGTGGAATTTCCAAAGTGATATTTGGAAGCATATATTTGGCAGGGGTGAAAAAGGAGACATCTTCAGTTAAAACTGGAAAGAAGCTTTCTGAGAAACTGCTTTGTTTTGTGATAATCCATCTCACAGAGTTACAGTTTTCCCCTCAAGAAGCCGTTCACTAAGACTGTTCTTGTCAAATTTGCTAAGTGATATTTGGAAGCCCAAAGAGGGCTATGGTGAAAAAGGAAATACCTTGGGTTAAAAACTGGAAAGAAACTTTCTGAAAAACTTCTTTGTGTCCTGTTAATTCATCTCACAGCGTTACAGCTTTTCCCTCAAGAAGGCTTTCACTAAGATTGTTCTTGTGGAATTTGCAAAGTGATATTTGGAAGCCCAGAGACGGCTATGGTGAAAAAGAAAATGTGTTCAATTAAAAACTGCAAAGAAGAATTCTGAGAAACTACTTTGTGTTCTGTTAATTCATGTCACAGAGTTACAGTTTTACCCTCATTAAGCCTTTCGCTAAGACTGTTCTTGTGGAATTTGAAAAGTGATATTTGGAAGCCCATAGAGAGCTATGCTGAAAAAGGAAATATCCTATGATAAAAACTGAAAAGAAGCTTTCTGAGAAAGTGCTTTGTGTACTGATAATTCATCTCACAGAGTTACAGCTTTCCCCTCAAGAAGCGTTTTACTAAGACTCTTCTTGTGGAATTTGCAAAGTGATATTTGGAAGACAATAGAGGGCTATGGTGAAAAAGGAAATATCTTCAGTTAAAGACTGAAAGGAAGCTTTCTGAGAAACTGCTTTGTATTCTGTTAATTCATCTCACAGAGATTCAGCTCTCCCCTCAAGAAGCCATTCGGTAAGACTCTTCTTGTGGAATTTCCAAAGTGATATTTGGAAGACCATAGAGGGCTATGGTGAAAAAGGAAATATACTAAAATAAAAACTGAAAAGAATCATTCTAATAAACTGCTTTGTGTTCTGTTATTTCTTATCACAGAGTTACAGCTTTTCCCTTAAGAAACCTTTCGCTAAGACTGTTCTTGTGTAATATGCAAAGTGATATTTGGAAGCCCATAGAGGTCCATGGTGAAAAGGGAAATATCTTCCGTTAAAAACTTGAAAGAAGCTTTCTGAGAAACTGCTTTATGTTGCGTTAATTCATCTCACAGACTTACACATTTCTCCTCAAGAAGCGTTTCAATAAGACTGTACTTGTGAAATTTACAAAGTGATATTTGGAAGCCCATAGAGGGCTATGGTGAAAAAGAAAATATCTTCAGTTAAAAACTGGAAAGAAGCTTTCTGAGAAACTGCTTTGTGTTTTGATAATTCATCTCACAGAGTTACAGCTTTTCCTTCAGGAAGCCTTTCGCTAAGACTGTTCTTGAGGAATTTGCAAAGTGATATTTGCAAGCCCCTGGAGGGTTAGGGTGAAAATGAAATATCTTCCGTTAAAAACTGGAAAGAAACTTTCTGAGAAACTGCTTTGAGTTCTGATAATTCATCTCACAGAGCTACAGCTTTCCCTTCAAAAAGCCATTCGCTAAGACTGTTCTTGTGGAATTTGCAAAGTGATATTTTGAAGCCCATAGAGGGCTATGGTGAAAAAGGAAATATCTTCAGTTAAAACTGCAAAGAACATTTCTGAGAAACTGCCCTGTGTTCTGTTAATATCATCTCACAGAGTTACAGCTTTCCCCTCAGGAAGCCTTTCGCTGAGACTGTTCTTGTGGAATTTCCAAAGTAATATTGGGAAGCCCAAAGTGGGCCATGGTGAAAAAGGAAATATCGTCATTTATTCTGGAAAGAAGCTTTCTGGGAAATTGCTTTGTGTTCTGTTAATTCATCTAACAGAGTTACAGCTTCCCCCTCAAGTAGCTTTTCACTAAGATTGTTCTTGTGGAGTTTTCAAAGTGATATTTCGAAGCCCCTAGAGGGCCACGGTGAAAAAAGAAATATCCTAAGATAAAAACTGAAAAGAAGCTTTCTGAGAAACGGCTTTGTGTTCTGTAAGTTCATCTCACAGAGTTACAGCTTTCTCCTCAGTAAGACTTTCGCTAAGACCGTTCTTGTGGAATCTGCAAAGTCATATTTGGAAGCCCAAAGAGCGCTAAGGTGAAAAAGGAAATATCTTCAGTTAAAAACTGGAAAGAAGATTTCTGAGAAACTGCTTTGTGTTCTGTTAATTCATCTCACAGAGTTACAGCTTTCCTCTACAGAATCCTTTCTCTAATACTGTTACTGTTTTATTTGCTAAGTGATACTTGGAAGAGAGGAGACGGCTATGGTGAAAAAGGAAATATCTTCAGTTAATAACTTGAAAGAAGCTTTCGGAGAAACTGCTTTGTGTTCTGTTAATTCATCTCACAGAGTTACAGCATTCCAAACAAGAAGCCTTTTTTACGACAGTTTTTGTGGAATTTGCAAAGTGATATTTGGAAGCCCTTAGAGGGCTACGTTAAAAAGGGAAATATCTTCAGTTAAAAACTGGAAAGAAGCTTTCTGAGAAACTGCTTTGTGTTCTGTTAATTCATCTCACAGAGTTACAGCTTTCCACACAAGAAGCCTTTCGCTAAGACTGTTCTTGTGGAATTTGCAAAGTGATATATGGAAGCCCATAGAGGGCTATTTGAAAAAGGAAATCTCTTCAGTTTAAAACTGGAAATAAGCTCTCTGAGAAACTTCCTTGTGTTCTCTTAATTCATCTCACAGAGTTACAGTTTTCCCCACAAGAAGCCTTTCGCTAAGACTGTTCTTGTGGAATTTACAAAGTGAAATTTGGAAGCCCTTAGAGGGCTATGGTGAAAAAGGAAATATCTTCCGTTAAAAAGCGAAAAGAAGCTTTCTGAGTAACTGCTTTGTGTTCTGTTATTTCATCTCACAGAGTTACAGCTTTCCCCTCAAGAAGCCGTTCACTAAGACTATTCTTGTGAAATTTTCAAAGTGATATTTGGAAACCCATAGAGGGCTATGGTGAAAAAGGAAATATCCTAAGATAAAAACTGAAAAGAATCTTTCTGAGAAACTGCTTTGTGTTCTCATAATTCATTTCACAGAGTGACAGCTTTCTCCTCAAGAAGCCATTCGCTAATGCTGTTCTTGTGCAATTTGCCAAGTGATATTTGGAAGCCCATAGAGGGCTATGGTGAAAAAGGAAATTCTTCAGTTAAAAAGTGGAAAGAAGCTTTCCGAGAAACTGCTTTGTGTTCTGTTAATTCATCTCACAGAGTTACAGCTTTCCCCTCAAGAAGCCGTTCACTAAGACTATTCTTGTGAAATTTTCAAAGTGATATTTGGAAACCCATAGAGGGCTATGGTGAAAAAGGAAATATCCTAAGATAAAAACTGAAAAGAATCTTTCTGAGAAACTGCTTTGTGTTCTGATAATTCATTTCACAGAGTGACAGCTTTCTCCTCAAGAAGCCATTCGCTAATGCTGTTCTTGTGGAATTTGCCAAGTGATATTTGGAAGCCCCTAGAGGGCTATGGTGAAAAAGGAAATTCTTCAGTTAAAAAGTGGAAAGAAGCTTTCCGAGAAACTGCTTTGTGTTCTGTTAATTCATCTCACAGAGTTACAGCTTTCCCCACAAGAAGCCTTTCGCTAAGTCTGTTCTTGTGGAATTTGCAAAGTGATATTTGGAAGCCTATAGACGGCTCTGGTGAAAAAGGAAATATCTTCAGTTAAAAACTGGAAAGAAGCTCTCTGAGAAACTACTTTTTGTTCTGCTAATTCATCTCACAGAGTTACAGCTTTCCCCTCAGGAAGCCTTTCGCTAAGACTGTTCTTGTGGAATTTGCAAAGTGATCTTTGGAAGCCCATTGAGGGCTATGGTGAAAAAGGAAATACTTTCAGATAAAAACTGGAAAGAAGGTTTCTGGAAACTGCTTTTGTTCTGTTAATTCATCTCACAGTCGTACAGATTTCCCCTAAAGAAGCCTTTCGCTAAGATTGTTCTTGTGGAATTTGCAAAGTGATATTTGGAAGCCCATAGATGGCTATGGTGAAAAAGGTAATATCTTAAGTTAAAAACTGGAAAGAAGCTTTCTGATCAACTGCTTTGTGCTCTGTTAATTCATCTCACAGAGTCACAGCTTTCCCCTCAAGAAGCCTTTCGCTAAGACTGTTCTTGTGGAATTTGCAAAGGGATATTTTGAAGAGCAAAGAGGGCTATGGTGAAAAAGGAACTATCTTCAGTTAAAAACTGGAAAGAAGCTTTTTGAGAAACTGCTTTGTGTTCTGTTAATTCATTTCACAGAATTACAGCTTTAAGCTCAAGAAGCCTTTCGCTAACACTGTTCTTGTGGAATTTGCAAAGAGATATTTGGAAGCCCATAGAGAGCTTTGGTAAAAAAGGAAATATCTTCCGTTAAAAACTGGAAAGAAGCTTTCTGAGAAACTGTTTTGTTTTCTGTTAATTCATCTCACAGAGTTACAGATTTACCCTCAAGAAGCCTTTCGCTAAGACAGTTCTTGTGCAATTTGAAAAGTGATATATGGAAGCCCATAGAGGGCTATGGTGAAAAAGGAAATATCTTCCATTAAAAACTGGAAAGAAGCTTTCTGATTACAGCTTTCCCCTCAAAAGCCTTTCGCTAAGACTCTTCTTGTGGAATTTGCAAAGTGATATTTGGAAGCCCAAAGAGGGCTTTGGTGAAAAAGGAAATATCTTCAGTTAAAAACTGGAAAGAAGCTTTGTGAGAAACTGCTTTGTGTTCTCTTAATTCATCTCAAAGAGTTACAGCTTTCCCCTCAAGAAGCCTTTCGCAAAGAGTGTTCTTGTGGAATTTGCAAGGTGATATTTGGTAGCCCAATGAGGGCTTTGGTGAAAAAGGAATATCTTCCTTTAAAAACTGGAAAGCAGCTTTTTGAGAAACTGCTTTGTGTCCTCTTAATTCATCTCACAGAGTTACAGCTTTCCCTTCAGGAAGCCTTTCGCTAAGATTGTTCTTGTGGAATTTGCAAAGTGATATTTGGAAGCCCATAGACGGCTACGGTGTAAAAGGAAATGTCTTAAGTTAAAAACTGGAAAGAAGCTTTGTGATCTACTGCTTTGTGTTCTGTTAATTCATCTCACAGAGTTACAGCTTTCCCCTCAAGAAGCCTTTCGCTAAGACTGTTCTTGTGGAATTCACAAGGTGATATTTGCAAGACCAAAGAGATCTATAGTGAAAAAAGAAATATCTACAGTTAAAAACTGGAAAGAAGCTTTTTGAGAAACTGCTTTGTGTTCTGTTAATTCATTTCACAGAGTTACAGCTTTCCCCTCAAGAAGTATTTCGCTAACACTGTTCTTGTGTAATTTGTAAAGTGATATTTGGAAGCCCAAAGACGGCTTTGGTAAAAAAGGAAATATCTTCCGTTAAAAACTGGAAAGAACTTTCTGAGAAAATACTTTGTGTTCTGTTAATTCATCGCACAGAGTTACAGCTCTCCCCTCAAGAAGCCTTTCGTTAAGACTGTTCTTGTGGAATTTGAAAAGAGATATTTGGAAGCCCATAGGGGTCTATGGTGAAAAAGGAAATATCTTCCGTTAAAAACTGGAAAAATGATTTCTTTATTTTATTTATTTATTTATTTATTTATTTTTAGACGGAGTCTTGCTCTGTAGCCCGGACTGGAGTGCAGTGGCCGGATCTCAGCTCACTGCAAGTTCCGCCTCCCGGGTTCACGCCATTCTCCTGCCTCAGCCTCCGGAGTAGCTGGGACTACAGGCGCCCGCCACCTCGCCCGGCTAGTTTTTGTATTTTTAGTAGAGACGGGGTTTCACCGTCTTAGCCAGGATGGTCTCAATCTCCTGACCTCGTGATCCACCCGTCTCGGCCTCCCTAAGTGCTGGGATTACAGGCTTGAGCCAACGCACCCGGCCGAAAAAGAAACTGCTTTGTGTTCTGTTATTTCAGCTCACAGAGTTTCAGCTTTCCCCTCAAAAAGCCTTTCCCTAAGACTGTTCTTGTGGTATTTGGAAAGTGATATTTAGAAGGACATAGAGGGTTATGGTGAAAAAGGAAATATTCTCCGTTAAAAACTGGAAAGAAACTTTCTGAGAAACTGCTTTGTGTACTGATAATTCATCTCACAGAGTTACAGCTTTCCCCTCAAGAAGCCTTTCGGTAAGACTGTTCTTGTGGAATTTGCAAAGTGATATTTGGAAGCCCATAGAGGGCTTTGGAGAAAAAGGAATTATCTTCAGTTAAAAACTGGAAAGAAGCTTTCTGACAAACTGCTTTGTGTTCTGTTAATTCATTTCAAAGAACTACAGCTTTCACCTAAAGAAGGCTTTTGCTAAGACTGTTCTTGTGGAATTTTAAAAGTATTATTTAGAAGCCCATAGAGGTCTTTGTTGAAAAAGGAAATATCTTCCGTTAAAAACTGGAAAGAAACTTTCTGAGAAACTACTTTGTGTTTTGCTAATTCATCTCAAAGAGTTACAGCCTTCCCCCAAGAAGCCTTTCGCTAAGACTGTTCTTGTGTCATTTGGAAAGTGATATTTCGAAGCCCATAGAGGGCTAAATGAAAAAGGAAATATTTTCGTTAGAAACTGAAAATAAGGTTTCTGAGAAACTTCTTTGTATTCTGTTAATTCATCTCACAGAGTTACAGCTTTCCCCTTAAGAAGCCTTTTGCTAAGACTGTTCTTGTGGAATTTAGAAAGTGATATTTAGAAGCCCCTAGAGGACTATGGTGAAAAAGGAAATATCTTCCGTTAAAAAGTGGAAAGAAGCTTTCTGAGAAACTGCTTTGTGTTCTGTGAATTCATCTCACAGAGTTACAGCTTTCCCCTCAAGAAGACTTTCGCTAAGACTGTTCTTGTGGAATATGCAAAGTGATATTTGGAAGCCGATAGAGGGGTATGGTGAAAACTGAAGTATCTTTAATTAAAAACTGGAAAGAAGCTTTCTGAGAAACTGCTTTGTGCTCTGTTAATTCATCTCACAGAGTTACAGCTTGTCCCTCAAGAAGCCTTTTGCTAAGACTGTTCTTGTGGAATTTAGAAAGTGATATTTAGAAGCCCATAGAGGACTATGGTGAAAAAGGAAATATCTACAGTTAAAAACTGGAATGAAGCTTTCTGAGAACCTGCTTTGTGTTCTGGTAGTTCATCTCACAGAGTTACAGCTTTCCCCTCAAGAAGCCTTTCGCTAAGACTGTTCTTGTTTAATTTGCAAAGTGATATTTGGAAGCCCATAGAGAGCTTTCGTTAAAAAGGAAATATCTTGAGTTAAAAACTGGAAAGAAGCTTTCTGAAAAACTGCTTTGTGTTCTCTTATTTCATTTCACAGAGTGACAGCTTTCCCCTCCGGAAGCCTTTCGCTAAGGCTGTTCTTGAGGAATTTACAAAGTGATATTTGGAAGCCCATAGAGGGTTATGGCGAAAAAGGAAATATCCTAAGATAAAAACTGTAAAGAAGCTTGCTGAGAAACTGCTTTGTGTTCTGTAAATTCATCTCAGAGAGTTACAGCTTTCCCCTCAAGAAGTCTTTCACAAAAACTGTTCTTGTGTAATTTGCAAAGTGATATATGGAAGACCAGAGAGGGCTATGTTGAAAAAGGAAATATAGTAAGATAAAATCCGAAAAGGAGCTATCTGAGAAACTGCTTTCTGTTCTGTTAATTCATCTCAAAGAGTTCCAGATTTCCCCTCATGAGGCCGTTCACTAAGACTGTTCTTCTGAAATGTGGAAAGTGATATTTAGAATCTCATAGAGGGCTATGGTGAAAAAGGAAATATTTTCCGTTAAAAAGTGTAAAGAAGCTTTCTGATAAACTGCTTTGTGTTCTGTTAGTTCATCTCACAGAGTTACATCTTTCCTTTCAAGAAGCAGTTCACTGAGACTATTCTTGTGAAATTTGCAAAGTGATATTAGAAAACTCATAGAGGGCTATGGTAAAAAAGGAAATATCTTCCGTTAAAAACTTGAAAGAAGCTTTTTGAGAAACTGCGTGTGTTCTGTTAAAGCATCTCACTGAGTTACAGCTTTCCCCTCAAGAAGGCTTTCGCTAAGACTATTCTTGTGGGATTTGCAAAGTGATATTTGGAAGACAATAGAGGTCTATGGTGAAAAAGGAAATATCTTTCATTAAAAACTGGAAAGAAGATATCTGAGAAACTGCTTTGTGTTCTGTTAATTCGTCTCACAGAGTTACAGTTTTCCCCTCCAGAAGTCTTTCGCTTACACTGTTCTTGTGGAATTTGCAAAGTGATATTTGGAATCCCATAGAGGGCTATGGTGAAAAAGGAAATATCCTCCGTTAAAAACTGGAAAGAAGATTGCTGAGAAACAGCTTTGTGTTCTGTTAATTCATCTCACAGAGTTACACCTTTCCCCTCCAGAAGCCGTTCACTAAGACTGTTCCTGTGGAATTTGCAAAGTGATATTAGGAAGCCCATAGAGAGCTATGGTGAAAAAGGAAACATCCTAAGATAAAAACTGAAGAAAAGCTTTCTGAGAAACTGCTTTGTGTTCTGTTAATTCGTCTCAGAGAGTTGCAGCTTTCCCCCCCAGAAACGTTTCGCTAACACTGTTCTTGTGGAATTTGCAAAGTGATATTTGGAAGCCCAGAGAGAGCTATGGTGAAAAAGTAAATACCTTCAGTTAAGAAATGAAAAGAAGCTTTCCGAGAAACTGCTTTGTGTTCTATTAATTCATCTCAAAGAGTTACAGCTTTCCCCTCAAGAAGCCTTCCGCTACGACTGTTTTTGAGGAATTTCCAAAGTGATATGTGGAAGCCCATAGAGAGCTATGGTGAAAATGGAAATATCCTAAGATACTAACCGAAAAGAAGCTGTCTGAAAAATTGCTTTTTGTTCTGTTAGTTCATCTCACAGAGCTACAGCTTTCCCCTCAAGAAGCCGTTCACTAAGACTGTTTTGTGAAATTTGCGAAGTGATATTTGGAAACCCATAGAGGACTATGGTGAAAAAGGAAATATCTTCCGTTAAAAAATGGAAAGAAGCATTCTGAGAAAATGCCGTGTGTTCTGTTAATACGTCTCACTGAGTTACAGCTTTCCTCTCAAGAAGCCTTTCGCTAAGACTGTTCTTGTGGGATTTGAAAAGGGATATTTGGAAGCCCATAGAGGACTATTGTGAGAAAGGAAATATCTTCCGTTAAAAACTGGAAAGAAGGTTTGTGAGAAAATGCTTTGTGTTCTCTTAATTGAACTCACAGAGTTAGAGGTTTCCCCTCAAGAAGCCTTTCGCTAAGACTGTTCTTGTGGAATTTGCAAAGTGATATTTGGAAGCCCAGAAGGGCTATGGTGAAAAAGGAAATATCCTCAGTTAAAAACTGGAAAGAAGCTTTCTGAGAAACTGCTTTGTGTTCAGTTATTTCCTCTCACAGAGTTACAGCTTTCCCCTCAGGAAGCCGTTCACTAAGACTGTTCTTGTGGAATTGCAAAGTGATATTTTAGGAACATAGAGGGCAATGGTGAAAAAGGAAACATCCTAAGATAAAAACTGAAAAGAAGCTTTCTGAGAAACTACTTTGTGTTCTGTTAATTCATCTCAAAGAGTTACAGCTTTTGCCTCAACAATCCTTCCGCTAAGACTGTTTTTGTGGAATTTCCGAGGTGATATTTGGATGCCCATAATAGGCTATGGTGAAAATGGAAATAACCTAAGATAAAAATCGAAAAGAAGCTGTATGAAAAGCTGCTTTGTGTTTTGTTAGTTCACTCAAAGAGTTACAGCTTTTCCCTCATGAAGCCGTTCACTAAGACTGTTTTGTGAAATTTGCAAAGTGATATTTGGAAGCCCATAGAGGGCTAAGGTGAAAAAGGAAATATCTTCCGTTAAAAACTGGAAAGAACCAATCTGAGAAAATGCGGTGTGTTCTGTTAGTACATATCACCGAGTTACAGCTTTCCTCTCAAGAAGCCTTTCGCTAAGACAGTGCTTGTGGGATTTCCAAAGTGATATTTGGAACCCCTAGAGGGCTATAGTGAAAAAGGAAATATCTTCAGTTAAATACTGGAAAGAAGCTTTCTGAGAGACTGCTTTGTGTTCTGTTAATTCATCTCACAGAGTTACAGCTTCCCCCTCAAGAAGCCTTTCGCTAAGACTGTTCTTGTGGAATTTGCAAAGTGATATTTGGAAGCCCATAGAGAGCTATTTTGAAAATGGAAATATCCTAAGATAAAAACCGAAAAGAAGCTTTCTGAGAAACTGCTTTGTGTTGTGTTAATTCATCTCACAGTGTTACAGCATTCCCCTCAAGAAGCCCTTCACTAAGACTGTTCTTGTGAAATTTGCAAAGTGATACTTGTAATCCCATTGAGGGCTATGGTGAAAAAGGAAGTATCTTTCTTTAAAAACTGGAAAGAAGCTTTTTGAGAAACTGCTTTGTGTTCTGTTAATTCATCGCACAGAGTTACAGTTTTCCCCTCTAGAAGTTTTTCGCTAACACTGTCCTTGTGGAATTTGCAAAGTGATATTTTGGAGCCCATAGTTGGCTATGGTAAAAAAGGAAATATCTTCCGTTAAAAACTGGAAAGAACCTTTCTGAGAAACTGCTTTGTGTTCTCTTAATTTATCTCACAGAGTTACAGCTTTCCTATCATGAAGCCGATTACTAAGACTGTTCTTTTGGAATATGCAAAGTGATGTTTGGAAGCCCATAGAGGGCTACGGTGAAAAAGGAAATATCCTAAGATAAAAACTGAAAAGAAGCTTTCTGAGAAACTGCTTTGTGTTCTGTTAATTCGTCTCCAGCGTTACAGCTTTGCCCTCAAGAAGCCTTTTGCTAATACTGTTCTTGTGGAATTTGCAAAGTGATGTTAGAAGCCCGTAGAGGGCTATGGTGAAAAAGGAAATAACTTACGTTAAAAATTGGAAAGAAGCTTTCTGAGAAACTGACGTGTGTTCTGTTAAAATATCTCCCCGAGTTACAGCTTTCACCTCAAGAAGCCTTTCGCTAAGACTGTTCTTGTGGGATTTGCAAAGTGATATTTGGAAGCCCATAGAAGGCTATGGTGAAAAAGGAAATATCTTTCCTTAAAAACTGGAAAGAAGATTTCTGAGAAACTGCATTGTGTTCTGTTAATTCATCTCACAGAGTTACAGCTTTCCCCTCCAGAAGCCTTTCGCTAACACTGTTCTTGTGGAATTTGCAAAGTGATATTTGGAAGCCCTTTGAGGCGTATGGTGAAAAAGGAAATATACTGAGAAAAAAACTGAAAAGAAGCTTTCTGAGAAACTGATTTGTGTTCTGTTAATTCCTCTCACAGATTACAACTTTCCCCTCAAGAAGACTTTCGCTAGGACTGTTCTTGTGGGATTTGCAAAGTGATATTTGGAAGTCCATAGAGGGCTATGGTGAAAAAGGAAATATCTTCCGTTAAAAACTGGAAAGAAGATTTCTGACAAATTGCTATTTGTTCTGTTAATTCATCTCACAGATTTACAGCTGCACCTCCAGAAGCCTTTCGCTAAGACTGTTCTTGTGGAATTTGCAAAGTGATATTTGGAAGCCCATAGAACGCTATTTTGAAAAAGGAATTATCCTAAGATAGAAACTGAAAAGAAGCTTTCTGAGAAACTGCTTTGTGTTCTGTTAATTCAACTCACAGAGTTACAGCTTTCCTCTCAAGAAGCCTTTTGCTAAGGCTGTTGTTGTGAAATTTTCAAAGTGATATTTATAAGCCCATAGAGGGCTATGGTGAAAAAGGAAATATCCTCCGTTAAAAACTGGAAAGAATCTTTCTGAGAATCTGCCGTGTGTTATGTTAATACATCTTACCGAGTTACAGCTTTCCCCTCAAGAAGCCATTCGCTAAGAGTGTTCTTGTGGGATATGCAAAGTGATATTTGGAGGCTCATAGAGGGCTACGGTGTAAAAGTAAATATATTCCGTTAAAAACTGGAAAGAAGATTTCTAGGAAACTGCTTTGAGTTCTGTTAAATCATCTCACAGAGTTACAGCTTTTCCCTCAAGAAGCCTTTCGTTACAGCTTATCCCTGCAGAAGACTTTCGCTAATACTGTTCTTGTGGAATTTGCAAAGTGTAATTTGGAAGCCCATGAAGGGCTATGGTGAAATAGGAAATATTTTCCATTAAAAACTGGAAAGAAGCTTTCTGAGAAACTGTTTTGTGTTCTGTTTATTCATCTCACAATGTTACAGCTTTCCCCTCAAGAAGACGATCACTATGACTGTTCTTGTGGAATTTGTAAAGTGATACTTGGAAGCCCATAGAGGGCTATGGTGAAAAAGGAAATATCTTCCCTTAAAAACTGGAAATAAGCTTTCTGAGAATCTGCCATGTGTTCTCTTAATGCACCTCACCGAGTTACAGCTTTCCCCTCAAGAAGACTTTCTCTAGGACTGTTCTTGTGGGATTTGCAAAGTGATATTTGGAATTCCATAGAGGGCTATGGTGAAAAAGGAAATTTCTTCCGTTAAAAACTGGAAAGAAGATTTCTGAGAAATTGCTATTTGTTCTGTTAATTCATCTCACAGATTTGCAGCTTCACCTCCAGAAGCCTTTCGCTAAGACTGTTCTTGTGGAATTTGCAAAGTGATATTTGGAATTCCATAGAAGGCTATTTTGAAAAAGGAATTATCCTAAGATAGAAACTGAAAAGAAGCTTTCTGAGAAACTGCTTTGTGTTCTGTTAATTCATCTCACAGAGTTACAGCTTTCCCCTCAAGAAGCCTTTCGCTAAGACTGTTCTTGTGGAATTTCCAACGTGATATTTGGAAGCACATTGACGGCTTTGGTGAAAAAGGAAATATCCTAAGATAAAAACTAAAAAGAAGCTTTCTGACGAACTGCTTTGTGTTCTGCTAAATCATCTCACAGAGTTACAGCTTATCCCTCAAGAAGACATTCGCTAAGAATGTTCTTGTGGAATTTGCAAGATGCTTTCTGAGAAACTGTTTTGTGTTCTGTTTATTCATCTCACAATGTTACAGCTTTCCCCTCAAGAAGCCGTTAACTAAGACTGTTCATGTGGAATTTGCAAAGTGAAATTTGGAATCCCATAGAGGGCTATGGTGAAAAAGGAAATATCTTCAGTTAAAAACCGAAAAGAAGCTCTCTGAGAAATTGCTTTGTGGTCTGTTAGTTCATCTCACAGAGTTACAGCTTTCGCCTGAAGAAGCCTTTCGCTAAGACTGTTCTTGTGGAATTTGTAAAGTGATATTTGGAAGCCCATAGAGGGCTATGGTGAAAAAGGAAATATCTTCAGTTAAAAACTGAAAAGATGCTTTCTGAGAAACTGCTTTATGTTGTGTTAATTCATCTCACAGACTTACATCTTTCTCCTCAAGAAGCGTTTCACTAAGACTGTTCTTGTGAAATTTGCAAAGTGATATTTGGAAACCCATAGAGGGCTATGGTGAAAAAGGAAATATCTTCAGTTAAAAACTGCAAAGAAAATTTCTGAGAAACTGCCCTGTGTTCTGTTAATTCATCTCACAGAGTTACAGTTTCCCCTCAAGAAGCCTTTCGCTAAGACTGTTCTTGTAAAATTTCCAAAGTAATAATTGGAAGCCCATAGTGTGCCATGGTGAAAAAGAAAATATCTTCAGTTAAAACTGGAAAGAAGCTTTCTGGGAAATTCCTTTGTGTTCTGTTAATTCATCTCACAGGGTTAAAGCTTCCCCCTCAAGTAGATTTTCGCTAAGGCTGTTCTTGTGGAATTTGCAAAGTGATATTTGGAAACCCCTAGAGGGCTATTGTGAAAAAAGAAATATCCTAAGATAAAAACTGAAAAGAAGCTTTCTGAGAAACTGCTTGGTGTTCTGTTAATTCATTTCACAGAGTTACAGCTTTCCCCTAGAGAAGTCTTTCACTAAGACTGTTCTTGTGGAATTTGCAAAGTGATATTCGGAAGCCCATAGAGGGCTATGGTGAAAAAGGAAATATCTTCCGTTGAAAACTGGAAAGAAGCTTTTTGAGAAACTGCTGTGAGTTGTGTTAATTCATCTCACAGAGTTACAGCTTTCACCTAAAGAAGCCTTTCGCTAAGACTGTTCTTGTGGAATTTGCAAAGTGATATTTGGAAGCCCATAGAGGTCTATGGTGAAAAAGGAAATATCTTTATTTACAAACTGGAAAGAAGCTTTCTGAGAAACTGCTTTGTGTTCTCTTAATTTATCTCACAGAGTTACAGCTTTCCTATCATGAAGCCGATTACTAAGACTGTTCTTTTGGAATATGCAAAGTGATGTTTGGAAGCCCATAGAGGGCTACGGTGAAAAAGGAAATATCCTAAGATAAAAACTGAAAAGAAGCTTTCTGAGAAACTGCTTTGTGTTCTGTTAATTCGTCTCCAGCGTTACAGCTTTGCCCTCAAGAAGCCTTTTGCTAATACTGTTCTTGTGGAATTTGCAAAGTGATGTTAGAAGCCCGTAGAGGGCTATGGTGAAAAAGGAAATAACTTACGTTAAAAATTGGAAAGAAGCTTTCTGAGAAACTGACGTGTGTTCTGTTAAAATATCTCCCCGAGTTACAGCTTTCACCTCAAGAAGCCTTTCGCTAAGACTGTTCTTGTGGGATTTGCAAAGTGATATTTGGAAGCCCATAGAAGGCTATGGTGAAAAAGGAAATATCTTTCCTTAAAAACTGGAAAGAAGATTTCTGAGAAACTGCATTGTGTTCTGTTAATTCATCTCACAGAGTTACAGCTTTCCCCTCCAGAAGCCTTTCGCTAACACTGTTCTTGTGGAATTTGCAAAGTGATATTTGGAAGCCCATAGAGGACTATGGTGAAAAAGGAAATATCTTCCGTTAAAAACTGGAAAGAAGATTTCTGAGAAACTGCTTTGTGTTCTGTTAATTCAACTCACAGAGTTACAGATTTCCCCTCCAGAAGTCTTTCGCTTAGACTGTTCCTGTGGAATTTGCAAAGTGATATTTGGAAGCCCGTGGAGGGCTATGGTGAAAAGGAAAATAACTTCCGTTAAAAACTGGAAAGAAGGTTTCTGAGAAGCTGCCGTGTGTTCTCTTAATACATCTCACCGAGTTTCAGCTATCCCCTCAAGAAGCCTTTGTATAAGACTGTTCTTGTGGAATTTGCAAAATGATATTTGGAAGCCCGTATTGGGCTATGGTGAAAAAGAAAATATCTTCCGTTAAAAACTGGAAAGAACCATTCTGAGAAACTACGTTGTGTTCTGTTAGTTAACCTCACAGAGTTACAGCTTTCCTCTCATGAAGACTTTCACTAAGACTGTTCTTGTGGAATTTGCAATGTGATATTTGGAAGCCCATAGACGGTTATGGTGAAAAGGATATCTCCTAAGAAAAATATTGAAAAGATGCTTTCTGAGAAATTGCTTCGTGTTCTCTTAATTCAACTCACAGAGTTACAGCATTCCCCTAAAGAAGCCTAACGCTAAGGTTCTTTCTGTTGAATTTGCAAAGTGATATTTGGAAGCACATAGAGGGCTATGGTGAAAAAGGAACTATGTTCTGTTAAAAACTGCAAAGAAGATTTCTGACACACTGATTTGTAATCTGTTAAATCATCTCACAGAGATACAGCTTTCCCCTCCTGAAGCCTTTCGCTAAGACTGATCTTGTGGAATTTGCAAAGTGATATTTGGAAGCCCATAGAGGGCTATGGTGAAAAAGGAAAATCCTAAGACAAAAACTGAAAAGAAGCTTTCTGAGAAACTGCTTTGTGTTGTGTTAATTCATCTCACAGAGTTTCAGCTTTCCCCTCAAGAAGTCGTTCACTAAGACTGTTCTTGTGAAATTTGCAAAGTGATATTTGGAAGCCCTTTGAGGCGTATGGTGAAAAAGGAAATATACTGAGAAAAAAACTGAAAAGAAGCTTTCTGAGAAACTGATTTGTGTTCTGTTAATTGCTCTCACAGATTACAACTTTCCCCTCAAGAAGACTTTCGCTAGGACTGTTCTTGTGGGATTTGCAAAGTGATATTTGGAAGTCCATAGAGGGCTATGGTGAAAAAGGAAATATCTTCCGTTAAAAACTGGAAAGAAGATTTCTGACAAATTGCTATTTGTTCTGTTAATTCATCTCACAGATTTACAGCTGCACCTCCAGAAGCCTTTCGCTAAGACTGTTCTTGTGGAATTTGCAAAGTGATATTTGGAAGCCCATAGAACGCTATTTTGAAAAAGGAATTATCCTAAGATAGAAACTGAAAAGAAGCTTTCTGAGAAACTGCTTTGTGTTCTGTTAATTCAACTCACAGAGTTACAGCTTTCCTCTCAAGAAGCCTTTTGCTAAGGCTGTTGTTGTGAAATTTTCAAAGTGATATTTATAAGCCCATAGAGGGCTATGGTGAAAAAGGAAATATCCTCCGTTAAAAACTGGAAAGAATCTTTCTGAGAATCTGCCGTGTGTTATGTTAATACATCTCACCGAGTTACAGCTTTCCCCTCAAGAAGCCTTTCGCTAAGAGTGTTCTTGTGGGATTTGCAAAGTGATATTTGGAGGCTCATAGAGGGCTACGGTGTAAAAGTAAATATATTCCGTTAAAAACTGGAAAGAAGATTTCTAGGAAACTGCTTTGAGTTCTGTTAAATCATCTCACAGAGTTACAGCTTTTCCCTCAAGAAGCCTTTCGATAAGACTGTTTTTGTGTAATTTGCAAAGTGATATTTGGAAGCCCATTGAGGGCTTTGGTGAAAAAGGAAATATCCTAAGATAAAAACTAAAAAGAAGCTTTCTGAGAAACTGCTTTGTGTTCTGTTAATTCATCTCACAGAGTTACAGCTTATCCCTGCAGAAGACTTTCGCTAATACTGTTCTTGTGGAATTTGCAAAGTGTAATTTGGAAGCCCATGAAGGGCTATGGTGAAATAGGAAATATTTTCCGTTAAAAACTGGAAAGAAGCTTTCTGAGATACTGCTTTGTGTTCTGTTAATTCATCTCAGAGCGTTACAGCTTTCCCCTCAAGAAGCCTTTCGTAAGACTGTTCTTGTGGAATTTGTAAAGTGATATTTGGAAGCCCATAGATGGCTATGAAGAAAAAGGAAATATTCTTAAATAAAAAAAGAAAAGAAGCTTTCTGAGAAACTGCTTTGTGTTCTGTTAATTCATTTCACAGAGTTACAGCTTTTCCCTCTAAAAGTCTTTCCATAAGACTGTTCTTGTGGGATTTGCAAAGTGGTATTTGTAAGACCACAGATTGCTATGGTGAAAAAGGAAATATCTTCAGATAAAAACTGGAAAGAAGCTTTCTGAGAAATTGGTTTGTGTTCTGTTAATTAATCTCGAAGAGTTATAGCTTTCCCGTCAAGAAGCCTTTCACCTAGCCTGTTCTTGTGGAATTTGCACAGTGATATTTGGAAGCCCTTAGAGGGCTACGGTGAAAAAATAAATATCTTCCGTTAAAAACTGGAAAGAAGATTTGTGAGAAACTGCTTTGTGTTCTGTTAATTCATCTCACAGAGTTACAGCTTTCCCCTCAAGAAGCCTTTCCCTAAGACGCTTCTGTGGAATTTCCAAAGTGATATTTTTTTTAATCCTCTAGAGGGCTACGGTGAAAAAGGAAATATCATCCGTTAAAAACTGGAAAGAAGCTTTCTGAGAAACTGCTTTGTGTTCTGCTAATTCATCTCACAGAGTTTCAGCTTTCACCTCAAGAAGCCATTCACTAAGACTCTTCTTGTGGAATTTACAAAGTGATATTTGGAAGCCCATAGAGGGCTATGGTGAAAAATGAAATATCTTAAGATAAAAACTGAAAAGAAGCTTTCTGAGAAACTGCTTTGGTTCTGTTAATTCAACTCACAGAGGTACAGCTGTCTCCTCAAGAAGCCTTTCGCTAAGGTTGTTGTTGTGGAATTTGCAAAGTGATATTTGGAAGCTCCTAGAGGGCTATGGTGAAAAAGGAAGTATCCTAAGATAAAAACTTAAAAGAAGCTTTCTGAGAAACTGCACTGTGTTTTCTTAATTGATCTCACGGAGTTATAGATTTCCCCTCCAGAAGCCTTTCGCTAAGACTGTTCTTGTGGAATTTGCAACATGATATTTGGAAGCCCGTAGAGGGCTATGGTGAAAAAGGAAATATCTTCCGTTAAAAACTGGAAAGAAGATTTCTGAGAAACTCCTTTGTGTTCTGCTAGTACATCTCATAGAGTTACAGCTTTCCCCTCAAGAAGCCGATCACTATGACTGTTCTTGTGGAATTTGTAAAGTGATACTTGGAAGCCCATAGAGGGCTATGGTGAAAAAGGAAATATCTTCCCTTAAAAACTGGAAATAAGCTTTCTGAGAATCTGCCATGTGTTCTCTTAATGCACCTCACCGAGTTACAGCTTTCCCCTCAAGAAGACTTTCTCTAGGACTGTTCTTGTGGGATTTGCAAAGTGATATTTGGAAGTCCATAGAGGGCTATGGTGAAAAAGGAAATTTCTTCCGTTAAAAACTGGAAAGAAGATTTCTGAGAAATTGCTATTTGTTCTGTTAATTCATCTCACAGATTTGCAGCTTCACCTCCAGAAGCCTTTCGCTAAGACTGTTCTTGTGGAATTTGCAAAGTGATATTTGGAATTCCGTAGAAGGCTTTTGAAAAAGGAATTATCCTAAGATAGAAACTGAAAAGACGCTTTCTGAGAAACTGCTTTGTGTTCTGTTAATTCATCTCACAGAGTTACAGCTTTCCCCTCAAGAAGCCTTTCGCTAAGACTGTTCTTGTGGAATTTCCAACGTGATATTTGGAAGCCCATTGACGGCTTTGGTGAAAAAGGAAATATCCTAAGATAAAAACTAAAAAGAAGCTTTCTGACGAACTGCTTTGTGTTCTGCTAAATCATCTCACAGAGTTACACCTTATCCCTCAAGAAGACATTCGCTAAGAATGTTCTTGTGGAATTTGCAAGAAGCTTTCTGAGAAACTGTTTTGTGTTCTGTTTATTCATCTCACAATGTTACAGCTTTCCCCTCAAGAAGCCGTTAACTAAGACTGTTCATGTGGAATTTGCAAAGTGAAATTTGGAATCCCATAGAGGGCTATGGTGAAAAAGGAAATATCTTCAGTTAAAAACCGAAAAGAAGCTCTCTGAGAAATTGCTTTGTGGTCTGTTAGTTCATCTCACAGAGTTACAGCTTTCGCCTGAAGAAGCCTTTCGCTAAGACTGTTCTTGTGGAATTTGTAAAGTGATATTTGGAAGCCCATAGAGGGCTATGGTGAAAAAGGAAATATCTTCAGTTAAAAACTGAAAAGATACTTTCTGAGAAACTGCTTTATGTTGTGTTAATTCATCTCACAGACTTACATCTTTCTCCTCAAGAAGCGTTTCACTAAGACTGTTCTTGTGAAATTTGCAAAGTGATATTTGGAAACCCATAGAGGGCTATGGTGAAAAAGGAAATATCTTCAGTTAAAAACTGCAAAGAAAATTTCTGAGAAACTGCCCTGTGTTCTGTTAATTCATCTCACAGAGTTACAGTTTCCCCTCAAGAAGCCTTTCGTTAAGACTGTTCTTGTAAAATTTCCAAAGTAATAATTGGAAGCCCATAGTGTGCCATGGTGAAAAAGAAAATATCTTCAGTTAAAACGTGAAAGAAGCTTTCTGGGAAATTCATTTGTGTTCTGTTAATTCATCTCACAGGGTTAAAGCTTCCCTCTCAAGTAGATTTTCGCTAAGGCTGTTCTTGTGGAATTTGCAAAGTGATATTTGGAAACCCCTAGAGGGCTATTGTGAAAAAAGAAATATCCTAAGATAAAAACTGAAAAGAAGCTTTCTGAGAAACTGCTTTGTGTTCTGTTAATTCATTTCACAGAGTTACAGCTTTCCCCTAGAGAAGTCTTTCACTAAGACTGTTCTTGTGGAATTTGCAAAGTGATATTCGGAAGCCCATAGAGGGTTATGGTGAAAAAGGAAATATCTTCCGTTGAAAACTGGAAAGAAGCTTTCTGAGAAACTGCTGTGAGTTGTGTGAATTCATCTCACAGAGTTACAGCTTTCACCTAAAGAAGCCTTTCGCTAAGACTGTTCTTGTGGAATTTGCAAAGTGATATTTGGAAGCCCATAGAGGTCTATGGTGAAAAAGGAAATATCTTTATTTACAAACTGGAAAGAAGCTTTCTGAGAAACTGCTTTGTGTTCTCTTAATTTATCTCACAGAGTTACAGCTTTCCTATCATGAATCCGATTACTAAGACTGTTCTTTTGGAATATGCAAAGTGATGTTTGGAAGCCCATAGAGGGCTACGGTGAAAAAGGAAATATCCTAAGATAAAAACTGAAAAGAAGCTTTCTGAGAAACTGCTTTGTGTTCTGTTAATTCGTCTCCAGCGTTACAGCTTTGCCCTCAAGAAGCCTTTCGCTAATACTGTTCTTGTGGAATTTGCAAAGTGATGTTAGAAGCCCGTAGAGGGCTATGGTGAAAAAGGAAATAACTTACGTTAAAAATTGGAAAGAAGCTTTCTGAGAAACTGACGTGTGTTCTGTTAAAATATCTCCCCGAGTTACAGCTTTCACCTCAAGAAGACTTTCTCTAAGACTGTTCCTGTGGGATTTGCAAAGTGATATTTGGAAGCCCATAGAAGGCTATGGTGAAAAAGGAAATATCTTTCCTTAAAAACTGGAAAGAAGATTTCTGAGAAACTGCATTGTGTTCTGTTAATTCATCTCACAGAGTTACAGCTTTCCCCTCCAGAAGCCTTTCGCTAACACTGTTCTTGTGGAATTTGCAAAGTGATATTTGGAAGCCCATAGAGGACTATGGTGAAAAAGGAAATATCTTCCGTTAAAAACTGGAAAGAAGATTTCTGAGAAACTGCTTTGTGTTCTGTTAATTCAACTCACAGAGTTACAGATTTCCCCTCCAGAAGCCTTTCGCTAAGACTGTTCTTGTGGAATTTGCAAAGTGATATTTGGAAGCCCATGGAGAGCTATGGTGAAAAGGAAAATAACTTCCGTTAAAAACTGGAAAGAAGGTTTCTGAGAAGCTGCCGTGTGTTCTCTTAATACATCTCACCGAGTTACAGATATCCCCTCAAGAAGCCTTTGTATAAGACTGCTCTTGTGGAATTTGCAAAATGATATTTGGAAGCCCGTATTGGGCTATGGTGAAAAAGAAAATATCTTCCGTTAAAAACTGGAAAGAACCATTCTGAGAAACTACGTTGTGTTCTGTTAGTTAACCTCACAGAGTTACAGCTTTCCTCTCATGAAGACTTTCACTAAGACTGTTCTTATGGAATTTGCAAAGTGATATTTGGAAGCCCATAGACGGTTATGGTGAAAAGGATATCTCCTAAGAAAAATATTGAAAAGATGCTTTCTGAGAAATTGCTTCATGTTCTGTTAATTCAACTCACGGAGTTACAGCATTCCCCTAAAGAAGCCTAACGCTAAGGGTCTTTCTGTTGAATTTGCAAAGTGATATTTGGAAGCACATAGAGGGCTATGGTGAAAAAGGAACTATGTTTTGTTAAAAACTGCAAAGAAGATTTCTGACACACTGATTTGTAATCTGTTAAATCATCTCACAGAGATACAGCTTTCCCCTCCTGAAGCCTTTCGCTAAGACTGATCTTGTGGAATTTGCAAAGTGATATTTGGAAGCCCATAGAGGGCTATGGTGAAAAAGGAAAATCCTAATATAAAAACTGAAAAGAAACTTTCTGAGAAACTGCTTTGTGTTGTGTTAATTCATCTCACAGAGTTACAGCTTTCCCCTCAAGAAGTCGTTCACTAAGACTGTTCTTGTGAAATTTGCAAAGTGATATTTGGAAGCCCTTTGAGGCGTATGGTGAAAAAGGAAATATACTGAGAAAAAAACTGAAAAGAAGCTTTCTGAGAAACTGATTTGTGTTCTGTTAATTCCTCTCACAGATTACAACTTTCCCCTCAAGAAGACTTTCGCTAGGACTGTTCTTGTGGGATTTGCAAAGTGATATTTGGAAGTCCATAGAGGGCTATGGTGAAAAAGGAAATATCTTCCGTTAAAAACTGGAAAGAAGATTTCTGACAAATTGCTATTTGTTCTGTTAATTCATCTCACAGATTTACAGCTGCACCTCCAGAAGCCTTTCGCTAAGACTGTTCTTGTGGAATTTGCAAAGTGATATTTGGAAGCCCATAGAACGCTATTTTGAAAAAGGAATTATCCTAAGATAGAAACTGAAAAGAAGCTTTCTGAGAAACTGCTTTGTGTTCTGTTAATTCAACTCACAGAGTTACAGCTTTCCTCTCAAGAAGCCTTTTGCTAAGGCTGTTGTTGTGAAATTTTCAAAGTGATATTTATAAGCCCATAGAGGGCTATAGTGAAAAAGGAAATATCCTCCGTTAAAAACTGGAAAGAATCTTTCTGAGAATCTGCCGTGTGTTATGTTAATACATCTCACCGAGTTACAGCTTTCCCCTCAAGAAGCCTTTCGCTAAGAGTGTTCTTGTGGGATTTGCAAAGTGATATTTGGAGGCTCATAGAGGGCTACGGTGTAAAAGTAAAAATATTCCGTTAAAAACTGGAAAGAAGATTTCTAGGAAACTGCTTTGAGTTCTGTTAAATCATCTCACAGAGTTACAGCTTTTCCCTCAAGAAGCCTTTCGATAAGACTGTTTTTGTGTAATTTGCAAAGTGATATTTGGAAGCCCATTGAGGGCTTTGGTGAAAAAGGAAATATCCTAAGATAAAAACTAAAAAGAAGCTTTCTGAGAAACTGCTTTGTGTTCTGTTAATTCATCTCACAGAGTTACAGCTTATCCCTGCAGAAGACTTTCGCTAATACTGTTCTTGTGGAATTTGCAAAGTGTAATTTGGAAGCCCATGAAGGGCTATGGTGAAATAGGAAATATTTTCCGTTAAAAACTGGAAAGAAGCTTTCTGAGATACTGCTTTGTGTTCTGTTAATTCATCTCAGAGCGTTACAGCTTTCCCCTCAAGAAGCCTTTCGTAAGACTGTTCTTGTGGAATTTGTAAAGTGATATTTGGAAGCCCAGAGATGGCTATGAAGAAAAAGGAAATATTCTTAGATAAAAAAAGAAAAGAAGCTTTCTGAGAAACTGCTTTGTGTTCTGTTAATTCATTTCACAGAGTTACAGCTTTTCCCTCTAAAAGTCTTTCGATAAGACTGTTCTTGTGGGATTTGCAAAGTGGTATTTGTAAGACCACAGATTGCTATGGTGAAAAAGGAAATATCTTCAGATAAAAACTGGAAAGAAGCTTTCTGAGAAATTGGTTTGTGTTCTGTTAATTAATCTCGAAGAGTTACAGCTTTCCCGTCAAGAAGCCTTTCACCTAGCCTGTTCTTGTGGAATTTGCACAGTGATATTTGGAAGCCCTTAGAGGGCTACGGTGAAAAAATAAATATCTTCCGTTAAAAACTGGAAAGAAGATTTGTGAGAAACTGCTTTGTGTTCTGTTAATTCATCTCACAGAGTTACAGCTTTCCCCTCAAGAAGCCTTTCCCTAAGACGCTTCTGTGGAATTTCCAAAGTGATATTTTTTTTAATCCTCTAGAGGGCTACGGTGAAAAAGGAAATATCATCCGTTAAAAACTGGAAAGAAGCTTTCTGAGAAACTGCTTTGTGTTCTGCTAATTCATCTCACAGAGTTTCAGCTTTCACCTCAAGAAGCCATTCACTAAGACTCTTCTTGTGGAATTTACAAAGTGATATTTGGAAGCCCATAGAGGGCTATGGTGAAAAATGAAATATCTTAAGATAAAAACTGAAAAGAAGCTTTCTGAGAAACTGCTTTGGTTCTGTTAATTCAACTCACAGAGGTACAGCTGTCTCCTCAAGAAGCCTTTCGCTAAGGTTGTTGTTGTGGAATTTGCAAAGTGATATTTGGAAGCTCCTAGAGGGCTATGGTGAAAAAGGAAGTATCCTAAGATAAAAACTTAAAAGAAGCTTTCTGAGAAACTGCACTGTGTTTTCTTAATTGATCTCACGGAGTTATAGATTTCCCCTCCAGAAGCCTTTCGCTAAGACTGTTCTTGTGGAATTTGCAACATGATATTTGGAAGCCCGTAGAGGGCTATGGTGAAAAAGGAAATATCTTCCGTTAAAAACTGGAAAGAAGATTTCTGAGAAACTCCTTTGTGTTCTGCTAATACATCTCATAGAGTTACAGCTTTCCCCTCAAGAAGCCGATCACTATGACTGTTCTTGTGGAATTTGTAAAGTGATACTTGGAAGCCCATAGAGGGCTATGGTGAAAAAGGAAATATCTTCCCTTAAAAACTGGAAATAAGCTTTCTGAGAATCTGCCATGTGTTCTCTTAATACACCTCACTGAGTTACAGCTTTCCCCTCAAGAAGACTTTCTCTAGGACTGTTCTTGTGGGATTTGCAAAGTGATATTTGGAATTCCATAGAGGGCTATGGTGAAAAAGGAAATATCTTCCGTTAAAAACTGGAAAGAAGATTTCTGAGAAATTGCTATTTGTTCTGTTAATTCATCTCACAGATTTGCAGCTTCACCTCCAGAAGCCTTTCGCTAAGACTGTTCTTGTGGAATTTGCAAAGTGATATTTGGAATTCCGTAGAAGGCTTTTGAAAAAGGAATTATCCTAAGATAGAAACTGAAAAGACGCTTTCTGAGAAACTGCTTTGTGTTCTGTTAATTCATCTCACAGAGTTACAGCTTTCCCCTCAAGAAGCCTTTCGCTAAGACTGTTCTTGTGGAATTTCCAACGTGATATTTGGAAGCCCATTGATGGCTTTGGTGAAAAAGGAAATATCCTAAGATAAAAACTAAAAAGAAGCTTTCTGACGAACTGCTTTGTGTTCTGCTAAATCATCTCACAGAGTTACAGCTTATCCCTCAAGAAGACATTCGCTAAGAATGTTCTTGTGGAATTTGCAAGAAGCTTTCTGAGAAACTGTTTTGTGTTCTGTTTATTCATCTCACAATGTTACAGCTTTCCCCTCAAGAAGCCGTTAACTAAGACTGTTCATGTGGAATTTGCAAAGTGAAATTTGGAATCCCATAGAGGGCTATGGTGAAAAAGGAAATATCTTCAGTTAAAAACCGAAAAGAAGCTCTCTGAGAAATTGCTTTGTGGTCTGTTAGTTCATCTCACAGAGTTACAGCTTTCGCCTGAAGAAGCCTTTCGCTAAGACTGTTCTTGTGGAATTTGTAAAGTGATATTTGGAAGCCCATAGAGGGCTATGGTGAAAAAGGAAATATCTTCAGTTAAAAACTGAAAAGATGCTTTCTGAGAAACTGCTTTATGTTGTGTTAATTCATCTCACAGACTTACATCTTTCTCCTCAAGAAGCGTTTCACTAAGACTGTTCTTGTGAAATTTGCAAAGTGATATTTGGAAACCCATAGAGGGCTATGGTGAAAAAGGAAATAACTTCAGTTAAAAACTGCAAAGAAAATTTCTGAGAAACTGCCCTGTGTTCTGTTAATTCATCTCACAGAGTTACAGTTTCCCCTCAAGAAGCCTTTCGCTAAGACTGTTCTTGTAAAATTTCCAAAGTAATAATTGGAAGCCCATAGTGTGCCATGGTGAAAAAGAAAATATCTTCAGTTAAAACTGGAAAGAAGCTTTCTGGGAAATTCCTTTGTGTTCTGTTAATTCATCTCACAGAGTTAAAGCTTCCCCCTCAAGTAGCTTTTCGCTAAGGCTGTTCTTGTGGAATTTGCAAAGTGATATTTGGAAACCCCTAGAGGGCTATTGTGAAAAAAGAAATATCCTAAGATAAAAACTGAAAAGAAGCTTTCTGAGAAACTGCTTGGTGTTCTGTTAATTCATTTCACAGAGTTACAGCTTTCCCCTAGAGAAGTCTTTCACTAAGACTGTTCTTGTGGAATTTGCAAAGTGATATTCGGAAGCCCATAGAGGGCTATGGTGAAAAAGGAAATATCTTCCGTTGAAAACTGGAAAGAAGCTTTTTGAGAAACTGCTGTGAGTTTTGTTAATTCATCTCACAGAGTTACAGCTTTCACCTAAAGAAGCCTTTCGCTAAGACTGTTCTTGTGGAATTTGCAAAGTGATATTTGGAAGCCCATAGAGGTCTATGGTGAAAAAGGAAATATCTTTATTTACAAACTGGAAAGAAGCTTTCTGAGAAACTGCTTTGTGTTCCCTTAATTCATCTCAGAGAGTTACTGCTTCCCCCTCAAGAAGCCTTTCGCTAATACTCTTCTTGTGGAACTTGCAAAGTGATATTTGGAAGCACATAGAGGGCTATGGTGAAAAAGGAAATATCTTCAGTTAATACTGAAAAGAAGCCTTCTGAGAAACTGCTTTGTGTTCTGTTAATTCATCTCACAGAGTTGCAGCTCTCCCCTCAAGAAGCCATTTGGTAAGACTGTTCTTGTGAAATTTCCAGAGTGATATTTGGTAGCCCATAGAGGGCTACGGTGAAAAAGGAAATATCCTAAAATAAAAAGTGAAAAGAAGCTTTCTGAGAAACTGCTTTGTGTTCTGTTAATTTTTCTCACAAAGTTACAGCTTTTCCTACAAGAAGCCTTTTGCTCAGCCTGTTCTTGTGGAATTTGCAAAGTGATATTTCCAGGCCCAAAGCGTGCTATGGTGAAAAAGGAAATATACTCAGTTTAAAACTGCAAAGAATTTTTCTGAGAAACTCCTTTGTTTTCTGTGAATTCATCACACAGAGTTACAGTTTTCCCTCAAGAAGCCATTCGCTAAGACCGTTTTTGTGGAATTTGCGAAATGATATTTGGAAGTGCATAGAGGGCTGTGGTGAAAAAGGAAATATCCTGAGATAAAAATGGAAAAGAAGATTTCTGAGAAAATGCCTTGTGATCTGTTAATTCATCTCACAGAGTTCCAGCATTCCCCTCAAGAAGCCTATCGCTAAGACTGTTCTTGTCGAATTTGCAAAGTGATATTTGGAAGCTCATAGGGGGCTATGGTGAAAAAGGAAATATCTTGAGTTGAAAACTGGAAAGAAGCTTTCTGAGAAACTGCTTTCTGTTATGTCAATTCATCTCACAGATTTGCAGCTTTACCCTCAAGAAGCCGTAGACTAAGAGAGTTCTTGTGAAATTTGGAAAGTGATATTTGGAAGCCTATAGAGGGCTATGGTGAAAAAGGAAATATCTTCCGTTTAAAACTGAAAAGAAGCTTTCTGGGAAACTGCTTTGTGTTCTGGTAATTCATCGCAGAGAGTTACAGCTTTCCCTTCAAAAAGCCATTCGTTAAGACTGTTCCTGTGGAAATTGCAAAGCGATAATTGGAAGCCCATAGAGGGCTACGGTGAAATTGAAATATCTTCCATTAAAAACTGGAAAGAAGCTTTCTGAGAAACTGCTTTGTGTTCTGTTAATTCAACTCACAGAGTTACACTTTGCCCCTCAAGAAGGCGTTCACTAAGTCTGTTCTTGTGAAATTTGCAAAGTGATATTTGGAAGCCCAAGGAGTGCTATTGTGAAAAAGGAAATATCTTCAGTTTGAAACTGCAAAGAAGCTTTCTGAGAAACTCCTTTGATTTCTGTGAATTCATCTCACAGAGTTACAGCTTTCCCTCAAGAAGCCATTCGCTAAGACTGTTCCTGTGGAATTTGCAAAGTGATATTTGGAAGCCCATAGAGGGCTATGGTGAAAAAGGAAATATCTTCAGTTTAAAACTGCAAAGAAGCTTTCTGAGAAAATGCGTTGTGTTCTGTTAATGCATCTCCCAGAGTTGCAGCTTTCCCCTAAAGAAGCCTTTCGATAAAGCTGTTCTTGTGGAATTTGCAAATTGATACATGGAAGCCCATAGAGGGCTATGGTGAAAAAGGAAATATCTTCAGTTAAAAATTGGAAAGAAGCTTTCTGAGAAACTTCTTTGTGTTCTGTTAATTCATCTCACAGAGTTACAGCATTCCCCTCAGGAAGCCTTTCGATGAGACTGTTCTTGTGTAATTTGCAAGGTGATATTTGGAAGCCGCTGGAGAGCTATGGTGTTTAAGGAAATATCTTCAGGTAAAAACTCCAAAGAAGATTTCTGAGAAAGTGCTTTGTGTTCTGTTAGTTCATCTCACACAGTTACAGCTTTTCCCTCAAGAAGCCTTTCGCTAAGACTATTCTTGTGGAATTTGCAAAGTGATATTTGAAAGCCCATAGAGGGCTATGGTGAAAAAGGAAATATCTTCCATTAAACACTGGAAAGGAGCTTTCTGAGAAACTGGTTTGTGTTCTGTTAATTCATCTCACAGAGTTACAGCTTTCCCTTCAAGAAGCCTTTCGCTAAGACTCTTCTTGTGGAACTTGCAAAGTGATATTTGGAAGCCCATAGAGGGCTATGGCACAGACTTACAGTTTTCCCCTCAAGAAGCCGTTCACTAAGACTGTTCTTGTGAAATTTGCAAAGTGATATTTTAAACCAATAGAGGGCTATGGTGAAAAAGGAAATATATTCCGTTAAAACCTGGAAAGAAGCTTTCTGAGAAACTGCTTTGTGTTCTCTTAATTCATCTCGGAGAGTTAGAGCTTTCCCCTCAAGAAGCCTTTCGCTAAGTCTGTTCTTGTGGAATTTACAAAGTGATATTTGGAAGCCCATAGAGGGCTACGGTGAAAAAAGGAAATATCTTCCGTTAAAAACTGGATAGAAGTTTTCCGAGAAACTGCTTTGTGTTCTGTTAATACATCTCACAGAGTTACAGCTTTCCCCTCAAGAAGCCGTTCACGAAGACGGTTCTTGCAAATTTGAAACGTGATATTTGGTAGCCCATGGAGGGCTATGGTGTAAAAGGTAATATCTTCAGTTAAAAACTGCAAAGATTTCTGAGAAACTGCTTTGTGTTCTGTTAATTCATTTCACAGAGTTACAGATTTCCCTTCAAGAAGCCTTTCGCTAAGACTGTTCTTGTGGAATTTGCAAAGTGATATTTCTGAAGTCCATAGAGGGCTATGGTGAAAACGGATATATCTTCCGTTAAAAACTGCAAAGAAGCTATATGATTAACTGCTTTGTGTTCTGTTAATTCATTTCACAGAGTTACAGCTTTCCCCTCAAGAAGCCATTCGCTAAGACTGTTCTTGTGGAATTTGCAAAGTGATATTTGGAAGCCCATAGAGGGCTAGGGTCAAAACGAGATATCTTCCGTTAAAATCTGCAAAGAAGATTTCTGAGAAACTGCTTTATATTCTGCTAATTCATCTCACAGTGTTACAGCTTACCCCTCAAGAATCCTTTCGCTACGGTTGTTCTTGTGGAATTGGCAAAGTGATATTTGGAAACTCACAGAGGGCTATGATGAAAAAGAAAATATCTTCAGTTAAAAACTGGAAAGAAGCTTTCTGAGAAACTGCTATGTGTTCTGTTAATTCATCTCACAGAGTTGCAGCTTTCCCCTCAAGAAGCCTTTCGCTAAGAGTGTTCTTGTGGAATTTGAAAAGTGATATTTGGAAGCCCATAGACGAATATGGTGAAAAAGGAAATATCCTTATATAAGAACTGAAAAGAACTTTCTGAGAACCTACTTCGTGTTCCGTTAATTCATCTCACAGGGTCACAGCTTTCCAGTCAAGATGTCTTTCCCTAAGACAGATCTTGTGGAATTTTCAAAGTGATATTTGGAAGCCCATAGAGGGTTATGGTGAAAAAGGAAATATCGTATGATAAAAACTGAAAAGAATCTTTCTGAGAAACTGCTTTGTGTTCTGATAATTCATTTCACAGAGTGACAGCTTTCTCCTCAAGAAGCCATTCGCTAATGCTGTTCTTGTGGAATTTGCCAAGTGATATTTGGAAGGCCATAGAGGGCTATGGTGAAAAAGAAAATATCTTCCGTTAAAAAGCGAAAAGAAGCTTTCTGAGAAACTGCTTTGTGTTCTGTTAATTCATCTCACAGAGTTACAGCTTTCCCCTCAAGAAGCCTTTCGCTAGGACTGTTCTTGTGGAATTTGCAAAGTGATATTTGGAAGCCCATTGACGGCTTTGGTGAAAAAGGAAATATCCTAAGATAAAAACTAAAAAGAAGCTTTCTGACAAACTGCTTTGTGTTCTGCTAAATCGTCTCACAGAATTACAGCTTATCCCTCAAGAAGACGTTCGCTAAGACTGTTCTTGTGGAATTTGCAAAGTGTAATTTGGAAGCCCATGAAGGGCTATGATGAAATAGGAAATATTTTCCATTAAAAACTGGAAAGAAGCTTTCTGAGAAACTGTTTTGTGATCTGTTTATTCATCTCACAATGTTACAGCTTTCCCCTCAAGAAGCCGTTAACTAAGACTGTTCTTGTGGAATTTGCAAAGTGAGATTTGGAATCCCATAGAGGGCTATGGTGAAAAAGGAAATATCTTCCGTTAAACACTGGAAAGGAGCTTTCTGTGAAACTGCTTTGTGTTCTCTTAATTCATCTCGGAGAGTTAGAGCTTTCCCCTCAAGAAGCCTTTCGCTAAGTCTGTTCTAGTGGAATTTACAAAGTGATATTTCGAAGCCCATAGAGGGCTACGGTGAAAAAGGAAATATCTTCGTTAAAAACTGGATAGAAGTTTTCCGAGAAACTGCTTTGTGTTCTGTTAATACATCTCACAGAGTTACAGCTTTCCCCTCAAGAAGCCGTTCACGAAGACTGTTCTTACAAATTTGAAACGTGATATTTGGTAGCCCATGGAGGGCTATGGTGTAAAAGGAAATATCTTCAGTTAAAAACTGCAAAGAAGAATTCTGAGAAACTGCTTTGTGTTCTGTTAATTCATTTCACAGAGTTACAGCTTTCCCCTCAAGAAGCCTTTCGCTAAGACTGTTCTTGTGGAATTTGCAAAGAGATATTTTTGAAGTCCATAGAGGGCTATGGTGAAAAAGGATATATGTTCCATTAAAAACTGCAAAGAAGCTATCTGATTAACTGCTTTGTGTTCTGTTAATTCATTTCACAAAGTTACAGCTTTCCCCTCAAGAAGCCATTCGCTAAGACTGTTCTTGTGGAATTTGCAAAGTGATATTTGGAAGCCCATAGAGGGCTGGGGTGAAAATGAGATATCTTCCGTTAAAATCTGCAAAGAAGATTTCTGAGAAACTGCTTTATATTCTGTTATTTCATCTCACAGTGTTACAGCTTACCCCTCAAGAATCCTTTCGCTACGGTTGTTCTTGTGGAATTGGCAAAGTGATATTTGGAAACTCACAGAAGTCTATGGTGAAAAAGAAAACATCTTCAGTTAAAAACTGGAAAGACGCTTTCTGAGAAACTGCTATGTGTTCTGTTAATTCATCTCACAGAGTTGCAACTTTCCCCTCAAGAAGCCTTTTGCTAAGAGTGTTCTTGTGGAATTTGCAAAGTGATATTTGGAAGCCCATAGAGGATTTGTTGAAAAAGGAATTATCCTAATATAAGAACTGAAAAGAAGCTTTCTGAGAACCTATTTCGTGTTCCGTTAATTCATCTCACAGGGTTACAGCTTTCCAGTCAAGATGTCTTTCGCTAAGACAGATCTTGTGGAATTTTCAAAGTGATATTTGGAAGCCCATAGAGGGTTATGGTGAAAAAGGAAATGTCTTCAGTTAAAAACTGGAAAGAAGCTTTCTGAGAAACTGCTTGGTGTTCGGTTAATTCATCTCACAGAGTTGCAGCATTCTCCTCAAGAAGCCTTTCGCTAAGACTGTTCTTGTGGAATTTGCAAAGTGATATTTGTAAGCCCGTAGAGGGCTATGGTGAAAAACAAAATATCTTCAGTTAAAAACTGGTAAGAAGCTTTCTGAGAAACTGCTTTTTGTTCTGTTAATTCATCTCACAGAGTTACAGCCTTCAACTCAAGAAGCCTTTCGCTAAGACTGTTCTTGTGGAATTTGCAATGTGATATTTGGAAGCCCATGGAGGGCTATGGTGAAAAAGGAAATATCTTCCAATAAAATCTGGAAAGAATCTTTCTGAGAATCTGCCTTGTGTTCTGTTAATTCATCTCACGGAGTTACAGCTTCCCCCTCAAAAAGCCTTTCGCTAAGACTGTTCTTGTGGAATTTGCAAAGTGATATTTGGAAGCTCCAGAGGGCTATGTTGAAAATGAAATATCTTCCGTTAAAAACTGGATAGAAGCTTTCTGAGAAACTGCTTTGTGTAATGTTAATTCATTTCACAGAGTTACAGCTTTCCCCTCAAGAAGCCATTCGCTAAGACGGTTCTTGTGGAATTTGCAAAGTGATATTTGGAAGCCCACAGAGGGCTATGGTGAAAAACGAAATATCCTAAGATAAAAACTGAAAAGAAACTTTCTGAGAAACTGCTTTGTGTTCTGTTAATTCATCTCACAGAGTTACAACTTTCCCCTCAAGAAGCCTTTCGCTAAGACTGTTCTTGGGGAATTTGCAAACTGATATTTGGAAGACCATAGAGGGCTATGGTGAAAAAGGAAATATCCTAAAATAAAAACTGAAAAGAAGCTTTCTGAGAAACTTCTTTGTGTTCTATTAATACATTTCACAGTGTTACAGCTTTCCCCTTAAGAAGCCTTTCACTAAGACTATTCTTGTGGAATTTGCAAAGAGATTATTGGAAGCCCATTGAGGGCTATGGTAAAAAAGGAAATATCTTCCGTTAAAAACTGGATGGAAGCTTTCTGAGCAACTGCTTTGTGTTCTGTTAATTCATCTCACAGAGTTACAGCTTCCCTCTCAAGAAGCCCTTGGCTAAGATTCTTCTTGTGGAATTTACAAAGTGATATTTTGAAGCCCATAGCGGGCTACGGTGAAAAAGGAAACATCTTCAGTTAAAGACTGGAAAGAAGCTTTCTGAAAACTGCTTTGTGTTCTGTTAGTTCATGTCACAGAGTTACAGCTTTCCCCTCAAGACGCCTTTCGCTAAGACTGTTCTTTTGGAATTTCCAAAGTGATATTTGGAAGCCCAAAGGGGTCTATGGTGAAAAAGGAAGTATCCTAAGATAAAAAATGATAAGAAGCTTTCTGGTAAAGTGTTTTGTGTTCTGCTAATTCATGTCACAGAGTTACAGCTTTAACCTCAAGAAGCCTTTCGCTAAGACTAGTCTTGTTGAATTTACAAAGTGATATTTCGGAGCCCTTAGAGGGCTGTAGTGAAAAAGGAAATATCTTTAGTTAAAAACTGGAAAGAAGCTTTCTGAGAAACTGCTTTGTGTTCTATTAATTCATCTCACAGAGTTACAGCTTCACCCTCAAGAAGCCTTTCGTTAAGACTCTTCTTGTGGAATTTGCAAAGTGATATTAGGAAGCCCGTAGAGGGCTAAGGTGAAAAAGGAAATATCTTCAGTGAAAGACTGAAAAGAAGCTTTCTGAGAAGCTGCTTTTTGTTTTGTTAATTCATCTCACAGAGTTGCAGCTCTCCCCTCAAGAAGCCATTCGCTAAGACTGTTCTTGTGGAATTTCCAAAGTGATATTTGGAAGCCCATTGAGGTCAATGGTGAAAAAGGAAGTATCTTAAGATAAAAACTGAAAAGAAGCTTTCTGAGAAACTGCTTCATGTTGTGTTAATTCAACTCACAGACTTACAGCTTTCTCCTCAAGAAGCCATTCACTAAGACTGTTCTTGTGAAATATGCAAAGTGATATTTGGAAGCCCATAGCGGCCTATGGTGAAAAAGGAAATATCTTCAGTTAAAAACTGTAAAGAAGCATTTTGAGAAACTGTCCTGTGTTCTGTTAATTCATCTCACAGAGTTACAGCTTTCCCCTCAAGAAGTCTTTCGCTAAGACAGTTCTTGTGGAATTTCCAAAGTGATATTTGGAAGCATATATTTGGCAGGGGTGAAAAAGGAGACATCTTCAGTTAAAACTGGAAAGAAGCTTTCTGAGAAACTGCTTTGTTTTGTGATAATCCATCTCACAGAGTTACATTTTTCCCCTCAAGAAGCCGTTCACTAAGACTGTTCTTGTCAAATTTGCTAAGTGATATTTGGAAGCCCAAAGAGGGCTATGGTGAAAAAGGAAATACCTTGGGTTAAAAACTGGAAAGAAACTTTCTGAAAAACTTCTTTGTGTCCTGTTAATTCATCTCACAGAGTTACAGCTTTTCCCTCAAGAAGGCTTTCGCTAAGATTGTTCTTGTGGAATTTGCAAGGTGATATTTGGAAGCCCATAGACGGCTACGGTGAAAAAGAAAATGTGTTCAATTAAAAACTGCAAAGAAGATTTCTGAGAAACTGGTTTGTGTTCTGTTAATTCATGTCACAGAGTTACAGTTTTACCGTCAAGAAGCCTTTCGCTAAGACTGTTCTTGTGGAATTTGAAAAGTGATATTTGGAAGCCCATAGCGGGCTATGCTGAAAAAGGAAATATCCTATGATAAAAACTGAAAAGAAGCTTTCTGAGAAAGTGCTTTGTGTACTGATAATTCATCTCACAGAGTTACAGCTTTCCCCTCAAGAAGCGTTTTACTAAGACTCTTCTTGTGGAATTTGCAAAGTGATATTTGGAAGACAAGAGAGGGCTATGGTGAAAAAGGAAATATCTTCAGTTAAAGACTGAAAGGAAGCTTTCTGAGAAACTGCTTTGTATTCTGTTAATTTGTCTCACAGAGGTTCAGCTCTCCCCTCAAGAAGCCATTCGGTAAGACTGTTCTTGTGGAATTTCCAAAGTGATATTTGGAAGCCCATAGAGGGCTATGGTGAAAAAGGAAATATCCTAAAATAAAAACAGAAAAGAATCATTCTAATAAACTGCTTTGTGTTCTGTTATTTCTTATCACAGAGTTACAGCTTTTCCCTTAAGAAGCCTTTCGCTAAGACTGTTCTTGTGTAATTTGCAAAGTGATATTTGGAAGCCCATAGATGTCTATGGTGAAAAGGGAAGTATCTTCCGTTAAAAACTTGAAGGAAGCTTTCTGAGAAACTGCTTTATGTTGCGTTAATTCATCTCACAGACCTACAGATTTCTCCTCAAGAAGCGTTTCAATAAGACTGTTCTTGTGAAATTTACAAAGTGATATTTGGAAGCCCATAGAGGGCTATGGTGAAAAAGAAAATATCTTCAGTTAAAAACTGGAAAGAAGCTTTCTGAGAAACTGCTTTGTGCTTTGATAATTCATCTCACAGAGTTACAGCTTTTCCTTCAATAAGCCTTTCGCTAAGACTGTTCTTGAGGAAATTGCAAAGTGATATTTGCAAGCCCGTGGAGGGTTACGGTGACAATGAAATATCTTCCGTTAAAAACTGGAAAGAAACTTTCTGAGAAACTGCTTTGTGTTCTGATAATTCATCTCACAGAGCTACAGCTTTCCCCTCAAAAAGCCATTCGCTAAGACTGTTCTTGTGGAATTTGCAAAGTGATATTTGGAAGCCCATAGAGGGCTATGGTGAAAAAGGAAATATCTTCAGTTAAAACTGCAAAGAAAATTTCCGAGAAACTGCCCTGTGTTCTGTTAATATCATCTCACAGAGTTACAGCTTTCCCCTCAGGAAGCCTTTCGCGAAGACAGTTCTTGTGGAATTTGCAAAGTGATCTTTGGAAGCTCATTGAGGGCTATGGTGAAAAAGGAAATATTTTCAGATAAAAACTGGAAAGAAGGTTTCTGGAAACTGCTTTTGTTCTGTTAATTCATCTCACAGACTTAAAGATTTCCCCTAAAGGAGCCTTTCGCTAAGATTGTTCTGGTGGAATTTGCAAAGTGATATTTGGAAGCCCATAGATGGCTATGGTGAAAAAGGTAATATCTTAAGTTAAAAACTGGAAAGAAGCTTTCTGATCAACTGCTTTGTGCTCTGTTAATTCATCTCACAGAGTCATAGTTTTCCCCTCAAGAAGCCATTCGCTAAGACTGTTCTTGTGGAATTTGCAATGGGATAATTGGAAGAGCAAAGAGGGCTATGGTGAAAAAGGAACTATCTTCAGTTAAAAACTGGAAAGAAGCTTTCTGAGAAACTGCTTTGTGTTCTGTTAATTCATTTCACAGAATTACAGCTTTAAGCTCAAGAAGCCTTTCGCTAACACTGTTCTTGTGGAATTTGCAAAGAGATATTTGGAAGTCCATAGAGAGCTTTGGTAAAAAAGGAAATATCTTCCGTTAAAAACTGGAAAGAAGCTTTCTGAGAAACTGCTTTGTTTTCTGTTAATTCATCTCACAGAGTTACAGATTTACCCTCAAGAAGCCTTTCGCTAAGTCAGTTCTTATGCAATTTGAAAAGTGATATACGGAAGCCCATAGAGGGCTAAGGTGAAAAAGGAAATATCTTCCGTTAAAAACTGGAAAGAAGGTTTCTGAGAAACTGCTTTCCCCTCAAAAGCCTTTCGCTAAGACTCTTCTTGTGGAATTTGCAAAGTGATATTTGGAAGCCCAAAGAGGGTTTGGTGAAAAAGGATATATCTTCAGTTAAAAACTGGAAAGAAGCTTTGTGAGAAACTGCTTTGTGTTCTCTTAATTCATCTCAAAGTGTTACAGCTTTCCCCTCAAGAAGCCTTTCGCAAAGAGTGTTCTTGTGGAATTTGCAACGTGATATTTGGTAGCCCAATGAGGGCTTTGGTGAAAAAGGAAATATCTTCCTTTAAAAACTGGAAAGCAGCTTTTTGAGAAACTGCTTTGTGTCCTCTTAATTCATCTCACAGAGTTACAGCTTTCCCTTCAGGAAGCCTTTCACTAAGATTGTTCTTGTGGAATTTGCAAAGTGATATTTGGAAGCCCATAGAGGTTTTTGGTGAAAAAGTAAATATCTTCAGTTAAAAATGGAAATAAGCTTTCTGAGAAACTGCTTTGTGTTCTGTTATTTCATCTCAGAGAGGTACAGATTTCCCCTCAAGAAGCCTTTCGCTAAGACTGTTCTTGTGGAATTTGCAAAGTGATATTTGGAAGCCCATAGAGGGCTATGGTGAAAAAGGAAATATCTTCCGTTAAAAACTGGAAAGAAGCTTTCTGAGAAACTGCTTAGTGTTCTGTTAATTCATCTCAGAGAGTTACAGCTTTCTCCTTAAAAAGTCTTTCGTAAGACAGTTCTTCTGGAATTTTCAAAGTGATATTTGGAAGCCCATAGAGGTCTATTGTGAAAAAGGAAATATCTTTCCTTAAAAACTGAAAAGAAGCTTTCTGAAAAACTGCTTTGTGTTCTGTTAATTCATCTCACAGAGTTAGAGCTTTCCCCTCAAGAAGTCTTTCGCTAATACTGTTCTTGTGGAATATGCAAAGTGATATTTGGAAGCCCTTAGAGGGCTATTGTGAAAAAGGAAATATCTTATGTGAAAAACTGAAAACAAACTTTATGAAAAACTGCTTTGTGTTCTGTTAATTCATCTCACAGAGTTACAGCTTTCCCCTCAAGAAGCCTTTCGCTAAGACTGTTCTTGTGGAATTTCCAACGTGATATTTGGAAGCCCATTGACGGCTTTGGTGAAAAAGGAAATATCCTAAGATAAAAACTAAAAAGAAGCTTTCTGACGAACTGCTTTGTGTTCTGCTAAATCATCTCACAGAGTTACAGCTTATCCCTCAAGAAGACATTCGCTAAGAATGTTCTTGTGGAATTTGCAAGAAGCTTTCTGAGAAACTGTTTTGTGTTCTGTTTATTCATCTCACAATGTTACAGCTTTCCCCTCAAGAAGCCGTTAACTAAGACTGTTCATGTGGAATTTGCAAAGTGAAATTTGGAATCCCATAGAGGGCTATGGTGAAAAAGGAAATATCTTCAGTTAAAAACCGAAAAGAAGCTCTCTGAGAAATTGCTTTGTGGTCTGTTAGTTCATCTCACAGAGTTACAGCTTTCGCCTGAAGAAGCCTTTCGCTAAGACTGTTCTTGTGGAATTTGTAAAGTGATATTTGGAAGCCCATAGAGGGCTATGGTGAAAAAGGAAATATCTTCAGTTAAAAACTGAAAAGATGCTTTCTGAGAAACTGCTTTATGTTGTGTTAATTCATCTCACAGACTTACATCTTTCTCCTCAAGAAGCGTTTCACTAAGACTGTTCTTGTGAAATTTGCAAAGTGATATTTGGAAACCCATAGAGGGCTATGGTGAAAAAGGAAATAACTTCAGTTAAAAACTGCAAAGAAAATTTCTGAGAAACTGCCCTGTGTTCTGTTAATTCATCTCACAGAGTTACAGTTTCCCCTCAAGAAGCCTTTCGCTAAGACTGTTCTTGTAAAATTTCCAAAGTAATAATTGGAAGCCCATAGTGTGCCATGGTGAAAAAGAAAATATCTTCAGTTAAAACTGGAAAGAAGCTTTCTGGGAAATTCCTTTGTGTTCTGTTAATTCATCTCACAGAGTTAAAGCTTCCCCCTCAAGTAGCTTTTCGCTAAGGCTGTTCTTGTGGAATTTGCAAAGTGATATTTGGAAACCCCTAGAGGGCTATTGTGAAAAAAGAAATATCCTAAGATAAAAACTGAAAAGAAGCTTTCTGAGAAACTGCTTGGTGTTCTGTTAATTCATTTCACAGAGTTACAGCTTTCCCCTAGAGAAGTCTTTCACTAAGACTGTTCTTGTGGAATTTGCAAAGTGATATTCGGAAGCCCATAGAGGGCTATGGTGAAAAAGGAAATATCTTCCGTTGAAAACTGGAAAGAAGCTTTTTGAGAAACTGCTGTGAGTTTTGTTAATTCATCTCACAGAGTTACAGCTTTCACCTAAAGAAGCCTTTCGCTAAGACTGTTCTTGTGGAATTTGCAAAGTGATATTTGGAAGCCCATAGAGGTCTATGGTGAAAAAGGAAATATCTTTATTTACAAACTGGAAAGAAGCTTTCTGAGAAACTGCTTTGTGTTCCCTTAATTCATCTCAGAGAGTTACTGCTTCCCCCTCAAGAAGCCTTTCGCTAATACTCTTCTTGTGGAACTTGCAAAGTGATATTTGGAAGCACATAGAGGGCTATGGTGAAAAAGGAAATATCTTCAGTTAATACTGAAAAGAAGCCTTCTGAGAAACTGCTTTGTGTTCTGTTAATTCATCTCACAGAGTTGCAGCTCTCCCCTCAAGAAGCCATTTGGTAAGACTGTTCTTGTGAAATTTCCAGAGTGATATTTGGTAGCCCATAGAGGGCTACGGTGAAAAAGGAAATATCCTAAAATAAAAAGTGAAAAGAAGCTTTCTGAGAAACTGCTTTGTGTTCTGTTAATTTTTCTCACAAAGTTACAGCTTTTCCTACAAGAAGCCTTTTGCTCAGCCTGTTCTTGTGGAATTTGCAAAGTGATATTTCCAGGCCCAAAGCGTGCTATGGTGAAAAAGGAAATATACTCAGTTTAAAACTGCAAAGAATTTTTCTGAGAAACTCCTTTGTTTTCTGTGAATTCATCACACAGAGTTACAGTTTTCCCTCAAGAAGCCATTCGCTAAGACCGTTTTTGTGGAATTTGCGAAATGATATTTGGAAGTGCATAGAGGGCTGTGGTGAAAAAGGAAATATCCTGAGATAAAAATGGAAAAGAAGATTTCTGAGAAAATGCCTTGTGATCTGTTAATTCATCTCACAGAGTTCCAGCATTCCCCTCAAGAAGCCTATCGCTAAGACTGTTCTTGTCGAATTTGCAAAGTGATATTTGGAAGCTCATAGGGGGCTATGGTGAAAAAGGAAATATCTTGAGTTGAAAACTGGAAAGAAGCTTTCTGAGAAACTGCTTTCTGTTATGTCAATTCATCTCACAGATTTGCAGCTTTACCCTCAAGAAGCCGTAGACTAAGAGAGTTCTTGTGAAATTTGGAAAGTGATATTTGGAAGCCTATAGAGGGCTATGGTGAAAAAGGAAATATCTTCCGTTTAAAACTGAAAAGAAGCTTTCTGGGAAACTGCTTTGTGTTCTGGTAATTCATCGCAGAGAGTTACAGCTTTCCCTTCAAAAAGCCATTCGTTAAGACTGTTCCTGTGGAAATTGCAAAGCGATAATTGGAAGCCCATAGAGGGCTACGGTGAAATTGAAATATCTTCCATTAAAAACTGGAAAGAAGCTTTCTGAGAAACTGCTTTGTGTTCTGTTAATTCAACTCACAGAGTTACACTTTGCCCCTCAAGAAGGCGTTCACTAAGTCTGTTCTTGTGAAATTTGCAAAGTGATATTTGGAAGCCCAAGGAGTGCTATTGTGAAAAAGGAAATATCTTCAGTTTGAAACTGCAAAGAAGCTTTCTGAGAAACTCCTTTGATTTCTGTGAATTCATCTCACAGAGTTACAGCTTTCCCTCAAGAAGCCATTCGCTAAGACTGTTCCTGTGGAATTTGCAAAGTGATATTTGGAAGCCCATAGAGGGCTATGGTGAAAAAGGAAATATCTTCAGTTTAAAACTGCAAAGAAGCTTTCTGAGAAAATGCGTTGTGTTCTGTTAATGCATCTCCCAGAGTTGCAGCTTTCCCCTAAAGAAGCCTTTCGATAAAGCTGTTCTTGTGGAATTTGCAAATTGATACATGGAAGCCCATAGAGGGCTATGGTGAAAAAGGAAATATCTTCAGTTAAAAATTGGAAAGAAGCTTTCTGAGAAACTTCTTTGTGTTCTGTTAATTCATCTCACAGAGTTACAGCATTCCCCTCAGGAAGCCTTTCGATGAGACTGTTCTTGTGTAATTTGCAAGGTGATATTTGGAAGCCGCTGGAGAGCTATGGTGTTTAAGGAAATATCTTCAGGTAAAAACTCCAAAGAAGATTTCTGAGAAAGTGCTTTGTGTTCTGTTAGTTCATCTCACACAGTTACAGCTTTTCCCTCAAGAAGCCTTTCGCTAAGACTATTCTTGTGGAATTTGCAAAGTGATATTTGAAAGCCCATAGAGGGCTATGGTGAAAAAGGAAATATCTTCCATTAAACACTGGAAAGGAGCTTTCTGAGAAACTGGTTTGTGTTCTGTTAATTCATCTCACAGAGTTACAGCTTTCCCTTCAAGAAGCCTTTCGCTAAGACTCTTCTTGTGGAACTTGCAAAGTGATATTTGGAAGCCCATAGAGGGCTATGGCACAGACTTACAGTTTTCCCCTCAAGAAGCCGTTCACTAAGACTGTTCTTGTGAAATTTGCAAAGTGATATTTTAAACCAATAGAGGGCTATGGTGAAAAAGGAAATATATTCCGTTAAAACCTGGAAAGAAGCTTTCTGAGAAACTGCTTTGTGTTCTCTTAATTCATCTCGGAGAGTTAGAGCTTTCCCCTCAAGAAGCCTTTCGCTAAGTCTGTTCTTGTGGAATTTACAAAGTGATATTTGGAAGCCCATAGAGGGCTACGGTGAAAAAAGGAAATATCTTCCGTTAAAAACTGGATAGAAGTTTTCCGAGAAACTGCTTTGTGTTCTGTTAATACATCTCACAGAGTTACAGCTTTCCCCTCAAGAAGCCGTTCACGAAGACGGTTCTTGCAAATTTGAAACGTGATATTTGGTAGCCCATGGAGGGCTATGGTGTAAAAGGTAATATCTTCAGTTAAAAACTGCAAAGATTTCTGAGAAACTGCTTTGTGTTCTGTTAATTCATTTCACAGAGTTACAGATTTCCCTTCAAGAAGCCTTTCGCTAAGACTGTTCTTGTGGAATTTGCAAAGTGATATTTCTGAAGTCCATAGAGGGCTATGGTGAAAACGGATATATCTTCCGTTAAAAACTGCAAAGAAGCTATATGATTAACTGCTTTGTGTTCTGTTAATTCATTTCACAGAGTTACAGCTTTCCCCTCAAGAAGCCATTCGCTAAGACTGTTCTTGTGGAATTTGCAAAGTGATATTTGGAAGCCCATAGAGGGCTAGGGTCAAAACGAGATATCTTCCGTTAAAATCTGCAAAGAAGATTTCTGAGAAACTGCTTTATATTCTGCTAATTCATCTCACAGTGTTACAGCTTACCCCTCAAGAATCCTTTCGCTACGGTTGTTCTTGTGGAATTGGCAAAGTGATATTTGGAAACTCACAGAGGGCTATGATGAAAAAGAAAATATCTTCAGTTAAAAACTGGAAAGAAGCTTTCTGAGAAACTGCTATGTGTTCTGTTAATTCATCTCACAGAGTTGCAGCTTTCCCCTCAAGAAGCCTTTCGCTAAGAGTGTTCTTGTGGAATTTGAAAAGTGATATTTGGAAGCCCATAGACGAATATGGTGAAAAAGGAAATATCCTTATATAAGAACTGAAAAGAACTTTCTGAGAACCTACTTCGTGTTCCGTTAATTCATCTCACAGGGTCACAGCTTTCCAGTCAAGATGTCTTTCCCTAAGACAGATCTTGTGGAATTTTCAAAGTGATATTTGGAAGCCCATAGAGGGTTATGGTGAAAAAGGAAATATCGTATGATAAAAACTGAAAAGAATCTTTCTGAGAAACTGCTTTGTGTTCTGATAATTCATTTCACAGAGTGACAGCTTTCTCCTCAAGAAGCCATTCGCTAATGCTGTTCTTGTGGAATTTGCCAAGTGATATTTGGAAGGCCATAGAGGGCTATGGTGAAAAAGAAAATATCTTCCGTTAAAAAGCGAAAAGAAGCTTTCTGAGAAACTGCTTTGTGTTCTGTTAATTCATCTCACAGAGTTACAGCTTTCCCCTCAAGAAGCCTTTCGCTAGGACTGTTCTTGTGGAATTTGCAAAGTGATATTTGGAAGCCCATTGACGGCTTTGGTGAAAAAGGAAATATCCTAAGATAAAAACTAAAAAGAAGCTTTCTGACAAACTGCTTTGTGTTCTGCTAAATCGTCTCACAGAATTACAGCTTATCCCTCAAGAAGACGTTCGCTAAGACTGTTCTTGTGGAATTTGCAAAGTGTAATTTGGAAGCCCATGAAGGGCTATGATGAAATAGGAAATATTTTCCATTAAAAACTGGAAAGAAGCTTTCTGAGAAACTGTTTTGTGATCTGTTTATTCATCTCACAATGTTACAGCTTTCCCCTCAAGAAGCCGTTAACTAAGACTGTTCTTGTGGAATTTGCAAAGTGAGATTTGGAATCCCATAGAGGGCTATGGTGAAAAAGGAAATATCTTCCGTTAAACACTGGAAAGGAGCTTTCTGTGAAACTGCTTTGTGTTCTCTTAATTCATCTCGGAGAGTTAGAGCTTTCCCCTCAAGAAGCCTTTCGCTAAGTCTGTTCTAGTGGAATTTACAAAGTGATATTTCGAAGCCCATAGAGGGCTACGGTGAAAAAGGAAATATCTTCGTTAAAAACTGGATAGAAGTTTTCCGAGAAACTGCTTTGTGTTCTGTTAATACATCTCACAGAGTTACAGCTTTCCCCTCAAGAAGCCGTTCACGAAGACTGTTCTTACAAATTTGAAACGTGATATTTGGTAGCCCATGGAGGGCTATGGTGTAAAAGGAAATATCTTCAGTTAAAAACTGCAAAGAAGAATTCTGAGAAACTGCTTTGTGTTCTGTTAATTCATTTCACAGAGTTACAGCTTTCCCCTCAAGAAGCCTTTCGCTAAGACTGTTCTTGTGGAATTTGCAAAGAGATATTTTTGAAGTCCATAGAGGGCTATGGTGAAAAAGGATATATGTTCCATTAAAAACTGCAAAGAAGCTATCTGATTAACTGCTTTGTGTTCTGTTAATTCATTTCACAAAGTTACAGCTTTCCCCTCAAGAAGCCATTCGCTAAGACTGTTCTTGTGGAATTTGCAAAGTGATATTTGGAAGCCCATAGAGGGCTGGGGTGAAAATGAGATATCTTCCGTTAAAATCTGCAAAGAAGATTTCTGAGAAACTGCTTTATATTCTGTTATTTCATCTCACAGTGTTACAGCTTACCCCTCAAGAATCCTTTCGCTACGGTTGTTCTTGTGGAATTGGCAAAGTGATATTTGGAAACTCACAGAAGTCTATGGTGAAAAAGAAAACATCTTCAGTTAAAAACTGGAAAGACGCTTTCTGAGAAACTGCTATGTGTTCTGTTAATTCATCTCACAGAGTTGCAACTTTCCCCTCAAGAAGCCTTTTGCTAAGAGTGTTCTTGTGGAATTTGCAAAGTGATATTTGGAAGCCCATAGAGGATTTGTTGAAAAAGGAATTATCCTAATATAAGAACTGAAAAGAAGCTTTCTGAGAACCTATTTCGTGTTCCGTTAATTCATCTCACAGGGTTACAGCTTTCCAGTCAAGATGTCTTTCGCTAAGACAGATCTTGTGGAATTTTCAAAGTGATATTTGGAAGCCCATAGAGGGTTATGGTGAAAAAGGAAATGTCTTCAGTTAAAAACTGGAAAGAAGCTTTCTGAGAAACTGCTTGGTGTTCGGTTAATTCATCTCACAGAGTTGCAGCATTCTCCTCAAGAAGCCTTTCGCTAAGACTGTTCTTGTGGAATTTGCAAAGTGATATTTGTAAGCCCGTAGAGGGCTATGGTGAAAAACAAAATATCTTCAGTTAAAAACTGGTAAGAAGCTTTCTGAGAAACTGCTTTTTGTTCTGTTAATTCATCTCACAGAGTTACAGCCTTCAACTCAAGAAGCCTTTCGCTAAGACTGTTCTTGTGGAATTTGCAATGTGATATTTGGAAGCCCATGGAGGGCTATGGTGAAAAAGGAAATATCTTCCAATAAAATCTGGAAAGAATCTTTCTGAGAATCTGCCTTGTGTTCTGTTAATTCATCTCACGGAGTTACAGCTTCCCCCTCAAAAAGCCTTTCGCTAAGACTGTTCTTGTGGAATTTGCAAAGTGATATTTGGAAGCTCCAGAGGGCTATGTTGAAAATGAAATATCTTCCGTTAAAAACTGGATAGAAGCTTTCTGAGAAACTGCTTTGTGTAATGTTAATTCATTTCACAGAGTTACAGCTTTCCCCTCAAGAAGCCATTCGCTAAGACGGTTCTTGTGGAATTTGCAAAGTGATATTTGGAAGCCCACAGAGGGCTATGGTGAAAAACGAAATATCCTAAGATAAAAACTGAAAAGAAACTTTCTGAGAAACTGCTTTGTGTTCTGTTAATTCATCTCACAGAGTTACAACTTTCCCCTCAAGAAGCCTTTCGCTAAGACTGTTCTTGGGGAATTTGCAAACTGATATTTGGAAGACCATAGAGGGCTATGGTGAAAAAGGAAATATCCTAAAATAAAAACTGAAAAGAAGCTTTCTGAGAAACTTCTTTGTGTTCTATTAATACATTTCACAGTGTTACAGCTTTCCCCTTAAGAAGCCTTTCACTAAGACTATTCTTGTGGAATTTGCAAAGAGATTATTGGAAGCCCATTGAGGGCTATGGTAAAAAAGGAAATATCTTCCGTTAAAAACTGGATGGAAGCTTTCTGAGCAACTGCTTTGTGTTCTGTTAATTCATCTCACAGAGTTACAGCTTCCCCCTCAAGAAGCCCTTGGCTAAGATTCTTCTTGTGGAATTTACAAAGTGATATTTTGAAGCCCATAGCGGGCTACGGTGAAAAAGGAAACATCTTCAGTTAAAGACTGGAAAGAAGCTTTCTGAAAACTGCTTTGTGTTCTGTTAGTTCATGTCACAGAGTTACAGCTTTCCCCTCAAGACGCCTTTCGCTAAGACTGTTCTTTTGGAATTTCCAAAGTGATATTTGGAAGCCCAAAGGGGTCTATGGTGAAAAAGGAAGTATCCTAAGATAAAAAATGATAAGAAGCTTTCTGGTAAAGTGTTTTGTGTTCTGCTAATTCATGTCACAGAGTTACAGCTTTAACCTCAAGAAGCCTTTCGCTAAGACTAGTCTTGTTGAATTTACAAAGTGATATTTCGGAGCCCTTAGAGGGCTGTAGTGAAAAAGGAAATATCTTTAGTTAAAAACTGGAAAGAAGCTTTCTGAGAAACTGCTTTGTGTTCTATTAATTCATCTCACAGAGTTACAGCTTCACCCTCAAGAAGCCTTTCGTTAAGACTCTTCTTGTGGAATTTGCAAAGTGATATTAGGAAGCCCGTAGAGGGCTAAGGTGAAAAAGGAAATATCTTCAGTGAAAGACTGAAAAGAAGCTTTCTGAGAAGCTGCTTTTTGTTTTGTTAATTCATCTCACAGAGTTGCAGCTCTCCCCTCAAGAAGCCATTCGCTAAGACTGTTCTTGTGGAATTTCCAAAGTGATATTTGGAAGCCCATTGAGGTCAATGGTGAAAAAGGAAGTATCTTAAGATAAAAACTGAAAAGAAGCTTTCTGAGAAACTGCTTCATGTTGTGTTAATTCAACTCACAGACTTACAGCTTTCTCCTCAAGAAGCCATTCACTAAGACTGTTCTTGTGAAATATGCAAAGTGATATTTGGAAGCCCATAGCGGCCTATGGTGAAAAAGGAAATATCTTCAGTTAAAAACTGTAAAGAAGCATTTTGAGAAACTGTCCTGTGTTCTGTTAATTCATCTCACAGAGTTACAGCTTTCCCCTCAAGAAGTCTTTCGCTAAGACAGTTCTTGTGGAATTTCCAAAGTGATATTTGGAAGCATATATTTGGCAGGGGTGAAAAAGGAGACATCTTCAGTTAAAACTGGAAAGAAGCTTTCTGAGAAACTGCTTTGTTTTGTGATAATCCATCTCACAGAGTTACATTTTTCCCCTCAAGAAGCCGTTCACTAAGACTGTTCTTGTCAAATTTGCTAAGTGATATTTGGAAGCCCAAAGAGGGCTATGGTGAAAAAGGAAATACCTTGGGTTAAAAACTGGAAAGAAACTTTCTGAAAAACTTCTTTGTGTCCTGTTAATTCATCTCACAGAGTTACAGCTTTTCCCTCAAGAAGGCTTTCGCTAAGATTGTTCTTGTGGAATTTGCAAGGTGATATTTGGAAGCCCATAGACGGCTACGGTGAAAAAGAAAATGTGTTCAATTAAAAACTGCAAAGAAGATTTCTGAGAAACTGGTTTGTGTTCTGTTAATTCATGTCACAGAGTTACAGTTTTACCGTCAAGAAGCCTTTCGCTAAGACTGTTCTTGTGGAATTTGAAAAGTGATATTTGGAAGCCCATAGCGGGCTATGCTGAAAAAGGAAATATCCTATGATAAAAACTGAAAAGAAGCTTTCTGAGAAAGTGCTTTGTGTACTGATAATTCATCTCACAGAGTTACAGCTTTCCCCTCAAGAAGCGTTTTACTAAGACTCTTCTTGTGGAATTTGCAAAGTGATATTTGGAAGACAAGAGAGGGCTATGGTGAAAAAGGAAATATCTTCAGTTAAAGACTGAAAGGAAGCTTTCTGAGAAACTGCTTTGTATTCTGTTAATTTGTCTCACAGAGGTTCAGCTCTCCCCTCAAGAAGCCATTCGGTAAGACTGTTCTTGTGGAATTTCCAAAGTGATATTTGGAAGCCCATAGAGGGCTATGGTGAAAAAGGAAATATCCTAAAATAAAAACAGAAAAGAATCATTCTAATAAACTGCTTTGTGTTCTGTTATTTCTTATCACAGAGTTACAGCTTTTCCCTTAAGAAGCCTTTCGCTAAGACTGTTCTTGTGTAATTTGCAAAGTGATATTTGGAAGCCCATAGATGTCTATGGTGAAAAGGGAAGTATCTTCCGTTAAAAACTTGAAGGAAGCTTTCTGAGAAACTGCTTTATGTTGCGTTAATTCATCTCACAGACCTACAGATTTCTCCTCAAGAAGCGTTTCAATAAGACTGTTCTTGTGAAATTTACAAAGTGATATTTGGAAGCCCATAGAGGGCTATGGTGAAAAAGAAAATATCTTCAGTTAAAAACTGGAAAGAAGCTTTCTGAGAAACTGCTTTGTGCTTTGATAATTCATCTCACAGAGTTACAGCTTTTCCTTCAATAAGCCTTTCGCTAAGACTGTTCTTGAGGAAATTGCAAAGTGATATTTGCAAGCCCGTGGAGGGTTACGGTGACAATGAAATATCTTCCGTTAAAAACTGGAAAGAAACTTTCTGAGAAACTGCTTTGTGTTCTGATAATTCATCTCACAGAGCTACAGCTTTCCCCTCAAAAAGCCATTCGCTAAGACTGTTCTTGTGGAATTTGCAAAGTGATATTTGGAAGCCCATAGAGGGCTATGGTGAAAAAGGAAATATCTTCAGTTAAAACTGCAAAGAAAATTTCCGAGAAACTGCCCTGTGTTCTGTTAATATCATCTCACAGAGTTACAGCTTTCCCCTCAGGAAGCCTTTCGCGAAGACAGTTCTTGTGGAATTTGCAAAGTGATCTTTGGAAGCTCATTGAGGGCTATGGTGAAAAAGGAAATATTTTCAGATAAAAACTGGAAAGAAGGTTTCTGGAAACTGCTTTTGTTCTGTTAATTCATCTCACAGACTTAAAGATTTCCCCTAAAGGAGCCTTTCGCTAAGATTGTTCTGGTGGAATTTGCAAAGTGATATTTGGAAGCCCATAGATGGCTATGGTGAAAAAGGTAATATCTTAAGTTAAAAACTGGAAAGAAGCTTTCTGATCAACTGCTTTGTGCTCTGTTAATTCATCTCACAGAGTCATAGTTTTCCCCTCAAGAAGCCATTCGCTAAGACTGTTCTTGTGGAATTTGCAATGGGATAATTGGAAGAGCAAAGAGGGCTATGGTGAAAAAGGAACTATCTTCAGTTAAAAACTGGAAAGAAGCTTTCTGAGAAACTGCTTTGTGTTCTGTTAATTCATTTCACAGAATTACAGCTTTAAGCTCAAGAAGCCTTTCGCTAACACTGTTCTTGTGGAATTTGCAAAGAGATATTTGGAAGTCCATAGAGAGCTTTGGTAAAAAAGGAAATATCTTCCGTTAAAAACTGGAAAGAAGCTTTCTGAGAAACTGCTTTGTTTTCTGTTAATTCATCTCACAGAGTTACAGATTTACCCTCAAGAAGCCTTTCGCTAAGTCAGTTCTTATGCAATTTGAAAAGTGATATACGGAAGCCCATAGAGGGCTAAGGTGAAAAAGGAAATATCTTCCGTTAAAAACTGGAAAGAAGGTTTCTGAGAAACTGCTTTCCCCTCAAAAGCCTTTCGCTAAGACTCTTCTTGTGGAATTTGCAAAGTGATATTTGGAAGCCCAAAGAGGGTTTGGTGAAAAAGGATATATCTTCAGTTAAAAACTGGAAAGAAGCTTTGTGAGAAACTGCTTTGTGTTCTCTTAATTCATCTCAAAGTGTTACAGCTTTCCCCTCAAGAAGCCTTTCGCAAAGAGTGTTCTTGTGGAATTTGCAACGTGATATTTGGTAGCCCAATGAGGGCTTTGGTGAAAAAGGAAATATCTTCCTTTAAAAACTGGAAAGCAGCTTTTTGAGAAACTGCTTTGTGTCCTCTTAATTCATCTCACAGAGTTACAGCTTTCCCTTCAGGAAGCCTTTCACTAAGATTGTTCTTGTGGAATTTGCAAAGTGATATTTGGAAGCCCATAGAGGTTTTTGGTGAAAAAGTAAATATCTTCAGTTAAAAATGGAAATAAGCTTTCTGAGAAACTGCTTTGTGTTCTGTTATTTCATCTCAGAGAGGTACAGATTTCCCCTCAAGAAGCCTTTCGCTAAGACTGTTCTTGTGGAATTTGCAAAGTGATATTTGGAAGCCCATAGAGGGCTATGGTGAAAAAGGAAATATCTTCCGTTAAAAACTGGAAAGAAGCTTTCTGAGAAACTGCTTAGTGTTCTGTTAATTCATCTCAGAGAGTTACAGCTTTCTCCTTAAAAAGTCTTTCGTAAGACAGTTCTTCTGGAATTTTCAAAGTGATATTTGGAAGCCCATAGAGGTCTATTGTGAAAAAGGAAATATCTTTCCTTAAAAACTGAAAAGAAGCTTTCTGAAAAACTGCTTTGTGTTCTGTTAATTCATCTCACAGAGTTAGAGCTTTCCCCTCAAGAAGTCTTTCGCTAATACTGTTCTTGTGGAATATGCAAAGTGATATTTGGAAGCCCTTAGAGGGCTATTGTGAAAAAGGAAATATCTTATGTGAAAAACTGAAAACAAACTTTATGAAAAACTGCTTTGTGTTCTGTTAATTCATCTCACAGAGTTACAGCTTTCCCCTCAAGAAGCCTTTCGCTAAGACTGTTCTTGTGGAATTTCCAACGTGATATTTGGAAGCCCATTGACGGCTTTGGTGAAAAAGGAAATATCCTAAGATAAAAACTAAAAAGAAGCTTTCTGACGAACTGCTTTGTGTTCTGCTAAATCATCTCACAGAGTTACAGCTTATCCCTCAAGAAGACATTCGCTAAGAATGTTCTTGTGGAATTTGCAAGAAGCTTTCTGAGAAACTGTTTTGTGTTCTGTTTATTCATCTCACAATGTTACAGCTTTCCCCTCAAGAAGCCGTTAACTAAGACTGTTCATGTGGAATTTGCAAAGTGAAATTTGGAATCCCATAGAGGGCTATGGTGAAAAAGGAAATATCTTCAGTTAAAAACCGAAAAGAAGCTCTCTGAGAAATTGCTTTGTGGTCTGTTAGTTCATCTCACAGAGTTACAGCTTTCGCCTGAAGAAGCCTTTCGCTAAGACTGTTCTTGTGGAATTTGTAAAGTGATATTTGGAAGCCCATAGAGGGCTATGGTGAAAAAGGAAATATCTTCAGTTAAAAACTGAAAAGATGCTTTCTGAGAAACTGCTTTATGTTGTGTTAATTCATCTCACAGACTTACATCTTTCTCCTCAAGAAGCGTTTCACTAAGACTGTTCTTGTGAAATTTGCAAAGTGATATTTGGAAACCCATAGAGGGCTATGGTGAAAAAGGAAATAACTTCAGTTAAAAACTGCAAAGAAAATTTCTGAGAAACTGCCCTGTGTTCTGTTAATTCATCTCACAGAGTTACAGTTTCCCCTCAAGAAGCCTTTCGCTAAGACTGTTCTTGTAAAATTTCCAAAGTAATAATTGGAAGCCCATAGTGTGCCATGGTGAAAAAGAAAATATCTTCAGTTAAAACTGGAAAGAAGCTTTCTGGGAAATTCCTTTGTGTTCTGTTAATTCATCTCACAGAGTTAAAGCTTCCCCCTCAAGTAGCTTTTCGCTAAGGCTGTTCTTGTGGAATTTGCAAAGTGATATTTGGAAACCCCTAGAGGGCTATTGTGAAAAAAGAAATATCCTAAGATAAAAACTGAAAAGAAGCTTTCTGAGAAACTGCTTGGTGTTCTGTTAATTCATTTCACAGAGTTACAGCTTTCCCCTAGAGAAGTCTTTCACTAAGACTGTTCTTGTGGAATTTGCAAAGTGATATTCGGAAGCCCATAGAGGGCTATGGTGAAAAAGGAAATATCTTCCGTTGAAAACTGGAAAGAAGCTTTTTGAGAAACTGCTGTGAGTTTTGTTAATTCATCTCACAGAGTTACAGCTTTCACCTAAAGAAGCCTTTCGCTAAGACTGTTCTTGTGGAATTTGCAAAGTGATATTTGGAAGCCCATAGAGGTCTATGGTGAAAAAGGAAATATCTTTATTTACAAACTGGAAAGAAGCTTTCTGAGAAACTGCTTTGTGTTCCCTTAATTCATCTCAGAGAGTTACTGCTTCCCCCTCAAGAAGCCTTTCGCTAATACTCTTCTTGTGGAACTTGCAAAGTGATATTTGGAAGCACATAGAGGGCTATGGTGAAAAAGGAAATATCTTCAGTTAATACTGAAAAGAAGCCTTCTGAGAAACTGCTTTGTGTTCTGTTAATTCATCTCACAGAGTTGCAGCTCTCCCCTCAAGAAGCCATTTGGTAAGACTGTTCTTGTGAAATTTCCAGAGTGATATTTGGTAGCCCATAGAGGGCTACGGTGAAAAAGGAAATATCCTAAAATAAAAAGTGAAAAGAAGCTTTCTGAGAAACTGCTTTGTGTTCTGTTAATTTTTCTCACAAAGTTACAGCTTTTCCTACAAGAAGCCTTTTGCTCAGCCTGTTCTTGTGGAATTTGCAAAGTGATATTTCCAGGCCCAAAGCGTGCTATGGTGAAAAAGGAAATATACTCAGTTTAAAACTGCAAAGAATTTTTCTGAGAAACTCCTTTGTTTTCTGTGAATTCATCACACAGAGTTACAGTTTTCCCTCAAGAAGCCATTCGCTAAGACCGTTTTTGTGGAATTTGCGAAATGATATTTGGAAGTGCATAGAGGGCTGTGGTGAAAAAGGAAATATCCTGAGATAAAAATGGAAAAGAAGATTTCTGAGAAAATGCCTTGTGATCTGTTAATTCATCTCACAGAGTTCCAGCATTCCCCTCAAGAAGCCTATCGCTAAGACTGTTCTTGTCGAATTTGCAAAGTGATATTTGGAAGCTCATAGGGGGCTATGGTGAAAAAGGAAATATCTTGAGTTGAAAACTGGAAAGAAGCTTTCTGAGAAACTGCTTTCTGTTATGTCAATTCATCTCACAGATTTGCAGCTTTACCCTCAAGAAGCCGTAGACTAAGAGAGTTCTTGTGAAATTTGGAAAGTGATATTTGGAAGCCTATAGAGGGCTATGGTGAAAAAGGAAATATCTTCCGTTTAAAACTGAAAAGAAGCTTTCTGGGAAACTGCTTTGTGTTCTGGTAATTCATCGCAGAGAGTTACAGCTTTCCCTTCAAAAAGCCATTCGTTAAGACTGTTCCTGTGGAAATTGCAAAGCGATAATTGGAAGCCCATAGAGGGCTACGGTGAAATTGAAATATCTTCCATTAAAAACTGGAAAGAAGCTTTCTGAGAAACTGCTTTGTGTTCTGTTAATTCAACTCACAGAGTTACACTTTGCCCCTCAAGAAGGCGTTCACTAAGTCTGTTCTTGTGAAATTTGCAAAGTGATATTTGGAAGCCCAAGGAGTGCTATTGTGAAAAAGGAAATATCTTCAGTTTGAAACTGCAAAGAAGCTTTCTGAGAAACTCCTTTGATTTCTGTGAATTCATCTCACAGAGTTACAGCTTTCCCTCAAGAAGCCATTCGCTAAGACTGTTCCTGTGGAATTTGCAAAGTGATATTTGGAAGCCCATAGAGGGCTATGGTGAAAAAGGAAATATCTTCAGTTTAAAACTGCAAAGAAGCTTTCTGAGAAAATGCGTTGTGTTCTGTTAATGCATCTCCCAGAGTTGCAGCTTTCCCCTAAAGAAGCCTTTCGATAAAGCTGTTCTTGTGGAATTTGCAAATTGATACATGGAAGCCCATAGAGGGCTATGGTGAAAAAGGAAATATCTTCAGTTAAAAATTGGAAAGAAGCTTTCTGAGAAACTTCTTTGTGTTCTGTTAATTCATCTCACAGAGTTACAGCATTCCCCTCAGGAAGCCTTTCGATGAGACTGTTCTTGTGTAATTTGCAAGGTGATATTTGGAAGCCGCTGGAGAGCTATGGTGTTTAAGGAAATATCTTCAGGTAAAAACTCCAAAGAAGATTTCTGAGAAAGTGCTTTGTGTTCTGTTAGTTCATCTCACACAGTTACAGCTTTTCCCTCAAGAAGCCTTTCGCTAAGACTATTCTTGTGGAATTTGCAAAGTGATATTTGAAAGCCCATAGAGGGCTATGGTGAAAAAGGAAATATCTTCCATTAAACACTGGAAAGGAGCTTTCTGAGAAACTGGTTTGTGTTCTGTTAATTCATCTCACAGAGTTACAGCTTTCCCTTCAAGAAGCCTTTCGCTAAGACTCTTCTTGTGGAACTTGCAAAGTGATATTTGGAAGCCCATAGAGGGCTATGGCACAGACTTACAGTTTTCCCCTCAAGAAGCCGTTCACTAAGACTGTTCTTGTGAAATTTGCAAAGTGATATTTTAAACCAATAGAGGGCTATGGTGAAAAAGGAAATATATTCCGTTAAAACCTGGAAAGAAGCTTTCTGAGAAACTGCTTTGTGTTCTCTTAATTCATCTCGGAGAGTTAGAGCTTTCCCCTCAAGAAGCCTTTCGCTAAGTCTGTTCTTGTGGAATTTACAAAGTGATATTTGGAAGCCCATAGAGGGCTACGGTGAAAAAAGGAAATATCTTCCGTTAAAAACTGGAAAGAAGCTTTCTGAGAAACTGCTTAGTGTTCTGTTAATTCATCTCAGAGAGTTACAGCTTTCTCCTTAAAAAGTCTTTCGTAAGACAGTTCTTCTGGAATTTTCAAAGTGATATTTGGAAGCCCATAGAGGTCTATTGTGAAAAAGGAAATATCTTTCCTTAAAAACTGAAAAGAAGCTTTCTGAAAAACTGCTTTGTGTTCTGTTAATTCATCTCACAGAGTTAGAGCTTTCCCCTCAAGAAGTCTTTCGCTAATACTGTTCTTGTGGAATATGCAAAGTGATATTTGGAAGCCCTTAGAGGGCTATTGTGAAAAAGGAAATATCTTATGTGAAAAACTGAAAACAAACTTTATGAAAAACTGCTTTGTGTTCTGTTAATTCATCTCACAGAGTTACAGCTTTCCCCTCAAGAAGCCTTTCGCTAAGACTGTTCTTGTGGAATTTCCAACGTGATATTTGGAAGCCCATTGACGGCTTTGGTGAAAAAGGAAATATCCTAAGATAAAAACTAAAAAGAAGCTTTCTGACGAACTGCTTTGTGTTCTGCTAAATCATCTCACAGAGTTACAGCTTATCCCTCAAGAAGACATTCGCTAAGAATGTTCTTGTGGAATTTGCAAGAAGCTTTCTGAGAAACTGTTTTGTGTTCTGTTTATTCATCTCACAATGTTACAGCTTTCCCCTCAAGAAGCCGTTAACTAAGACTGTTCATGTGGAATTTGCAAAGTGAAATTTGGAATCCCATAGAGGGCTATGGTGAAAAAGGAAATATCTTCAGTTAAAAACCGAAAAGAAGCTCTCTGAGAAATTGCTTTGTGGTCTGTTAGTTCATCTCACAGAGTTACAGCTTTCGCCTGAAGAAGCCTTTCGCTAAGACTGTTCTTGTGGAATTTGTAAAGTGATATTTGGAAGCCCATAGAGGGCTATGGTGAAAAAGGAAATATCTTCAGTTAAAAACTGAAAAGATGCTTTCTGAGAAACTGCTTTATGTTGTGTTAATTCATCTCACAGACTTACATCTTTCTCCTCAAGAAGCGTTTCACTAAGACTGTTCTTGTGAAATTTGCAAAGTGATATTTGGAAACCCATAGAGGGCTATGGTGAAAAAGGAAATAACTTCAGTTAAAAACTGCAAAGAAAATTTCTGAGAAACTGCCCTGTGTTCTGTTAATTCATCTCACAGAGTTACAGTTTCCCCTCAAGAAGCCTTTCGCTAAGACTGTTCTTGTAAAATTTCCAAAGTAATAATTGGAAGCCCATAGTGTGCCATGGTGAAAAAGAAAATATCTTCAGTTAAAACTGGAAAGAAGCTTTCTGGGAAATTCCTTTGTGTTCTGTTAATTCATCTCACAGAGTTAAAGCTTCCCCCTCAAGTAGCTTTTCGCTAAGGCTGTTCTTGTGGAATTTGCAAAGTGATATTTGGAAACCCCTAGAGGGCTATTGTGAAAAAAGAAATATCCTAAGATAAAAACTGAAAAGAAGCTTTCTGAGAAACTGCTTGGTGTTCTGTTAATTCATTTCACAGAGTTACAGCTTTCCCCTAGAGAAGTCTTTCACTAAGACTGTTCTTGTGGAATTTGCAAAGTGATATTCGGAAGCCCATAGAGGGCTATGGTGAAAAAGGAAATATCTTCCGTTGAAAACTGGAAAGAAGCTTTTTGAGAAACTGCTGTGAGTTTTGTTAATTCATCTCACAGAGTTACAGCTTTCACCTAAAGAAGCCTTTCGCTAAGACTGTTCTTGTGGAATTTGCAAAGTGATATTTGGAAGCCCATAGAGGTCTATGGTGAAAAAGGAAATATCTTTATTTACAAACTGGAAAGAAGCTTTCTGAGAAACTGCTTTGTGTTCCCTTAATTCATCTCAGAGAGTTACTGCTTCCCCCTCAAGAAGCCTTTCGCTAATACTCTTCTTGTGGAACTTGCAAAGTGATATTTGGAAGCACATAGAGGGCTATGGTGAAAAAGGAAATATCTTCAGTTAATACTGAAAAGAAGCCTTCTGAGAAACTGCTTTGTGTTCTGTTAATTCATCTCACAGAGTTGCAGCTCTCCCCTCAAGAAGCCATTTGGTAAGACTGTTCTTGTGAAATTTCCAGAGTGATATTTGGTAGCCCATAGAGGGCTACGGTGAAAAAGGAAATATCCTAAAATAAAAAGTGAAAAGAAGCTTTCTGAGAAACTGCTTTGTGTTCTGTTAATTTTTCTCACAAAGTTACAGCTTTTCCTACAAGAAGCCTTTTGCTCAGCCTGTTCTTGTGGAATTTGCAAAGTGATATTTCCAGGCCCAAAGCGTGCTATGGTGAAAAAGGAAATATACTCAGTTTAAAACTGCAAAGAATTTTTCTGAGAAACTCCTTTGTTTTCTGTGAATTCATCACACAGAGTTACAGTTTTCCCTCAAGAAGCCATTCGCTAAGACCGTTTTTGTGGAATTTGCGAAATGATATTTGGAAGTGCATAGAGGGCTGTGGTGAAAAAGGAAATATCCTGAGATAAAAATGGAAAAGAAGATTTCTGAGAAAATGCCTTGTGATCTGTTAATTCATCTCACAGAGTTCCAGCATTCCCCTCAAGAAGCCTATCGCTAAGACTGTTCTTGTCGAATTTGCAAAGTGATATTTGGAAGCTCATAGGGGGCTATGGTGAAAAAGGAAATATCTTGAGTTGAAAACTGGAAAGAAGCTTTCTGAGAAACTGCTTTCTGTTATGTCAATTCATCTCACAGATTTGCAGCTTTACCCTCAAGAAGCCGTAGACTAAGAGAGTTCTTGTGAAATTTGGAAAGTGATATTTGGAAGCCTATAGAGGGCTATGGTGAAAAAGGAAATATCTTCCGTTTAAAACTGAAAAGAAGCTTTCTGGGAAACTGCTTTGTGTTCTGGTAATTCATCGCAGAGAGTTACAGCTTTCCCTTCAAAAAGCCATTCGTTAAGACTGTTCCTGTGGAAATTGCAAAGCGATAATTGGAAGCCCATAGAGGGCTACGGTGAAATTGAAATATCTTCCATTAAAAACTGGAAAGAAGCTTTCTGAGAAACTGCTTTGTGTTCTGTTAATTCAACTCACAGAGTTACACTTTGCCCCTCAAGAAGGCGTTCACTAAGTCTGTTCTTGTGAAATTTGCAAAGTGATATTTGGAAGCCCAAGGAGTGCTATTGTGAAAAAGGAAATATCTTCAGTTTGAAACTGCAAAGAAGCTTTCTGAGAAACTCCTTTGATTTCTGTGAATTCATCTCACAGAGTTACAGCTTTCCCTCAAGAAGCCATTCGCTAAGACTGTTCCTGTGGAATTTGCAAAGTGATATTTGGAAGCCCATAGAGGGCTATGGTGAAAAAGGAAATATCTTCAGTTTAAAACTGCAAAGAAGCTTTCTGAGAAAATGCGTTGTGTTCTGTTAATGCATCTCCCAGAGTTGCAGCTTTCCCCTAAAGAAGCCTTTCGATAAAGCTGTTCTTGTGGAATTTGCAAATTGATACATGGAAGCCCATAGAGGGCTATGGTGAAAAAGGAAATATCTTCAGTTAAAAATTGGAAAGAAGCTTTCTGAGAAACTTCTTTGTGTTCTGTTAATTCATCTCACAGAGTTACAGCATTCCCCTCAGGAAGCCTTTCGATGAGACTGTTCTTGTGTAATTTGCAAGGTGATATTTGGAAGCCGCTGGAGAGCTATGGTGTTTAAGGAAATATCTTCAGGTAAAAACTCCAAAGAAGATTTCTGAGAAAGTGCTTTGTGTTCTGTTAGTTCATCTCACACAGTTACAGCTTTTCCCTCAAGAAGCCTTTCGCTAAGACTATTCTTGTGGAATTTGCAAAGTGATATTTGAAAGCCCATAGAGGGCTATGGTGAAAAAGGAAATATCTTCCATTAAACACTGGAAAGGAGCTTTCTGAGAAACTGGTTTGTGTTCTGTTAATTCATCTCACAGAGTTACAGCTTTCCCTTCAAGAAGCCTTTCGCTAAGACTCTTCTTGTGGAACTTGCAAAGTGATATTTGGAAGCCCATAGAGGGCTATGGCACAGACTTACAGTTTTCCCCTCAAGAAGCCGTTCACTAAGACTGTTCTTGTGAAATTTGCAAAGTGATATTTTAAACCAATAGAGGGCTATGGTGAAAAAGGAAATATATTCCGTTAAAACCTGGAAAGAAGCTTTCTGAGAAACTGCTTTGTGTTCTCTTAATTCATCTCGGAGAGTTAGAGCTTTCCCCTCAAGAAGCCTTTCGCTAAGTCTGTTCTTGTGGAATTTACAAAGTGATATTTGGAAGCCCATAGAGGGCTACGGTGAAAAAAGGAAATATCTTCCGTTAAAAACTGGATAGAAGTTTTCCGAGAAACTGCTTTGTGTTCTGTTAATACATCTCACAGAGTTACAGCTTTCCCCTCAAGAAGCCGTTCACGAAGACGGTTCTTGCAAATTTGAAACGTGATATTTGGTAGCCCATGGAGGGCTATGGTGTAAAAGGTAATATCTTCAGTTAAAAACTGCAAAGATTTCTGAGAAACTGCTTTGTGTTCTGTTAATTCATTTCACAGAGTTACAGATTTCCCTTCAAGAAGCCTTTCGCTAAGACTGTTCTTGTGGAATTTGCAAAGTGATATTTCTGAAGTCCATAGAGGGCTATGGTGAAAACGGATATATCTTCCGTTAAAAACTGCAAAGAAGCTATATGATTAACTGCTTTGTGTTCTGTTAATTCATTTCACAGAGTTACAGCTTTCCCCTCAAGAAGCCATTCGCTAAGACTGTTCTTGTGGAATTTGCAAAGTGATATTTGGAAGCCCATAGAGGGCTAGGGTCAAAACGAGATATCTTCCGTTAAAATCTGCAAAGAAGATTTCTGAGAAACTGCTTTATATTCTGCTAATTCATCTCACAGTGTTACAGCTTACCCCTCAAGAATCCTTTCGCTACGGTTGTTCTTGTGGAATTGGCAAAGTGATATTTGGAAACTCACAGAGGGCTATGATGAAAAAGAAAATATCTTCAGTTAAAAACTGGAAAGAAGCTTTCTGAGAAACTGCTATGTGTTCTGTTAATTCATCTCACAGAGTTGCAGCTTTCCCCTCAAGAAGCCTTTCGCTAAGAGTGTTCTTGTGGAATTTGAAAAGTGATATTTGGAAGCCCATAGACGAATATGGTGAAAAAGGAAATATCCTTATATAAGAACTGAAAAGAACTTTCTGAGAACCTACTTCGTGTTCCGTTAATTCATCTCACAGGGTCACAGCTTTCCAGTCAAGATGTCTTTCCCTAAGACAGATCTTGTGGAATTTTCAAAGTGATATTTGGAAGCCCATAGAGGGTTATGGTGAAAAAGGAAATATCGTATGATAAAAACTGAAAAGAATCTTTCTGAGAAACTGCTTTGTGTTCTGATAATTCATTTCACAGAGTGACAGCTTTCTCCTCAAGAAGCCATTCGCTAATGCTGTTCTTGTGGAATTTGCCAAGTGATATTTGGAAGGCCATAGAGGGCTATGGTGAAAAAGAAAATATCTTCCGTTAAAAAGCGAAAAGAAGCTTTCTGAGAAACTGCTTTGTGTTCTGTTAATTCATCTCACAGAGTTACAGCTTTCCCCTCAAGAAGCCTTTCGCTAGGACTGTTCTTGTGGAATTTGCAAAGTGATATTTGGAAGCCCATTGACGGCTTTGGTGAAAAAGGAAATATCCTAAGATAAAAACTAAAAAGAAGCTTTCTGACAAACTGCTTTGTGTTCTGCTAAATCGTCTCACAGAATTACAGCTTATCCCTCAAGAAGACGTTCGCTAAGACTGTTCTTGTGGAATTTGCAAAGTGTAATTTGGAAGCCCATGAAGGGCTATGATGAAATAGGAAATATTTTCCATTAAAAACTGGAAAGAAGCTTTCTGAGAAACTGTTTTGTGATCTGTTTATTCATCTCACAATGTTACAGCTTTCCCCTCAAGAAGCCGTTAACTAAGACTGTTCTTGTGGAATTTGCAAAGTGAGATTTGGAATCCCATAGAGGGCTATGGTGAAAAAGGAAATATCTTCCGTTAAACACTGGAAAGGAGCTTTCTGTGAAACTGCTTTGTGTTCTCTTAATTCATCTCGGAGAGTTAGAGCTTTCCCCTCAAGAAGCCTTTCGCTAAGTCTGTTCTAGTGGAATTTACAAAGTGATATTTCGAAGCCCATAGAGGGCTACGGTGAAAAAGGAAATATCTTCGTTAAAAACTGGATAGAAGTTTTCCGAGAAACTGCTTTGTGTTCTGTTAATACATCTCACAGAGTTACAGCTTTCCCCTCAAGAAGCCGTTCACGAAGACTGTTCTTACAAATTTGAAACGTGATATTTGGTAGCCCATGGAGGGCTATGGTGTAAAAGGAAATATCTTCAGTTAAAAACTGCAAAGAAGAATTCTGAGAAACTGCTTTGTGTTCTGTTAATTCATTTCACAGAGTTACAGCTTTCCCCTCAAGAAGCCTTTCGCTAAGACTGTTCTTGTGGAATTTGCAAAGAGATATTTTTGAAGTCCATAGAGGGCTATGGTGAAAAAGGATATATGTTCCATTAAAAACTGCAAAGAAGCTATCTGATTAACTGCTTTGTGTTCTGTTAATTCATTTCACAAAGTTACAGCTTTCCCCTCAAGAAGCCATTCGCTAAGACTGTTCTTGTGGAATTTGCAAAGTGATATTTGGAAGCCCATAGAGGGCTGGGGTGAAAATGAGATATCTTCCGTTAAAATCTGCAAAGAAGATTTCTGAGAAACTGCTTTATATTCTGTTATTTCATCTCACAGTGTTACAGCTTACCCCTCAAGAATCCTTTCGCTACGGTTGTTCTTGTGGAATTGGCAAAGTGATATTTGGAAACTCACAGAAGTCTATGGTGAAAAAGAAAACATCTTCAGTTAAAAACTGGAAAGACGCTTTCTGAGAAACTGCTATGTGTTCTGTTAATTCATCTCACAGAGTTGCAACTTTCCCCTCAAGAAGCCTTTTGCTAAGAGTGTTCTTGTGGAATTTGCAAAGTGATATTTGGAAGCCCATAGAGGATTTGTTGAAAAAGGAATTATCCTAATATAAGAACTGAAAAGAAGCTTTCTGAGAACCTATTTCGTGTTCCGTTAATTCATCTCACAGGGTTACAGCTTTCCAGTCAAGATGTCTTTCGCTAAGACAGATCTTGTGGAATTTTCAAAGTGATATTTGGAAGCCCATAGAGGGTTATGGTGAAAAAGGAAATGTCTTCAGTTAAAAACTGGAAAGAAGCTTTCTGAGAAACTGCTTGGTGTTCGGTTAATTCATCTCACAGAGTTGCAGCATTCTCCTCAAGAAGCCTTTCGCTAAGACTGTTCTTGTGGAATTTGCAAAGTGATATTTGTAAGCCCGTAGAGGGCTATGGTGAAAAACAAAATATCTTCAGTTAAAAACTGGTAAGAAGCTTTCTGAGAAACTGCTTTTTGTTCTGTTAATTCATCTCACAGAGTTACAGCCTTCAACTCAAGAAGCCTTTCGCTAAGACTGTTCTTGTGGAATTTGCAATGTGATATTTGGAAGCCCATGGAGGGCTATGGTGAAAAAGGAAATATCTTCCAATAAAATCTGGAAAGAATCTTTCTGAGAATCTGCCTTGTGTTCTGTTAATTCATCTCACGGAGTTACAGCTTCCCCCTCAAAAAGCCTTTCGCTAAGACTGTTCTTGTGGAATTTGCAAAGTGATATTTGGAAGCTCCAGAGGGCTATGTTGAAAATGAAATATCTTCCGTTAAAAACTGGATAGAAGCTTTCTGAGAAACTGCTTTGTGTAATGTTAATTCATTTCACAGAGTTACAGCTTTCCCCTCAAGAAGCCATTCGCTAAGACGGTTCTTGTGGAATTTGCAAAGTGATATTTGGAAGCCCACAGAGGGCTATGGTGAAAAACGAAATATCCTAAGATAAAAACTGAAAAGAAACTTTCTGAGAAACTGCTTTGTGTTCTGTTAATTCATCTCACAGAGTTACAACTTTCCCCTCAAGAAGCCTTTCGCTAAGACTGTTCTTGGGGAATTTGCAAACTGATATTTGGAAGACCATAGAGGGCTATGGTGAAAAAGGAAATATCCTAAAATAAAAACTGAAAAGAAGCTTTCTGAGAAACTTCTTTGTGTTCTATTAATACATTTCACAGTGTTACAGCTTTCCCCTTAAGAAGCCTTTCACTAAGACTATTCTTGTGGAATTTGCAAAGAGATTATTGGAAGCCCATTGAGGGCTATGGTAAAAAAGGAAATATCTTCCGTTAAAAACTGGATGGAAGCTTTCTGAGCAACTGCTTTGTGTTCTGTTAATTCATCTCACAGAGTTACAGCTTCCCCCTCAAGAAGCCCTTGGCTAAGATTCTTCTTGTGGAATTTACAAAGTGATATTTTGAAGCCCATAGCGGGCTACGGTGAAAAAGGAAACATCTTCAGTTAAAGACTGGAAAGAAGCTTTCTGAAAACTGCTTTGTGTTCTGTTAGTTCATGTCACAGAGTTACAGCTTTCCCCTCAAGACGCCTTTCGCTAAGACTGTTCTTTTGGAATTTCCAAAGTGATATTTGGAAGCCCAAAGGGGTCTATGGTGAAAAAGGAAGTATCCTAAGATAAAAAATGATAAGAAGCTTTCTGGTAAAGTGTTTTGTGTTCTGCTAATTCATGTCACAGAGTTACAGCTTTAACCTCAAGAAGCCTTTCGCTAAGACTAGTCTTGTTGAATTTACAAAGTGATATTTCGGAGCCCTTAGAGGGCTGTAGTGAAAAAGGAAATATCTTTAGTTAAAAACTGGAAAGAAGCTTTCTGAGAAACTGCTTTGTGTTCTATTAATTCATCTCACAGAGTTACAGCTTCACCCTCAAGAAGCCTTTCGTTAAGACTCTTCTTGTGGAATTTGCAAAGTGATATTAGGAAGCCCGTAGAGGGCTAAGGTGAAAAAGGAAATATCTTCAGTGAAAGACTGAAAAGAAGCTTTCTGAGAAGCTGCTTTTTGTTTTGTTAATTCATCTCACAGAGTTGCAGCTCTCCCCTCAAGAAGCCATTCGCTAAGACTGTTCTTGTGGAATTTCCAAAGTGATATTTGGAAGCCCATTGAGGTCAATGGTGAAAAAGGAAGTATCTTAAGATAAAAACTGAAAAGAAGCTTTCTGAGAAACTGCTTCATGTTGTGTTAATTCAACTCACAGACTTACAGCTTTCTCCTCAAGAAGCCATTCACTAAGACTGTTCTTGTGAAATATGCAAAGTGATATTTGGAAGCCCATAGCGGCCTATGGTGAAAAAGGAAATATCTTCAGTTAAAAACTGTAAAGAAGCATTTTGAGAAACTGTCCTGTGTTCTGTTAATTCATCTCACAGAGTTACAGCTTTCCCCTCAAGAAGTCTTTCGCTAAGACAGTTCTTGTGGAATTTCCAAAGTGATATTTGGAAGCATATATTTGGCAGGGGTGAAAAAGGAGACATCTTCAGTTAAAACTGGAAAGAAGCTTTCTGAGAAACTGCTTTGTTTTGTGATAATCCATCTCACAGAGTTACATTTTTCCCCTCAAGAAGCCGTTCACTAAGACTGTTCTTGTCAAATTTGCTAAGTGATATTTGGAAGCCCAAAGAGGGCTATGGTGAAAAAGGAAATACCTTGGGTTAAAAACTGGAAAGAAACTTTCTGAAAAACTTCTTTGTGTCCTGTTAATTCATCTCACAGAGTTACAGCTTTTCCCTCAAGAAGGCTTTCGCTAAGATTGTTCTTGTGGAATTTGCAAGGTGATATTTGGAAGCCCATAGACGGCTACGGTGAAAAAGAAAATGTGTTCAATTAAAAACTGCAAAGAAGATTTCTGAGAAACTGGTTTGTGTTCTGTTAATTCATGTCACAGAGTTACAGTTTTACCGTCAAGAAGCCTTTCGCTAAGACTGTTCTTGTGGAATTTGAAAAGTGATATTTGGAAGCCCATAGCGGGCTATGCTGAAAAAGGAAATATCCTATGATAAAAACTGAAAAGAAGCTTTCTGAGAAAGTGCTTTGTGTACTGATAATTCATCTCACAGAGTTACAGCTTTCCCCTCAAGAAGCGTTTTACTAAGACTCTTCTTGTGGAATTTGCAAAGTGATATTTGGAAGACAAGAGAGGGCTATGGTGAAAAAGGAAATATCTTCAGTTAAAGACTGAAAGGAAGCTTTCTGAGAAACTGCTTTGTATTCTGTTAATTTGTCTCACAGAGGTTCAGCTCTCCCCTCAAGAAGCCATTCGGTAAGACTGTTCTTGTGGAATTTCCAAAGTGATATTTGGAAGCCCATAGAGGGCTATGGTGAAAAAGGAAATATCCTAAAATAAAAACAGAAAAGAATCATTCTAATAAACTGCTTTGTGTTCTGTTATTTCTTATCACAGAGTTACAGCTTTTCCCTTAAGAAGCCTTTCGCTAAGACTGTTCTTGTGTAATTTGCAAAGTGATATTTGGAAGCCCATAGATGTCTATGGTGAAAAGGGAAGTATCTTCCGTTAAAAACTTGAAGGAAGCTTTCTGAGAAACTGCTTTATGTTGCGTTAATTCATCTCACAGACCTACAGATTTCTCCTCAAGAAGCGTTTCAATAAGACTGTTCTTGTGAAATTTACAAAGTGATATTTGGAAGCCCATAGAGGGCTATGGTGAAAAAGAAAATATCTTCAGTTAAAAACTGGAAAGAAGCTTTCTGAGAAACTGCTTTGTGCTTTGATAATTCATCTCACAGAGTTACAGCTTTTCCTTCAATAAGCCTTTCGCTAAGACTGTTCTTGAGGAAATTGCAAAGTGATATTTGCAAGCCCGTGGAGGGTTACGGTGACAATGAAATATCTTCCGTTAAAAACTGGAAAGAAACTTTCTGAGAAACTGCTTTGTGTTCTGATAATTCATCTCACAGAGCTACAGCTTTCCCCTCAAAAAGCCATTCGCTAAGACTGTTCTTGTGGAATTTGCAAAGTGATATTTGGAAGCCCATAGAGGGCTATGGTGAAAAAGGAAATATCTTCAGTTAAAACTGCAAAGAAAATTTCCGAGAAACTGCCCTGTGTTCTGTTAATATCATCTCACAGAGTTACAGCTTTCCCCTCAGGAAGCCTTTCGCGAAGACAGTTCTTGTGGAATTTGCAAAGTGATCTTTGGAAGCTCATTGAGGGCTATGGTGAAAAAGGAAATATTTTCAGATAAAAACTGGAAAGAAGGTTTCTGGAAACTGCTTTTGTTCTGTTAATTCATCTCACAGACTTAAAGATTTCCCCTAAAGGAGCCTTTCGCTAAGATTGTTCTGGTGGAATTTGCAAAGTGATATTTGGAAGCCCATAGATGGCTATGGTGAAAAAGGTAATATCTTAAGTTAAAAACTGGAAAGAAGCTTTCTGATCAACTGCTTTGTGCTCTGTTAATTCATCTCACAGAGTCATAGTTTTCCCCTCAAGAAGCCATTCGCTAAGACTGTTCTTGTGGAATTTGCAATGGGATAATTGGAAGAGCAAAGAGGGCTATGGTGAAAAAGGAACTATCTTCAGTTAAAAACTGGAAAGAAGCTTTCTGAGAAACTGCTTTGTGTTCTGTTAATTCATTTCACAGAATTACAGCTTTAAGCTCAAGAAGCCTTTCGCTAACACTGTTCTTGTGGAATTTGCAAAGAGATATTTGGAAGTCCATAGAGAGCTTTGGTAAAAAAGGAAATATCTTCCGTTAAAAACTGGAAAGAAGCTTTCTGAGAAACTGCTTTGTTTTCTGTTAATTCATCTCACAGAGTTACAGATTTACCCTCAAGAAGCCTTTCGCTAAGTCAGTTCTTATGCAATTTGAAAAGTGATATACGGAAGCCCATAGAGGGCTAAGGTGAAAAAGGAAATATCTTCCGTTAAAAACTGGAAAGAAGGTTTCTGAGAAACTGCTTTCCCCTCAAAAGCCTTTCGCTAAGACTCTTCTTGTGGAATTTGCAAAGTGATATTTGGAAGCCCAAAGAGGGTTTGGTGAAAAAGGATATATCTTCAGTTAAAAACTGGAAAGAAGCTTTGTGAGAAACTGCTTTGTGTTCTCTTAATTCATCTCAAAGTGTTACAGCTTTCCCCTCAAGAAGCCTTTCGCAAAGAGTGTTCTTGTGGAATTTGCAACGTGATATTTGGTAGCCCAATGAGGGCTTTGGTGAAAAAGGAAATATCTTCCTTTAAAAACTGGAAAGCAGCTTTTTGAGAAACTGCTTTGTGTCCTCTTAATTCATCTCACAGAGTTACAGCTTTCCCTTCAGGAAGCCTTTCACTAAGATTGTTCTTGTGGAATTTGCAAAGTGATATTTGGAAGCCCATAGAGGTTTTTGGTGAAAAAGTAAATATCTTCAGTTAAAAATGGAAATAAGCTTTCTGAGAAACTGCTTTGTGTTCTGTTATTTCATCTCAGAGAGGTACAGATTTCCCCTCAAGAAGCCTTTCGCTAAGACTGTTCTTGTGGAATTTGCAAAGTGATATTTGGAAGCCCATAGAGGGCTATGGTGAAAAAGGAAATATCTTCCGTTAAAAACTGGAAAGAAGCTTTCTGAGAAACTGCTTAGTGTTCTGTTAATTCATCTCAGAGAGTTACAGCTTTCTCCTTAAAAAGTCTTTCGTAAGACAGTTCTTCTGGAATTTTCAAAGTGATATTTGGAAGCCCATAGAGGTCTATTGTGAAAAAGGAAATATCTTTCCTTAAAAACTGAAAAGAAGCTTTCTGAAAAACTGCTTTGTGTTCTGTTAATTCATCTCACAGAGTTAGAGCTTTCCCCTCAAGAAGTCTTTCGCTAATGCTGTTCTTGTGGAATATGCAAAGTGATATTTGGAAGCCCTTAGAGGGCTATTGTGAAAAAGGAAATATCTTATGTGAAAAACTGAAAACAAACTTTCTGAAAAACTGCTTTGTGTTCTGTTAATTCATCTCACAGAGTTACAGCTTTCCCCTCAAGAAGCCTTTCGTTAAGACAGTTCTTGTGGAATATGCAAAGTGATATTTGGAAGCCCATGGAGGGCTACGGTTAAAAAGGAAATATCTTCCGTTAAAAACTGCAAAGAATCTTTCTGAGAAACTGCTTTGTTTTCTGTTAATTCATCTCACAGAGTTACAGCTTTCCCCTCAAGAAGCCTTTCGCTAAGACTGTTCTTGTGGAATTTTCAAAGTGATATTTGGAAGCCCAAAAAAATCTATCTTGAAAAAGGAAATATTCTAAGATAAAAACTGAATAGAAGCTTTCTGAGAAACTGCTTTGTGTTCTGTTAATTTATCTCACAGAGTTACAGCTTTCCCCTCAAGAAGCCTTTCGCTAAGTCTGTTCTTGAAGAATTTCCAAAGTGATATTTGGAAGACCATAGAGGGCTATGGTGAAAAAGGAAATAACTTCCGTTAAAAACTGGAAAGAAGCTTTCTGAAAAACTGCTTTGTGTTCTGTTAATTCATCTCACAGAGTTACAGATTTCCCTTCAAGAAGCCTTTCGCTATGGCAGCTCTGGTGGATTTTGGAAAGTGATATTTGGAAGACCAGAGAGGGCTATGGTGAAAAAGGAAATATCTTCAGTTAAAAACTGGAGAGAAGCTTTCTGAGAAACTGCTTTGTGTTCTGTTAATTCATTTCACAGAGTTACTGCTTTCCCCTCAAGATGCCTTTCGGTAAGACTGTTCTTGTGGAATTTGCGAAATGATATTTGGAATCCCATAAAGAGCTATGATGAAAAAGGAAATATCTTCTATTAATAACTGGAAAGAAGCTTTCTGAGAAAGTGCTTTGTGTTCTGTTAATTCATCTCACAGAGTTACAGCTTTCCCCTCAAGAAGACTTTCGCTAAGACTGTTCTTCTGGAATTTGGAAAGTGATACTTGGAAGCCCATAGAGGGTGATGGTTAAAAAGGAAATATCTTATTTAAAAACAGGAAAGAAGCTTTCTGAAAAACTTCTTTGTGTTCTGTTAATTCATCTCACAGAGTTACATCATTCCCCTTAATAAGCCGGTCGCTAAGACTGTTATTGTGGAATTTGCAAAGTGATATTTGGAAGCCCATAGAGGACTGTGATGAAAAAGGAAATATCTTCCGTTAAAAACTTTAAAGAAGCTTTCTGCGAAACTGCTTTGTGTTCTGTTAATTCTTCCCTCAGCGTTACAACTTTGCACTCTAGAAGCCTTTCGCTAAGACTGTTCTTGTGGAATTTGCAAAGTCATATTTGTAAGCCCATAGAGGGCTACGGAGAAAAAGGAAATATCCTAAGATAACAACTGAAAAGAAGCTTTCTCAGAAACTGCTTTGTGTTCCGTTAATTCGTCTCACAGAGTTACAGCTTTGCCTTCAAGATTCCGTTCACTAAGACTGTTCTTGTGAAATTTGCAAAGAGATATTTGGAAGCCCATAGAGTGTTATGGTGAAAAAGGAAATATCTTCCGTTAAAAACTGGAAAGAAGTTTTCTGAGAAACTGCTTTGTGTTCTGTTAATTCATCTCACAGAGTTACAGCTTTCCCCTCAAGAAGCCTTTCGCTAAGACTGTTCGTGTGGAATTTGCAAAGTCATATTTGGAAGCCCATAGAAAGCTATGGTGAAAAAGGAAATATCCTATGAAAAATACTAAAAAGAAGGTATCTGAGAAATTGCTTTGTGTTCTGTTAATTCATCTCACAGCGTTACTGCTTTCCCCTCAAGAACCTTTTTCTAAGAGTGTTCTTGTGTAACTTGCAAAGTGATATTTGGAAGCCCATAGAGGGCTATGGTGAAAAAGGAAATATCTTCAGTTAAAAACTGGAGAGAAGCTTTCTGAGAAGCTGCTTTGTGTTCTGTTAATTCATCTCACAGAGTTACAGCTTTCCCGTCAAGAAGCCTTTCGCTAATGCTTTTCTTGTGGAATTTGCAAAGTGATATTTGGAAGCTCATAGACGGCTAGGGTGAAAAAGGAAAATATCTTCAGTTAAAAACTGAAAAGACGCTTTTGAGAAACTGCTCTTTGTTCTGTTAATTCATCTCACACAGTTACAGTTTTCCCCACAAGAAGCCATTCGCTAAGACTGTTCTTGTGGAATTTGCAAAGTGGCATTTGGAAGCCCATAGAGGTCTATGGTGAAAAAGGAAATATCTTCTGTTAAAAACTGGAAAGAAGCTTTCTGAGAAAATGCTTTGTGTTGCGATAATTCATCTCACAGAGTTACAGCTTTCCCCTCAAGAAGCATTTCAATTAGACTGTTCTTGTGGAATTCGCAAAGTGATACTTGGAAGCCCATAGAGGGTTACGGTGAAAATGAAATATCTTCCCTTATAAAGTGGAAAGAAGGTTTCTGAGAAACTGCTTTGTGTTCTGTTAATACATCTCAGAGAGTTACAGCTTTCTTCTCAAGAAACCATTCACTAAGACTGTTTTTTGAAATTTTCAAATAATATTTGGAAGCCCATAGAGGGCTATGGTGAAAAAGGAAATATCCTAAGATAAAAAATGAAAAGTAGCTTTCTGATAAACTGCTTTGTTTTCTGTTAATTCATCTCAAAGAGTTACAGCTTTCCCCTCAAGAAGCCTTTCGCTAAGAATGTTCTTGTGGAATTTTCAAAGTGATATTTTGAAGATCATAGAGGTCTACCGTGATAAAGGAAATATCCTAAGATAAAAACTGAAAAGAAGCTTTCTGAGAAACTGCTTTGTGTTCTGTTAATTCATCTCACAGAGTTACAGCCTTCTGCTCCAGAAGCCATTCGCTAAGACTGTTCCTGTGGAATTTCCAAAGTGATATTTGGAAGCCCTTAGCGGGCTATGGTGAAAAAGGAAATATCTTCCGTTAAAAACTGGAAGGAAGCTTCCTGAGAAACTGGTTTGTGTTCTGTTATTTCATCTCACAGATTTACAGCTTTCCCCTCCAGGACCCTTTCGCTAAGACAGTTCTTGTGGAATTTGCAAAGTGATATTTGGAAGCCCATAGAGCTCTATGGTGGAAAAGGAAATATCCTATGATAAAAACTTAAAAGAAGCTTTCTGAGAAACTGCTTTGTGTTCTGTTAATTCATCTCACACAGTTACAGCTTTTCATTCAAGAAGAATTTCGCTAAGTCTGTTCTTATGGAATTTGCAACGCGATATCTGGAAGACCATAGATGGCTATGGTGAAGAAGGAAATATCTTCCGTTAAAAACTGGAAAGAGGCTTTCTGAGAAACTGCTTTGTGTTCTGTTATTTCATCTCACAGAGTTACAGCTTTCCTCTCAAGTAGTCTTTCGCTAAGACAGTTTTAGTGGAATTTGCAAAGTGATATTTGGAAGCCCATAGAGGGCTATGGTGAAAAAGGAAAAATCTTCCGTTAAAAGCTGGAAAGAGACATTCTGAGAAACTCCTTTGTGTTCTCTTAATTCAACTCACAGAGTTACACCTTTCCCCTCAAGAAGCCTTTCCTTAAGACAGTTTTTGTGGAAAATCGAAAGGGATACTTAGCAGCCCATAGAGGGCCATGGTGAAAAAAGAAATATCCTAAGACAAAAACTGAAAAGAATCTTTCTTACAAACTACTTTGTGCTCTGTTAATTCATGTCACAGACTTAGAGCTTTCCCCTGCAGAAGCCTTTCGCTAAGACTGTTCTTGTGGAATTTGCAAAGTGATATTTGGAGGCCGTAGAGTGCTATGGTGAAAAAGGAAATATCTTCCGTTAAAAATTGGAAAGAATATTTCTGAGAAACTGGTTTGTGTTCTGTTAATTCATCTCACACAGTTACAGCTTTCCCCTCAAGAAGCCTTTCACTAACACTGTTCTTGTGGAATTTGCAAAGTGATATTTGGAAGCCCATAGAGGGCTATGGTGAAAAAGGGAATACCTTCAGTTGAAAACTGGAAAGTAGCTTTCAGAGAAACAGCGTTGTTTTAAATTAATTCATCTGACAGAGTTACAGCTTTCCCTCAAGATTCCTTTCGATAAGACTGTTCTTGGGGAATTTGCAAAGTGATATTTGGAAGCCCCTAGAGGGCTATGGTGAAAAAGGAAATATCTTCAGTTAAAAACTTGAAAGAAGCTTTCTGAGAAACTACGTTGTGTTCTGCTAATTCATCTCACAGAGTTAGAGCTTTCTCCTCAAGAAGCCTTTCAATAAGACAGTTCTGGAGGAATTTTCAAAGTGATATTTGGAAGCCCTTAAAGGTCTATGGTGGAAAAGGAAATACCTTCCGTTAAAAACTGGAAAGAAGCTTTCTGAGAAACTCCTTTGTATTCTGTTAGTTCATCTCACAGAGTTACAGCTTTCCCTTCAAGAAGCCTTTCGCTAAAACTGATTTTGTGGAAATTGGATAGTGATACTTAGTATCCCATAGAGGGCTATGGTGAAAAAGGAAATATCCTAAGACAAAAACTGAAAAGAAGCTTTCTGAAAAATTATTTTGTACTCTGTTAATTCATCTCACAGATTTACAGCTTTCCCATCCAGGACACTTTCGCTAAGACTGTTCTTGTGAAATTTGCAAAGTGATATTTGGAAGCCCATAGAGCTTTATGGTGGAAAAGGAAATATCCTAAGATAAAAACTTAAAAGAAGCTTTCTGAGAAACTGCTTTGTGTTCTGTTAATTCATCTCACAGAGTTACAGCTTTCCGCTCAAGAAGCCTTTCGCTAAGACTGTTCTTATGGAATTTGCAAAGCGATATTTGGAAGACCATAGAGGGCTATGATGAAGAAGGTAGTATCTTCCGTTAAAAACTGGAAAGAGGCTTTCTGAGAAACTGCTTTGTGTTCTGTTATTTCATCTCACAGCGTTACAGCTTTCCTCTCAAGTAGCCCTTCCTTAAGACAATTTTTGTGGAATTTGCAATGTGATATTTGGAAGCCCATAGGGGGCTATGGTGAAAAAGGAAATATCTTCCTTTAAAAACTAGAAAGAGGTATTCTGAGAAACTCCTTTGTGTTCTCTTAATTCACCTCACAGAGTTACACCTTTCCCCTCAAGAAGTCTTTCCTTAAGACACTTTTTGTGGAAATTGGAAAGGGATACTTAGAAGCCCAAACAGGGCTATGGTGAAAAAAGAAATATCCTAAGACAAAAACTGAAAAGAATCTTTCTTACAAACTACTTTGTGCTCTGTTAATTCATGTCACAGACTTAGAGTTTTCCACTACAGAAGCCTTTCGCTAAGACTGTTCTTGTGGAATTTGCAACGTGATATTTGGAAGCCCATAGGGTGCTATGGTGAAAAAGGAAATAGCTTCCGTTAAAAATTGGAAAGAATATTTCTGAGAAAATGGTTTGTGTTCTGTTAATTCATCTCACAGAGTTACATCTTTCCCCTCAAGAAGCCTTTCCCTAAGACTGTTCTTGTGGAATATGCAGAGTGATATTTTTAAACCCTTACAGGGCTATGGTGAAAAAGGGAATATCTTCAGTTAAAAACTGTATAGAAGTTTTCTGAGAAACTGCTTTGTGTTCTGTTAATTCATCTCACAGAGTAACAGCTTTCCCCTCAAGAAGACACTCCCTAATACTGTTCTTTTGGTATTTTCTAAGTGATATTTGGAAGCCCATCGATGGCTATGGTGAAAAAGGAATTATCTTACATTAAAAAGTGGAAAACGGCTTTCAGAGAAACTGCTTTGTGTTCTGTTAACTAATCTCACAGAGTTACAGCTTTCCCCTCAAGAAGCCTTTCCCTTAGACTGTTCTTGTGGAATTTTCAAAGTGATATTTGGAAGCCCATAGATGGCTAAGGTGAAAAAGGAAATATCTTCCGTTAAAAACTGAAAAGATGCTTTCTGCAGAACAGCTTTGTGTTCTGTTACTTCACCTCACAGAGTTACAGCTTTTCCCTCAAGAAGCCTTTCGCTAAGACTGTTCTTGTGGAATTTTCAAAGTGATATTTGGAAGTCCATAGAGGGCTCTGGTGAAAAAGGAAATATCTTCAGTTAAAAACTGGAAAGAAGCTTTCTGAGAAACTGCTTCGTGTTCAGTTAATTCTTCTCACAGAGTTACAGCTTTCCCCTCAAGAAGCCTTTCGCTTAGATTGTTCTTGTGGAATTTGCAAAGTGATATTTGGAAGCCCGTAGAGGTCTATGGTGAAAAAGGAATTATCTTTCGTTAAAAACTGGAAAAAAGCTTTTTGAGAAACTGCTTTGTGTTCTTTTAATTCATCTCACAGAGTTACAGCTTTCCCCTCAAGAAACCGATCACTAAGACTCTTCTTGTGGAATTTGCAAAGTGATATTTGGAAACCCATAGAGGGCTAAGGGCAAAAAGGAACTATCTTCACTTAAAAACTGGAAATAAGCTTTCTGAGAAACTGCCATGAGTTGTCTTAATGCACCTCACCTAGTTACAGCTTTCCCCTCAGGAAGACTTTCGCTAGGACTGTTCTTGTGGGATTTGCAAAGTAATATTTGGAAGTCCACAGAGGGCTATGGTGAAAAAGGAAATTTCTTCCGTTAAAAACTTGAAAAAATATTTCTGAGAAACTGCTTTGTGTTCTGTTAATTCAACTCACAGAGTTACAGCCCTCCCCTCAAGAAGCCTTTCGCTAAAACTGTTGTTGTGAAATATTCAAAGTGATATTTGGAAGCCAGTAGAGGGCTATGGTGAAAAAATAAATATCCTAAGATAAAAACTGAAAAGAAGCTTATTCAGAAACTGCTTTGTGTTCTGTTAATTCATCTCGCAGAGTTACAGCTTCCCCTCCAGAAGCCTTTCGCTAAGACTGTTCTTGTGGAATTTGCAAAGTGATATTTGGAAGCCCATAGAGGTCTATGTAGAAAAAGGAAATATCTTCAGTTAAAAAGTGGAAAGAAGCTTTCAGAGAAACTGCTTTGTATTTTGTTAATTCATCTCTCAGAGTTACAGCTTTCCCCTCAAGAAGCCTTTCGGTAAGACTGTTCTAGTGGAATTTGCAAAGTGATATTTGGAACCCCTACAGGGCTATGGTTAAAAAGGGAATATCTTCAGGTAAAAACTGGAAAGAAGCTTTCTGAGACACTGCTTTGTGTTCTGTTAATTCATCTCACAGAGTTACAGCTTTCCCCTCAAGAATCCTTTCCTAGAGACTGTTCTGGTAGAATATGCGAAGTGATATTTGGAAGGCCGTAGAGGGCTATGGTGAAAAAGGAAATATCATCCGTTAAAAACTGAAAGACGCTTTCTGAGAAAGTGCTTTGTGTTCTGTTAATTCATCTCACAGAGTTACAGCTTTCCCCTCAAGAAGTCTTTCGATAAGACTGTTCTTGTGGAATTTGCAAAGTGATATTTGGAAACCCATAGTGGGCTATGATGAAAAGGAAGTATCTTCCGTTAAAAACTGGAAAGAGGTTTTCAGAGAAACTGCGTTGTGTTCTGTTACTTCATTTCACAGGGTTACAGCTTTCCTCTCAAGAAGCCTTTACATAAGACTGTTCTTGTGGAATTTGCAAAGTGATATTTGGAAGAACTTAGAGGGCTATGGTGAAAAAGGAAATATCTTCCATTAAAAACTGGAAAGAACCTTTCTGAGAAACTGCCTTGTTTCTGTTAGTTCATCTCACAGAGATACAGCTTTCCCCTCAAGAAGCCTTTCGACAAGACAGTTCTGGAGGAATTTGCAAGTGATATTTGGAAGGCCATAGATGGCTATGGTAAAAAGAAATTATCTTTCTTTAAAAACTACAAAGAAGCTTTCTGAGAAACTGCTTTGAGTTCTGTTAATTCATCTCACAGGGTTACAGCTTTTCCCTCAAGAAGCCTTTTCGATAAGACTGTTTTTGTGGAATTTGCAAATTGATATTGGAAGCCTATAGAGGGTTATGGTGAAAAAGGAAATATCCTAAGATAAAATCTGAAAAGAAGCTTTCTGAGAAACTGCTTTGTGTTCTGTTAATTCATCTCACAGATTTACAGCTTTTCCCTCAAGAAGCCTTTTGCTAAGACTGTTCTTGTGGAATTTGCAAAGTGATATTTGGAAGCCCATAGAGGTCTATGTAGAAAAAGGAAATATCTTCAGTTAAAAAGTGGAAAGAAGCTTTCAGAGAAACTGCTTTGTATTTTGTTAATTCATCTCTCAGAGTTACAGCTTTCCCCTCAAGAAGCCTTTCGGTAAGACTGTTCTAGTGGAATTTGCAAAGTGATATTTGGAACCCCTACAGGGCTATGGTTAAAAAGGGAATATCTTCAGGTAAAAACTGGAAAGAAGCTTTCTGAGACACTGCTTTGTGTTCTGTTAATTCATCTCACAGAGTTACAGCTTTCCCCTCAAGAATCCTTTCCTAGAGACTGTTCTGGTAGAATATGCGAAGTGATATTTGGAAGGCCGTAGAGGGCTATGGTGAAAAAGGAAATATCATCCGTTAAAAACTGAAAGACGCTTTCTGAGAAAGTGCTTTGTGTTCTGTTAATTCATCTCACAGAGTTACAGCTTTCCCCTCAAGAAGTCTTTCGATAAGACTGTTCTTGTGGAATTTGCAAAGTGATATTTGGAAACCCATAGTGGGCTATGATGAAAAGGAAGTATCTTCCGTTAAAAACTGGAAAGAGGTTTTCAGAGAAACTGCGTTGTGTTCTGTTACTTCATTTCACAGGGTTACAGCTTTCCTCTCAAGAAGCCTTTACATAAGACTGTTCTTGTGGAATTTGCAAAGTGATATTTGGAAGAACTTAGAGGGCTATGGTGAAAAAGGAAATATCTTCCATTAAAAACTGGAAAGAACCTTTCTGAGAAACTGCCTTGTTTCTGTTAGTTCATCTCACAGAGATACAGCTTTCCCCTCAAGAAGCCTTTCGACAAGACAGTTCTGGAGGAATTTGCAAGTGATATTTGGAAGGCCATAGACGGCTATGGTAAAAAGAAATTATCTTTCTTTAAAAACTACAAAGAAGCTTTCTGAGAAACTGCTTTGAGTTCTGTTAATTCATCTCACAGGGTTACAGCTTTTCCCTCAAGAAGCCTTTTCGATAAGACTGTTTTTGTGGAATTTGCAAATTGATATTGGAAGCCTATAGAGGGTTATGGTGAAAAAGGAAATATCCTAAGATAAAATCTGAAAAGAAGCTTTCTGAGAAACTGCTTTGTGTTCTGTTAATTCATCTCACAGATTTACAGCTTTTCCCTCAAGAAGCCTTTTGCTAAGACTGTTCTTGTGGAATTTGCAAAGTGAAATTTGGAAGCCCTTACAGAGCTATGGTGAAAAAGGAAATATCTTCCGTTAAAAACGAAAAGGAGCTCTCTGAGAAACTGTATTCTGTTCTGTTAGTTCATCTCACAGAGTTTCAGCTTTCCCCTCAAGAAGCCGTTCACTAACACTATTCTTGTGAAATTTGCAAAGTGATATTTCAAAACCCATAGAGGGCTATGATGAAAAAGGAAATATCTTCCGTTAAATACTGGAAAGAAGTTTTTTTGAGAACCTACCGTGTGTTTTGTTAATACATCTCACCAAGATAAATCTTTCACCTCAAGAAGCCTTTATCCAGGACTGTTCTTGTGGAAATTGCAAAGTGATATTTGGAAGCCCAAAGAGGACTATAATGAAAGAGGATATATCCTTAGAAAAAAAATGAAAAGAAGCTTTCTGAGAAACTGCTTTGTGTTCTGTTAATTCATTTCACAGAGATACAGCTTTCCCCTCAAGAAGCCCTTCACTAGGACCTTTCTTGTGAAATTCGCAAAGTGATATTTGGAAGCCCATAGAGGGCTATGGTGAAAAAGGAAATATCTTCGGGTAAAAACTGGAAAGAAGCATTCTGGGAAACTGCCGTGTGTTCTGTTAGTATATCTCACGGAGTTACAGCTTTCACCTCAAGAAGCCTTTCGGTAGGACTGTTCTTGTGCGATTTGCAAAGTGATATTTGGAAACCCCTAGAGGGCATTTGTGAAAATGGAAATATCCTGAGTTAGAAAAAGAAAAGAAGCTTTCTGAGAAACCGCTTTTTGTTCTGTTAGTACATCTCACAGAGTGACAACTTTCCCCTCAAGAAGCCTTTCGCTAAGACTGTTCTTGTGGAATTTACAAAGTGATATTTGGAGGCCCGTAGAGGGTTATGGTGTAAAAGTAAATATATTTTGTTAAAAACTGGAAAGAAGATTTCTGAGAAACTGCTTTGAGTTCTGTTAATTCATCTCACAGAGTTACAGCTTTTCCCTCAGGAAGCCTTTCGATAAGACTGTTTTTGTGGAATTTGCAAAGTGATATTTGGAAGCCCATTGAGGGCTATGGTGAAAAAGGAAATATCCTAAGATAAAATCTAAAAAGAAGCTTTCTGAGAAACTGCTTTGTGTTCTGTTAATTCATCTCACAGAGTAACAGCATATCCCTCCAGAAGCCTTTCGCTAAGACTGTTCTTGTGGAATTCTGCAAAGTGATATTTGGAAGCCCATTGAGGGCTATGGTGAAAAAGGAAATATCCTAAGATAAAATCTAAAAAGAAGCTTTCTGAGAAACTCCTTTGTGTTCTGTTAATTCATCTCACAGAGTAACAGCATATCCCTCCAGAAGCCTTTCGCTAAGACTGTTCTTGTGGAATTCTGCAAAGTGATTTTTGGAAGCCCTTGGAGGGCAATGGTGACAAAGGAAATATCTTCCGTTAAACAGTTTAAAGAAGCTTTCTGAGAAACTGCTTTGTGTTCGGTTAATTCATCTCAGAGAGTTACAGCTTTTCCCTCAAAAAGCCTTTCGCTAAGACTGTTCTTGTGGGATTAACAAACTGACATTTGGAAGCCCATAGAGTGCTATGGTGAAAAAGGAAATATCTACAAATAAAAACTGGAAAGAAGTTTTGTGAGAAAGTGGTTTGTGTTCTTTTAATTCATCTCGAAGAGTTACAGATTTTCCCTAAGAAGCCTTTCGCTTAGACTGTTCTTGTGGAATTTGCACAGTGATATTTGGAAGCCCCTAGAGGGCAATGGTGAAAAAGGAAATATCTTCAGTTAAAAACTGAAAAGAAGCTTTCTGAGAAACTGCTTTGTGTTCTGTTAATTCTACTTCTGACCGAGTTGCAGCTTTCCCCACAAGAAGCCTTCACTAAGAATGTTCTTGTGGGATATTCAAAGTCATATTTGGAAGCCCATAGAGGGCTATGGTGAAAAAGGAAATATCTTCGGTTAAAAACTGGAAAGAAGTTGTCTGAGAAACTGCTTTGTGTTCTATTAATTCATCTGAGAGATTTACAACTTCCCCTCAAGAAGCTTTTCACTAAGACTCTTCTTGTGGAATTTGCAAAGTGATTAATGGAAGCCCATAGATGGCTATGGAGAAAAAGGAAATATTCTAAGATAAAAACTGGAAAGAAGCTTTCTGAGAAACTGCTTTGTGTTCTGTTAATTCAACTCAAAGAGTTACAGCTTTCCCCTCAAGAAGCCTTTCACTAAGACATTTCTTGTGAAATTTGCAAAGTGATATTTGGAAGCCCATAGAGGTTTTTGGTGAAAAAGTAAATATCTTCAGTTATAAATGGAAATAAGCTTTCTGAGAAACTGCTTTGAGTTCTGTTATTTCATCTCAGAGAGGTACAGATTTCCCCTCAAGAAGCTTTTCGCTAAGATTGTTCTTGAGGAAATTTCAAAGTGATATTTGGAAGCCCATAGAGGGCTATGGTGAAAAAGGAAATATCTTCCGTTAAAAACTGGAAAGAAGCTTTCTGAGAAACTGCTTTGTGTTCTGTTAATTCATCTCAGAGAGTTACAGCTTTCTCCTTAAAAAGTCTTTCATAAGACAGTTCTTGTGGAATTTTCAAAGTGATATTTGGAAGCCCATAGAGGTCTATTGTGAAAAAGGAAATATCTTTCCTTAAAAACTGAAAAGAAGCTTTCTGAAAAACTGCTTTGTGTTCTGTTAATTCATCTCACAGAGTTAGAGCTTTCCCCTCAAGAAGTCTTTCGCTAATACTGTTCTTGTGGAATATGCAAAGTGATATTTGGAAGCCCTTAGAGGGCTATTGTGAAAAAGGAAATATCTTATGTGAAAAACTGAAAACAAACTTTATGAAAAACTGCTTTGTGTTCTGTTAATTCATCTCACAGAGTTACAGCTTTCCCCTCAAGAAGCCTTTCGCTAAGACAGTTCTTGTGGAATATGCAAAGTGATATTTGGAAGCCCATGGAGGGCTACGGTTAAAAAGGAAATATCTTCCGTTAACAACTGCAAAGAATCTTTCTGAGAAACTGCTTTGTTTTCTGTTAATTCATCTCACAGAGTTACAGCTTTCCCCTCAAGAAGCCTTTCGCTAAGACTGTTCTTGTGGAATTTGCAAAGTGATCTTTGGAAGCCCATAGAGGGCTATGGTAAAAAAGGAAATACCTTCCGTTAAAAACTGGAAAGAGGCTCTCTGAGAAACTGCTTTGTATTCTGTTAACTCATTTCACAGACTTACAGCTTTCCCCTCAAGAAGCCTTTCGCTAAGACTGTTCTTGTGGAATTTGCAAAGTGATATTTGGAAGCCCTTAGTGGTCTATGGTGAAAAAAGAAATATCCTAAGATAAAGACTGAAAATTAACTTTCTGAGAAACTGCTTTGTATTCTGTTAGTTCATCTCACAGAGTTAGAGCTTTCCCCTCCAGAAGCCTTTCGCTAAGACTGTTTTTGTGGAATTTGCAAAGTGATATTTGGAAGTCCATAGAGGGCTACTGTGAAAAAGGAAATATCTTCCGTTAAAAACTGGAAAGAAGCTGTGTGAGAAACTGCTTTGTGCTCTGTTAATTCATCTCACAGAGTTACAGGTTTCCGTTCAAGAAGCGTTTCGCTAAATCTATTTTTGTGGAATTTGCGCAGTGATATTTGGAAGCCCATAGAGGGTTATGGTGAAAAAGGAAAATCTTCCCTTAAAAACTGGAAAGAAGCTTTCAGAGAAACTGCTTTGTTTTCGATTAATTGATCTCACAGTTACTGCTTTCCCCTCAAGAAGCCTTTCGCTAAGACTCTTCTTGTGGAATTGGCAAAGTGATATTTGGAAGTCCATAGAGGTCTATGGTGGAAAAGGAAATATCTTCCGTTAAAAACTGGAAAGAAGCTTTCTGAGAACCTGCTCTGTGTTCTGTTAATTCATCTCAGAGACTCACTGCTTTCAACTCAAGAAGCGTTTCGCTAAGACTGTTCTTGTGGAATTTTCATAGTGATATTTTCAAGCCCATAGAGGGCTAAGGTGAGAAAGGAACTATCCTAAGATAAAAACTGAAAAGAAGCAATCTGAGAAAATACTTTGTGTTCTGTTAATTCATCTCACAGTGTTACAGCTTTCCCCTGAAGAAGACTTTAGCGTAGACTCTTCTTGTGGAATTTGCAAAGTGATATTTGGAAGCCCTTAGATGGCTATGGTGAAAAAGGAAATATCTTCCGTTAAAAACTGGAAAGAAGCTCTCTGAGAAACTTCTCTGTGTTCTGCTAATTCATCTCACAGAGTGACAGCTTTACCCTCAAGAAGCCTTTCGCTAAGACTGTCCCTGTGGAATTTTCAAAGTGATATTTGGAAGCCCCTGGAGGGCTACGTTGAAAAAGGAAATATCTTCCGTTAAAAACCGGAAAGAAGCTTTCTGAGAAATTGCTTTGTGTTCTGTTAATTCATCTCCCAGAGTTACAGCTTGCCCCTCAAGAAGCCTTTCGCTAAGACTGTTCTTGGGGAATTTGCAAAGTGATATTTGGAACCCCTAGAGGGTTAAGGTGAAAAAGGAAATATCTTCACTTAAAAACTGGAAATAAGCTTTCTGAGAAACTGCTTTGTGTTCTGTTAATTCATCTCACAGAGTTACACCTTTCCCCTCAAGATGACTTTCGCGAAGACTGTTCTTGTGGAATTTGCAAAGTGATATTTGGAAGTCCATAGAGGGCTACGGTGAAAAAGGAAATATCTTCCGTTAAAAACTGGAAAGAAGCTTTTTGAGGAACTGCTTTGCGTTCTGTTAATTCGTCTCACAGAGTTACAGCTTTCCCTTCAAGAAGCGTTTGGTTAAATCTATTATTGTGGAATTTGCACAGTGATATTTGGAAGCCCATAGAGGACTATGGTGGAAAAGAAAATATTTTCCGTTAAAACTGGAACGAAGCTTTCTGAGAAACTACTTTGTGTTCTGTTAATTCATCTCACAGAGTTACAGCTTTCCCCTCAAGAAGCCTTTCGCTAAGACTGTTCTTGTGGAATTTGCACAGTGATATTTGGAAGCCCATAGTGGGCTATGGTGGAAAAGGAAATATCTTCCGATAAAGCAGGATAGAAGCTTTCTGAGAAACTGCTTTGTGTTCTGTTAATTCATCTCACAGAGTTACAGCTTTCCCTTCAATAAGCCTTTCGCTAAGACTCTTCTTGTGGAATTTGCAAAGTGATATTTGGAAGCCCATAGAGCGTTTTTAGCATGAAGGGCTGTTGAATTTTGTCAAACGCCTTTTCTGCATCTATTGAGATAATGATGTGGTTCTTGTCTTTGGTTCTGTTTATATGCTGGATTATGTTTATTGATTTGTGAATGTTGAACCAGCCTTGCATCCCAGGGATGAAGTCCACTTGATCATGGTGGATAAGCTTTTTGATGTGCTGCTGAATCCGGTTTGCCAGTATTTTTTTGAGGATTTTTGCATCGATGTTCATCAGGGATATTGGTCTAAAATTCTCTTTTTTTGTTGTGTCTCTGCCAGGCTTTGGTATCAGGATGATGTTGGCCTCATAAAATGAGTTAGGGAGGATTCCCTCTTTTTCTATTGATTGGAATAGTTTCAGAAGGAATGGTACCAGCTCCTCCTTGTACCTCTGGTAGAATTCAGCTGTGAATCCATCTGGTCCTGGACTTTTTTTGGTTGGTAGGCTATTAATTATTGCCTCAATTTCAGAGCCTACTATTGGTCTATTCAGGGATTCAACTTCTTCCTGGTTTAGTCTTGGAAGAGTGTAAGTGTCCAGGAAATTATCCATTTCTTCTAGATTTTCCAGTTTATTTGCATAGAGGTGTTTATAGTATTCTCTGATGGTAGTTTGTATTTCTGTGGGGTCGGTGGTGATATCCCCTTTATCATTTTTTATTGCGTCGATTTGATTCTTCTCTCTGTTCTTCTTTATTAGTCTTGCTAGTGGTCTGTCAATTTTGTTGATCTTTTCAAAAAACCAACTCCTGGATTCATTGATTTTTTGGAGAGTTTTTTGTGTCTCTATCTCCTTCAGTTCTGCTCTGATCTTAGTTATTTCTTGCCTTCTGCTAGTCTTCGAATGTGTTTGCTCTTGCTTCTCTAGTTCTTTTAATTGTGATGTTAGAGTGTCAATTTTAGATCTTTCCTGCTTTCTCTTGTGGGCATTTAGTGCTATAAATTTCCCTCTACACACTGCTTTAAATGTGTCCCAGAGATTCTGGTATGTTGTATCTTTGTTCTCATTGGTTTCAAAGAACATCTTTATTTCTGCCTTCATTTCGTTATGTACCCAGTAGTCATTTAGGAGCAGGTTGTTCAGTTTCCATGTAGTTGAGCGGTTTTGATTGAGTTTCTTAGTCCTGAGTTCTAATTTGATTGCATTGTGGTCTGAGAGACAGTTTGTTATTATTTCTGTTCTTGTACATTTGCTGAGGAGTGCTTTACTTCCAATTACCTGGTCAATTTTGGAGTAAGTACGATGTGGTGCTGAGAAGAATGTATATTCTGTTGATTTGGGGTGGAGAGTTCTATAGATGTCTATTAGGTCTGCTTGCTGCAGAGATGAGTTCAATTCCTGTATATCCTTGTTAACTTTCTGTCTCGTTGATCTGTCTAATGTTGACAGTGGAGTTTTGAAGTCTCCCATTATTATTGTATGGGAGTCTAAGTCTCTTTGTAAGTCTCTAAGGACTTGCTTTATGAATCTGGGTGCTCCTGTATTGGGTGCATATATATTTAGGATAGTTAGCTCTTCCTGTTGAATTGATCCCTTTACCATTATGTAATGGCCTTCTTTGTCTCTTTTGATCATTGATGGTTTAAAGTCTGTTTTATCAGAGACTAGTATTGCAACCCCCGCTTTTTTGTGTTCTCCATTTGCTTGGTAAATCTTCCTCCATCCCTTTATTTTGAGCCTATGTATGTCTCTGCGTGTGAGATGGGTCTCCTGAATACAGCAGACTGATGGATCTTGACTCTTTATCCAGTTTGCCAGTCTGTGTCTTTTAATTGGAGCATTTAGTCCATTTACATTTAAGGTTAAGATGGTTATGTGTGAACTTGATCCTGCCATTATGATATTAACTGGTTATTTTGCTCGTTAGTTGATGCAGTTTCTTCCTAGCCTTGATGGTCTTTACATTTTGGCATGTTTTTGCAATGGCTGGTACCGGTTGTTCCTTTCCATGTTTAGTGCTTCCTCCAGGGTCTCTTGTAAGGCAGGCCTAGTGGTGATAAAATCTCTAAGCATTTGCTTATCTGTAAAGGATTTTATTTCTCCTTCACTTATGAAACTTAGTTTGGCTGGATATAAAATTCTGGGTTGAAAATTCTTTTCTTTAAGAATGTTGAATATTGGCCCCCACTCTCTTCTGGCTTGAGGAGTTTCTGCCGAGAGATCTGCTGTTAGTCTGATGGGCTTCCCTTTGTGGGTAACCCGACCTTTCTCTCTGGCTGCCCTTAAGATTTTTTCCTTCATTTCAACTTTGGTGAATCTGGCAATTATGTGTCTTCGAGTTGCTCTTCTCGAGGAGTATCTTTGTGGCGTTCTCTGTATTTCCTGGATTTGAATGTTGGCCTGCCCTACTAGGTTGGGGAAGTTCTCCTGGATGATATCCTGAAGAGTGTTTTCCAACTTGGTTCCATTTTCCCCCTCACTTTCAGGCACCCCAATCAGACGTACATTTGATCTTTTTACATAATCCCATACTTCTTGCAGGCTTTGTTCATTTCTTTTTCTTCTTTTTTCTTTTGGAAGCCCATAGAGGGCTATGATGAAAAAGGAAATATCTTCCATTAAAAACTGGAAAGATGCTTTCTGAGGAACTGCTTTCTGTTCTGTTAATTCATCTCACAGAGTTACAGCATTCCCCTCAAGAAACCTTTCGCTAAGACTGTTCTTGTGGAATTTTCAAAGTGATATTTGAAAGCCCATAGAATGCTATGGTGAAAAAGGAAATATATTCCGTTAAAAACTGGATAAAAGATTTCTGAGAAACTGCTTTGTGTTCTACTAATTCATCTAAGAGAGTTACAGCTTTCCCTCAAGAAGCCTTTCGCTAAGTCTGTTCTTGTGGAGTTTGCAAAGTGATATTTGGAAGACCCTAGAGGGCTATGGTGAAAATGGAAATATCTTCCGTTAAAAACCGAAAAGAAGATTTCTGAGAAACTGCATTGTGTTCTGTTGGTTCATCTCACAGAGCCTCAGCTTTCTACTCAAGAGGCCGTTCACTAAGACTGTTCTTGTGAAATTTGCATATTGATATTTAGAAACCCATAGAGGATTGTGGTGAAAAAGGAAATATCTTCCGTAAAAAACTGGAAAAACTTTCGGAGAAACTGCCGTGTGTTCTGTTAATACATCTCACCGAGTTACAGCTTTCCCTCCAGAAGACTTTCGCTAAGACTGTTCTTCTGGAATTTGCAAAGTGATATTTGGAAGCCCATAGAAGGCTACGGTGAAAAAGGAAGTATCCTAAGATAAAAACCGAAAAGAAGCTTTCTTAGAAACTGCTTTGTGTTCTGTTAATTCATCTCACAGAGTTTCAGCTTTTCCGTCAAGAGGCCTTTCGCTAAGACTGTTCTTGTGGCATTTGCAAAGTGATATTTGTAATCCCTTAGAGGGCTATGGTGAAAAAGGAAATATCCTAAGATAAAAACTGAAAAAGAAGCTTTCTGAGAAACTGCTTTGTGTTCTGTTAGTTCATTTCACAGGCTTTCAGCTTTTCCCTCAAGAAGTCGTGCACTAAGACTGTTCTTGTGAAATTTCAAAAGTGATATTTGGAAGCTCAAAGAGGTCTACGGTAAAAAAGAAAATATACTAAGTTAAAAACTGGAAAGAAGCTCTCTGAGATACTGCCGTGTGTTCTGTTAATACATCTCACCGAGTTACAGCTTTTCCCACAAGAAAACTTTCGCTGAGTCTGTTCTTGTGGGATTTGCAAAGTGATATTTGGAAGCCCATAGAAGGTTATGGTGAAAAAGGAAATATCTTCAGATAAAAACTGGAAAGAAGCTTTCTGAGAAACTGCTTTGTGTTCTGTTAATTCATCTCACAGAGTTACAGCTTTCCTTAAAGAAGCCTTTCGCTAAGACTCTCTTGTGGAATTTGCAAAGTGATATTTGGAAGCTCATAGAAGGCTACGGAGAAAAAAGAAATATCTTCCGTTAAATACTGGAAAGAAGCTTTCTAAGAAACTGCTTTGTGTTCTGTTAATTCAACTCACAGAGTTACAGCTTTCACATCCAGAAGCCATTCACTAAACTGTTGTTGTAGAATTTGCAAATTTATATTTGGGAGCCCATAAAAAGCTATCTTGAAAAAGGAAATATTCTAAGATAAAAACTGAAAAGAAGCTTTCTGAGAAACTGCTGTGTGTTCTGTTAATTCATCTCCCAGATTTACAGCTTTTCCCTCTAGAAGCGAATCGCTAAGACTGTTCTTGTGGAATTTGCAAGGTGATATTTGGAAGCCCACAGAGGACTATGGTGAAAAAGAAATTATCCTCAGTTGAAAACTGGAAAAAAGCATTCTGAGACACTTCTTTGTGTTCTGTTAATTCATCTCACAGAGTTACACCTTTCCCATCAAAAGACTTTCGCTAAGACTGTTCTTGTGTAATTTGCAAGGTGATATTTGGAAGCCCCTAGAAGGCTATGGTGTAAAAGGAAATATCTTCCGTTAAAAACTGGAAAGAAGATTTCTGAGAAACTGCTTTTTGTTATGTTAATTCATCTCACAGAGTTACAGCTTTCCCTCAAGAAGCCTTTCGCTAAGACTGTTCTTGTGGAATTTGCAAAGTGATATTTGGAAGACCATAGAGGGCTATGGTGAAAAAGGAAATATCTTCAGTGTAAAACTGGAAAGAAGGTTTCTGAGAAACTGATGTGTGTTCTGTTAATTCATCTCACAGAGTTACAGATTTTCCCACAAGAAGCTTTTTTCGAAGACTGTTCTTGTGGAATTTGCCAAGTGATATTTGGAAGCCCATGGAAGTCTACGGTGAAAAAGGAAATATCATCCGTTAAAAACTTGAAAGAAGACTTTTGAGAAACTGCTTTGTGTTCTGTTAATTCATCTCACAGAGATACAGCTTTCCCCTCAAGAAGTCTTTCCCTAAGACTGTTCTTGTTTAATTTTCAAAGTGATATTTGGAAGCCTATAGGGGGCTATGGTGAAAAAGGAAATATCTTCCGTTAAAAACTGGAAAGAAGATTTGTGAGAAACTGCTTTGTGTTCTCTTAATTCATCTCACAGAGTTAAAGCTTTCCCTGAAAGAAGCCTTTCGCTAAGACTGTTCTTGTGGAATTTGCAAAGTGATATTTGGAAGACTCTAGAGAGCTTGGCTGAAAAAGGAAATATTTTCCGTTAAAAACTGGAAAGAAGATTTCAGAGAATCCGCTTTGTGTTCGGTTAATTCATCTAACAGAGTTAGAGTGCTCCCCTACAGAAGCATTTCGCTAAGACTTTTCTTGTGGAATTTGCAAAGTGATATTTGGAAGCCCTTAGAAGGCTATGGTGAAAAAGGAAATATCCTAGGATAAAAACAAAAAAGAAGCTTTCTGAGAAACTCTTTTGTGTTCTGTTAATTCATCTCACAGACTTACAGTTTTTACCTCAAGATGCCTTTCGCTAAGACTGTTCTTGTGGAATTTGCAAAGTGATATTTGAAAGCCCATAGAGGGCTATGGTGAAAAAGGAAATATCCTAAGATAAAAAATGAAAAGAAGCTTTCTGAGAAACTACTTTGTGTTCTGTTAATTCATCTCAAACAGGTACAGCTTTCCCCTCAAGAAGCCTTCGCTAAGACTGTTTTTGTGGAATTTCCAAAGTGATATTTGGAAGCCCATAGAAGGCAATGATGAAAAAGGAAATATCTTCAGTTAAAATCTTGAAAGAAGCTTTCTAAGAAACTGCTTTGTGTTCTGTTAATTCATCTCTAAGAGTTACAGTTTCTCCTCAAGAAGCCTTCCGTTAAGACTGTTCTTGTGGAATATGCAAAGTGATATTTGGAAGCCCATAGAGGGCTATGGTGAAAATGGAAATATCCTAAGATAAAAACCGAAAAGAAGCTATCTGAGAAAGCACTCTGTGTTCTGTTAGTTCATCTGAAGGAGATACAACCTTCCCCTAAACAAGCCGTTCCCTAAGACTGTTCTTGTGAAATTCGCAAAGTGATATTTGGAAGGAATAGAGGGCTATGGTGAAAAAGGAAATATCTTCAGTTAAAACTGGAAAGAAGCTTTCTGAGAAATTGCGTTGTGTTCTGTAAGTTCATCTCACAGGGTTACAGCTTTCTCCTCAGTAAGACTTTCGCTAAGACTGTCCTTGTGGAATCTGCAAAGTCATATTGGGAAGCCCATAGAGCGCTAAGGTGAAAAAGGAAATATCTTCCGTTGAAAACAGGAAAGAAAATTTCTGAGAAACTGCTTTGTGTTCTGTGTATTCATCTGACAGAGTTACAGCTTTCCTCTCCAGAATCCTTTCTCTAATACTGTTACTGTTTAATTTGCTAAGTGATATTTGGAAGCCAGTAGAGGGCTATGGTGAAAAAGAAATATCTTCAGTTAAAACCTTGAAAGAAGCTTTCTGAGAAACTGCTTTGTGTTCTGTTAATTCATCTCACAGCGTAACAGGTTTTCCCTCAAGAAGCCTTTCACTAAGGCTGTTCTTGTGGAATTTGCAAAGTGATATTTGGAAGCCCATAGAGGGCTATGTGAAAAAGGAAATATCGTCAGTTTAAAACTGGAAATAAACTCTCTGAGAAACTTCCTTGTGTTCTCTTAATTCATCTCACAGAGTTAGAGCTTTCCCCTCAAGAAGCCTTTCGCTAAGACTGTTCTTGTGGAATTTACAAAGTGAAATTTGGAAGCCCTTAGAGGGCTATGGTGAAAAAGGAAATATCTTCCATTAAAAATTGGATAGAAACTTCCTGAGAAATTGCTTTGTGTTCTCTTAATTCATCTCACAAAGTTACATCTTTCCCCTCAAGAAGCCGTTCACTAGGACTATTCTTGTGAAATTTTCAAACTGATATTTGGAAACCCATAGAGAGATAAGGTGAAAAAGGAAATATCTTCCGTTGAAAACTGGAAAGAAGCTTTCTGAGAAACTGCCGTGAGTTCTGTTCATACATCTCACCGAGTTACAGCTTTCCTCTCAAGAAGCCTTTCTCTAAGGCTGTTCTTGTGTAATTTGCAAAGTGATATTTGGAAGTCCACAGAGGCCTTTGGTGAAAAAGGAAATTACTTCAGTTAAAAACTGGAAAGAAGCTTTCTGAGAATCTGCTTTGTGTTCTGTTAATTCATCTAACAGAGTTACAGCTTTCCCCTCCAGAAGACTTTCGCTAAGACTGTTCTTGTGGAATTTGCAAGGTGATATTTGGAAGCCCATAGAGCTCTATGGTGAAAAAGGAATATCTTCCGTTAAAAACTGGAAATAAGCTTTCTGAGAAACTGCTTTGTGTTCTGTTAATTCATGTCACAGAGTTACATCTTTCCCCTCAAGAAGCCTTTCGCTAAGGCTGTTCTTGTAGAATTTGCAAAGTCATATTTGGAAGCCCATAGAGGGCTGAGGTGGAAAAGGAAATATCTTCCGTAAAAAACTGGAAAGAAGCTTTCTGAGAAACTTCTTTGTGTTCTGTTAATTCATCTCACAGAGTTACAGCTTTCCCTTCAAGAAGCCTTTCGCTAAGGCTGTTCTTGTGGAATTAGCAAAGTGATATTTGGAAGCCCATAGAGGGTTATTTTGAAAAAGGAAATATCTTCAGTTAAAAACTGGAAAGAAGCTTTCTGAGAAACTACTTTGTTTTCTGTGAATTCTTCGCACAGAGTTACAGCTGTCCTCTCAAGAATCCTTTTGCTATGACTGTTCTTGAGGAATGTGCAAAGTGATATTTGGAAGCCCATAGAGGGCTATGGTGAAAAAGGAAATATCCTAGATAAAAACTGAAAGGAAACATTCTGAGAAACTGCTTTGTGTTCTGTTAATTCATCTCACAGAGTTACAGCTTTCCCGTCAGAAGTCTTTTGCTAAGGCTGTTCTTGTGGAATTGGCAAAGTGATATTTGGAAGCCCATAGAGGGCTATGTTGAAAAAGGAAATATCTTCAGTTAAAAACTGGAAAGAAGATTTTTGAGAAACTTCTTTGTGTTCTGTTAATTCATCTCACAGGGTTACAGCTTTTCCCTCAAGAAGCCCTCCGCAAAGACTCTTCTTGTGGAATTTGCAAAGTGATATTTGGAAGCCCATAGAGGGCTATGGTGAAAAAGGAAATATACCCCGTAAAAAAAAAGGAAAGAAGCTTTCAGAGAAACTGCTTTGTGTTCTGTTAATTCATCTCACAGGGTTACTGCTTTCCTCTCAAGAAGCCTTTCGCAAAGACTGTTCTTGCGGAATTTTCAAAGTGATATTTGGAAGCCCCTAGAGAGCTATCGTGAAAAAGGAAATATATTCCGTTAAAAACTAGAATCAAGCTATCTGAGAAACTGCTTTGTGCTCTGTTAATTCATCTCACAGAGTCACTCTGTTCCCCTCAAGAACACTTTCGCTAAGACTATTCTTGAATAATTTACAAGGTGATATTTGGAAGCCCATACAGGGCTATGGTGAAAAAGGAAATATATTCCGTTAAAAACTGGAAAGAAGATCTTTTAGAAACTGCTTTTTGTTCTGTGAATTCATCTCACAGAGTTACAGCTTTCCCTTCAAGAAGCCTATCGCTAAGGCTGTTCTTGTCGAATTTGCAAAGTGATATTTGGAAGACCTTAGAGGGCTATGGTGAAAACGAAATATCTTCCGTTAAAACCTGGAAAGAAGCTTTCTGAGACACTTCTTTGTGTTCTGTGAATTCATCTCACATAGTTACAGCTTTCCCCTCAAGAAGCCGTTCAATAAGTCTTTTCTTGTGGAATTTGCAAAGTGATATTTGGAGGCCCATAAAGGGCTATGATGAAAAAGAAAACATCCAAAGATAAAGACTGAAATGAAACTTTCTGTGAAACTGCTTTGTGTTCTGTTAATTCATCTCACAGAGCTACAGCTTTCTCTTCAAGAAGTGGTTCACAATGACTGTTCTTGTAAAATTTGCAAAATGATATTTGGAAGCCCATAGAGAGCTATGGTGAAAATGGAAATATCCTAAGATAAAAACGGAAAAGAAGCTTTCTGAGAAACTGCTTTGTGTTTTGTTAGTTTATCTCACAGAGTTACAGCTTTCCCCTCAAGAAGTCGTTCACTAAGACTGTTCTTGTGGAATTTGCAAAGTGATATTTGGAATCCCATAGAAGGCTATGGTGAAAATGAAAATATCTTCCGTTAAAAACTGGAAAGAAGCATTCTGAGAAACTGCCGTGTGTTCTGTTAATACATCTCACCGAGTTACAGCTTAAGGAAATATGTTGCGTTAAATACCGGAAAGAATGTTTCTGAGAAACTGCTTTGTGTTCTGTTAATTCATCTCACAGAGTTACAGCTTTCCCCTCAAGAAGACTTTCGCTAAGACTGTTCATGTGGAATTTGCAAAGTGATATTTGGAATCCCATAGAGGGCTATGGTGAAAAAGGAAATATAATAAGGTAAAAACTGAAAAGTAGGTTTCTGAGAAAATGTTTTGTGTTCTGTTAATTCATCTTACATATTTACATCTTTACCCTCAAGAAGCCTTTCACTAAGACTGTTCTTCTGGAATTTGCAAAGTAATATTTGTAACCCCTATAGCGCTATAGATAAAATGGAAATATCGTAAGATTAAAAAACGTAAAGAAGGTTTCTGAGATACTGCTTTGTATTCTGTTAATTCATCTCACAGATTTACAGCTTTCCCCTCTTGAATCCTTTCGCTAAGACTGTTCTTGGGGGATTTGCAAAGTGATATTTGGAAGCCCATAGAGGGCTATGGTGAAAAAGGAAATATCTTTCGTTAAAAACTGGAAAGAAGATATCTGAGAAACTGCTTTGTGTTCTGTTAATTCATCTCACAGAGTTACAGTTTTCCCCTAAAGAAGTCTTTCGCTTACACTGTTCTTGTTTAATTTGCAAAGTGATATTTGGAATCCCATAGAGGGCTATGGTGAAAAAGGAAATATCCTCCGTTAAAAACTGGAAAGAAGATTGCTGAGAAACAGCTTTGTGTTCTGTTAATTCATCTCACAGATTTACAGCTTTCCCCTCCAGAAGCCGTTCACTAAAACTGTTCTTGTGGAATTTGCAAAGTGATATTTGGAAGCCCATAAAGGGCTATGGTGAAAAAGGAAGCATCGAAAGATAAAAACTGAAAAGAAGCTTTCTGAGAAACTGCTTTGTGTTCTGTTAATTCGTCTCACAGTGTTTCAGCTTTCCCCTCAAGAAGCCTTTCGCTAAGACTGTTTTTGTGGAATTTGCAAAGTGATATTTCGAATCCCATAGAGGGCTAAGGTGAAAAAGGAAATATCTTCCGTTAAAAACTGGAAAGAAGATTTCTGAGAAACTGCTTTGTGTTCTGTTACTGCATCTCACAGAGTTACAGCTTTCCCCTCCAGAAACCTTTCGCTAACACTATTCTTGTGGAATTTGCAAGGTGACATTTGGAAGCCCAGAGAGAGCTATGGTGAAAAAGGAAATACCTTCAGTTAAAAAATGAAAAGAAGCTTTCCAAGAAACTGCTTTGTGTTCTGTTAATTCATCTCAAAGAGTTACAGCTTTCCCCTCAGGAAGCCTTACGCTGAGACTTTTTTGAGGAATTTCCAAAGTGATATGTGGAAGCGCATAGAGGGCTATGGTGAAAATGGAAATATCCTAAGATACTAATCGAAAAGAAGCTGTCTGAAAAACTGCTTTGTGTTCTGTTAGTTCATCTCACAGAGCTACAGCTTTCCCATCAAGAAGCCATTCACTAAGACTGTTTTGTGAAATTTGGAAAGTGATATTTGGAAACCCAGAGAGTACTATGGTGAAAAAGGAAATTCTTCCGTTAAAAACTGGAAAGAAGCATTCTGAGAAAATGCCGTGTGTTCTGTTAATACGTCTCACTGAGTTACAGTTTTCCTCTCAAGAAGCCTTTCACTAAGACTGTTCTTGTGGGATTTGCAAAGTGATATTTGGAAGCCCATAGAGGACTGTGGTGAGAAAGGAAATATCTTCCGTTAAAAACTGGAAAGAAGATTTGTGAGAAAATGCTTTCTGTTTTGTTAATTCATCTCACAGCGTTAGAGCTTTCCCCTCAAGAAGCCTTTTGCTAAGACTTTTCTTGTGTAATTTGCAAAGTGATATTTGGAAGCCCGAAAGAGCTATGGTGAAAAAGGAAATATCCTCAGTTAAAAACTGGAAAGAAGCCTTCTGAGAAACTGCTTTGTGTTCAGTTAGTTCCTCTCACAGAGTAACAGCTTTCCCCTCAAGAAGCCGTTCACTAAGACGGTTCTTGTGGAATTGCAAAGTGATATTTGGAGGCACATAGACGGCAATGGTGAAAAAGGAAACATCCTAAAATAAAATCTCAAAAGAAGCTTTCTGAGAAACGACTTTGTGTTGTGTTAATTCAAGTCACAGAGTTACTCTTTTACCTCAGGAAGCCTTTCGCTAAGGCTGTTGTTATGGAATTTACAAAGTGATATGTTGAAGCCCAAAGAGGGCTATGGTGAAAAAGGAAATACCTTCAGTTAAAAACTGAAAAGAAGCTTTCTGAGAAACTGCTTTGTGTTCTATTAATTCATCTCAAAGAGTTACAGCTTTTGCCTCAAGAAGCCTTCCGTTAAGACTGTTTTTGTGGAATTTCCAAAGTGATATTTGGATGCCTATAGTAGGCTATTGTGAAAATGGAAATATCCTAAGATAAAAACCGAAAAGAAGCTGTATGAAAAGCTGCTTTGTGTTTTGTTAGTTCACTCACAGAGTTACAGCTTTCCCCTCAGGAAGCCATTCACTAAGACTGTTTTGTGAAATTGGCAATGTGATATTTGGAAGCCCATAGAGGGCTAAAGTGAAAAAGGAAATATATTCCGTTAAAAACTGGAAAGAAGCTTTCTGAGAAAATGCGGTGTGTTCTGTCAGTACATATCACCGAGTTACAGCTTTCCGCTCAAGAAGCCTTTCGCTAAGACTGTTCTTGTGGGATTTCCAAAGTGATATTTGGAAGCCCATAGAGGGCTATAGTGAAAAAGGAAATATCTTCAGTTAAATACTGGAAAGAAGCTTTATGAGAGACTGCTTTGTGTTCTGTTAATTCATCTCACAGAGTTACAGCTTCCCCCTCAAGAAGCCTTTCGCTAAGATTGTTCTTGTGGAATTTGCGAAGTGATATTTGGAAGCCCATAGAGGACTATGGTGAAAAAGGAAATATCTTCCGTTAAAAACTGGAAAGAAGATTTGTGAGAAACTGCTTTTTGTTCTGTTAATTCATCTCACAGAGTTACAGATTTCGCCCCCAGAAGCCTTTCGCTAAGACTGTTCTTGTGGAATTTGCAAAGTGATATTTGGAAGCCCATGGAGGGCTATGGTGAAAAGGGAAATAACTTCCGTTAAAAACTGGAAAGAAGCTTTCTGAGAAACTGCCGTGTGTTCTGTTAATACATCTCACCGATTAACAGCTTTCCCCTCAAGAAGCCTTTCTATAAAACTGTTCTTGTGGAATTTGCAAAATGATACTTGGAAGCCCATAGAGGGCTATTTTGAAAATGGAAATATCCTAAGATAAAAACCGAAAAGAAACTGTCTGAGAAACTGCTTTATGTTGTGTTAGTTCATCTCACAGTGTTACAGATTTCCCCTAAAGAAGCCCTTCACTAAGACTGTTGTTGTGAAATTTGCACTCTGATATTTGGAATCCCATAGAGGGCTATGTTGAAAAAGGAAATATCTTTCGTTAAAAACTGGAAAGAAGATTTCTGAGAAACTGCTTTGTGTTCTGTTAATTCATCTCACAGAGTTACAGTTTTCCCCTCCAGAAGTTTTTCGCTAGCACTGTTCTTGTGGAATTTGCAAAGTGATATTTTGAAGCCCATAGTGGGCTATGGTGAAAAAGGAAATATCTTCCTTTAAAAACTGGAAAGAACCTTTCTGAGAAACTCCTTTGTGTTCTGTTAATTAATCTCACAGAGTTACAGCTTTCCTATCATGAAGCTGATCACTAAGACTGTTCTTTTGGAATATGCAAAGTGACATTTGGAAGCCCATAGAAGGCTATGGTGAAAAAGGAAATATCCTAAGATAAAAACTGAAAAGAAGCTTTCTGAGAAACTGCTTTGTGTTCTGTTAATTCGTCTCCAGAGTTACAGCTTTGCCCTCAAGAAGCCGTTCACTAAGACTGTTCTTGTGGAATTTGCAAAGTGATATTTGGAATCCCATAGAGGGCTAAGCTGAAAAAGGAAATGTCATCCGTGAAAAACTGGAAAGAAGATTTCTGAGAAACTGCTTTGTGTTCTGTTAATGCATCTCACAGAGTTACAGCTCTCCCATCCAATAACCTTTCGCTAACACTGTTCTTGTGGAATTTGCAAAGTGATATTTGGAAGCAAAGAGAGAGCTATGGTGAAAAAGGAAATATCCTAAGATAAAAACTGAAAACAAGCTTTCTGAGAAACTGCTTTGTGTTCTGTTAATTCATCTCACAGAGTTACAGCTTTCCCCTCCAGAAGCCTTTCGCTAAGACTGTTCTTGTGGAATTTGCAAAGTGATATTTGGAAGCCCATAGAGGGCTATGGTGAAAAAGGAAATATCTTAAGTTAAAAACCGAAAGGAAGCTTTCTGAGAACCTGCTTTGTATTTTGTTAGTTCACCTCACAGAATTACAGCTTTGCTCTCCAGAAGCCTTTCGCTAGGTCTGTTCTTGTGGAATTTGCAAAGTGATCTTAGAAGCCCGTAGAGGGCTATGGTGAAAAAGGAAATATCTTCCATTAAAAACTGGAAAATAGCTTTCTGAGAGACTGTTTTGTGTTCTGTTATATCCTCTCACAGACTACGGCTTTCAGCTCAAGAAGCCTTTCGTTAAGACTGTTCTTGTGGAAATTGCAAAGTGATATTTGGAAGCTCCTAGAGGGCTATGGTGAAAAAGGAAGCATCCTAAGATAAATACTGAAAAGAAGCTTTTTGAGAAACTGCATTGTGTTTTCTTAATTGATCTCTCGGAGTTATAGGTTTCCCCTCCAGAAGCCATTCGCTAATACTGTTCTTGTGGAATTTGCAACGTGATATTTGGAAGCCCACAGAGGGCTATGGTGAAAAAGGAAATATCTTCCGTTAAAAACTGGAAATAAGCTTTCTGAGAAACCGCCATGTGTTCTCTTAATGCACCTCACCGAGTTACAGCTTTCCCCTCAAGTAGACTTTCGCTAGGACTGTTCTTGTGGGATTTGCAAAGTGATATTTGGAAGTCCATAGAGGGCTATGGTGAAAAAGGAAATTTCTTCCGTTAAAAACTGGAAAGAAGATTTCTAAGAAATTGCTATTTGTTCTGTTAATTCAATTCACAGAGTTAGAGCTTCACCTCCAGAAGCCTTTTGCCAAGACTGTTCTTGTGGAATTCGCAAAGTAATATTTGGAAGCCCGTAGAAGGCTATTTTGAAAAAGGAATTATCCTAAGATAGAAACTGAGAATAAGCTTTCTGAGAAACTGCTTTGTGTTCTGACAATTCAACTCACAGAGTTACAGCTTTCCCCTCAAGAAGCCTTTTGCTAAGGCTGTTGTTGTGAAATTTTCAAAGTGATATTTGGAACCCCATAGAGGGCTATGGTGAAAAAGGAAATATCTTCCATTAAATACTGGAAAGAAGCTTTCTGAGAATCTGCCGTGTGTTATGTTAATACATCTCACCGAGTTAAAGCTTTACCCTCAAGAAGCCTTTCGCTAAGACTGTTCCTGTAGGATTTCCAAAGTGATATTTCGAAGCCCATAGAGGGATACGGTGAAAATGGAAGTATCTTCAGTTAAAAACTGGAAAGAAGCTTCTGAGAAACCGCTTTGTGTTCTTTTAATTCATTTCACAGAGTTACAGCTTTCCCTTCAAGAAGCCTTTAACTAAGACTGTTCTTGTGGAATTTGCAAAGTGATCTTTGGAAGCCTATAGAGGGCTATGGTGAAAAAGGAAATATTCTAAGATAAAAACTGAAAAGAAGCTTTCTCAGAAACTGTTTTGGGTTCTGTTAATTCATCTCACAGAGTTACAGTTCTCCCCTCAAGAAGACTTTCGCTAAGAGTGTTTTTGTGGAATTTGTAAAGTGATATTTTTAAACCCTAGAGGACTATGGTGAAAAAGGAAATATCTTCCGTTAAAAACTGGAAAGAAGATTTCTGAGAAACTGCTTTGTGTTCTGTTAATGCATCTCACAGAGTTATAGCTTTCCCCACAAAAAGCCTTTCGCTAAGGCCGTTGTTGTGCAATTTGCAAAGTGATATTTGTAATGCAATAGAGGGCTATGGTGAAAATGGAAATATCCTAAGATAAGAAGCGAAAAGAACCTTTCTGAGAAACTGCTTTCTGTTCTGGTAGTTCATCTCACAGAGTTACAGCTTTCTGCTCAAGAGTCGTTCACTAAGACTGTTCTTGTGGAATTTGCCAAGTGACATTTGGAAGCCCTTAGAGGGCTATGGTGAAAAAGTAAATATCCTAAGATAAAAACTGAAAAGAAACTTTCTGAGAAACTGCTTTGTTTTCTGTTAATTCAACTCACATAGTTACAGCTTTACCCTCAAGAAGCCTTTCGCTTAAGCTGCTGTTGTGGTATTTGCAAAGTGGTATTTGGAAGCCCATGGAGGGCTACGGTGAAAAAGGAAATATCTTCAGTTAAAAACTGAAAAGAAGCTTTCTGAGAAACTGCTGAGTGTTCTGTTAATTCATCTCAAAGAATTAGAGCTTTCCCCTGAAGACACCTTCCGCTAAGACTTTTCTTGTGGAATTTGCAAACTGATAATTGGAAGCCCATAGATGGCTATGGTGAAAAAGAAAATATCCTAAGATAAAAACCGAGAAGAAGCTTTCTGAGAAACTGCTTTGTGTTCTTTTAGTTAATCTCACAGTGTTACCGCTTTCCCCTCAAAAAGCCATTCAGTAAGACTGTTCTTGTGAAATTTTCAAAGTGATATTTGGAAGCCCTTAGTGGGCTATGGTGAAACAGGAAATATCTTTCCTTAAAAACTAGAAAGAAGCACTCTGAGAAACTGCCGCGTGTTCTGTTAATATATCTCACCGAGTTACAGCTTTCTCCACAAAAGCCTTTCGCTAAGACTGTTCCTGTGGGATTTGCATAGTGATATTTGGAAGCCCATAGAGGGCTATGGTGAAAAAGAAATATCCAAAGATAAAAACTGGAAAGAAGATTTCTGAGAAACGGCTTTGTGTTCTGTTACTTCATCTCACCGATTTACAGGTTTCCCCTCAAGAAGCCGTTCACTAAGACTGTACTTTTGTAATTTGCAAAGTGATATTTGGAAGCCCAGAGAGGGCTACGGTGAAAAAGGAAATATCTTCCGTTAAAAACTGGAAAGAAGATTTCTGAGAAACTGCCCTGTGTTCTGTTAATTCATCTCACAGAGTTACAGCTTTCCCCTCAAGAAACCGTTCACTAAGACTGTTCTTGTGAAATTTGCAAAGTGATATTGGAAGCCCGTAGAGGGCTATGGTGAAAAAGGAAATACCTTCAGTTTAAAACTGGAAAGAATCTTTCTGAGAAACTACTTTGTGTTCTCTTAATTCAACTCACAGAGTTACAGCTTTCCCTTCAATAAGCCTTTCGCTAAGACTGTTCTTGTGGAATTTGCAAAGTGATAATTGGAGCCCGTAGAAAGCTATGGTGAAAAAGGAAATATCCTAATATAAAAACTGAACAGAAGCTTTCTGAGAAACTGCTTTGTGTACTGTTAATTCATCTCACAGAGTTACAGCTTGTCCCTGACGAAGCCTTTCACTAAGACTGTTCTTGTGGAATTTGCAAAGAGAAATTTCGAAGCCTATAGAGGGCTATGGTGAAAAAGGGAATATCTTCCGTTAAAAACCGAAAAGAAGCTTTCTGAGAAACTGCTTTCTGTTCTGTTAGTTCATCTCACAGAGTTTGAGCTTTCCCCTCAAGAAGCCGTTCACTAAGACTCTACTTGTGCAATTTGCATATTCATATTTGGTAACCCATAGAGGGCTATGGTGAAAAAGGAAATATCTCCCGTTAAGACGGGAAAAGAAGCTTCTTGAGAAACTGGCGTGGTTTCTGTTAATACATCTCACCGAATTAGAGCTTTCCCCTCCAAAAGCCTTTTGCTAAGACTGTTCTTGTGGAATTTGCAATGTGATATTTGGAAGACCATAGAGGGCTATGGTGAAAAAGGAAATAGCCTAAGATAGAAACTGAAAAGAAGCTTTCTGAAACACTGCTTTGTGTTCTGTTGAATCATCTCAAAGAGTTAGAGCTTTCCCCTTAAGAAGCCTTTCGCTAAGACTGTTCTTGTGGAATTTGCAAAGTGATATTCGGAAGCCCATAGAGTGCTATAGTGAAAATGGAAATCTCCTAAGATAAAAAACGAAAAGAAGCTTTCTGAGAAACTGCCTTGTGTTCTGTTAGTTCATCTCATAGAGTTACAGCTTTACCCTCAAGAAGCCGTTCACTAAGACTGCTCTTGTGAAATTTGCAAAGTGATATTTGGAAGCCCATAGAGGGCTATGGTGAAAAAGGAAATACCTTCCATTGAAAACTAGAAAGAAGCTTTCTGAGAAGCTGCTTTGTGTTCTGTTAATTCATCTCAGAATGTTACAGCTTTACCCTCAAGAAGCCTTTCGCTAAGACTGTTCTTGTGGAACTTCCAAAGTGATATTTGGAAGCCCTTAGAGGGCTATGCTGAAAAAGGAATATCTTCCGTTAAAAACCGGAAAGAAGATTTCTGAGAAACTGCTTTGTGTTCTGTTAATTCAACTCACAGAGTTACAGCTTTCCCCTCAAGAAGCCTTTCGCTAAGGCTGTTTTTGTGGAAATTGCAAAGTGGTATTTGGAAGCACCTAGAGGGCAAAGGTGAAAATTGAAATATCCTAACATAAAAAAAAAAAAAGAAGCTTTCTGAGAAACCGGTTTTCGTTTTGTTAGTTCTTCTCACAGATTTACAGATTTCCACTCAAGAAGCCGTTCACTAAGACTGTTCTTGTGAAATTTGCAAAGTGATATTTGGAAGCCCGTAGAGGGCTATGGTGAAAAAGGAAATATCTTCCGTTAAAAACTGGAAAGAAGATTTCCGAGAAACTGCATTGTGTTCTGTTAATTTATCTCACACAGTCACAGCTTTCCCCTCAAGAAGCCTTTCGTAACGACTTTTCTTGTGGAATTTCCAAGTGATATTTGGAGGCCAGTAGAGGGCTACGGTGAAAAAGTAAATATATTCCGTTAAAAACTGGAAAGAAGATTTCTGAGAAACTTCTTTGAGATCTGTTAATTCATCTCACAGAGTTCAGCTTTTCCCTCAAGAAGCCTTTCGATAAGACTGTTTTTGTGGAATTTGCAAAGTGATATTTGGAAGCCCATGGAGGGCTATGGTGAAAAAGGAAATATCTTCAGTTAAAAACTGGAAAGAAGTTTTCCGAGAAACTGCTTTGCGTTCTGTTAATTTATCTCAAAGAGTTACAGCTTTCGCCTCAAGAAATCTTTTGCTAAGACTGTTCTTGTGGCATTTCCAACGTGATATTTGGAAGCCCAGAGAGGGCTATGGTGAAAAAAGAAATATCTTCCGTTAAAAACGGGAAAGAATCCTCCTGAGAAACTGCTTTGTGTTCTGTTAATTCATCTCAGAGAGTTACAGCTTTCCCCTCCAGAAACCTTTCGCTAAGACTGTTGTTTTGTAATTTGCAAAGTGATATTTCGAAGCCCATTCAGGGCTATGGTGAAAAAGGAAATATCCTAAGATAAAAACTGAAAAGAAGCTTTCATAGAAACCGCTTTGTGTTCTGTTAATTCATCTCACAGAGTTACACCTTTCCCATCAAGAAGACTTTCGCTAAGACTGTTCTTGTGTAATTTTCAAGGTGAAATTTGGAAGCCCATAGAAGGCTATGGTGAAAAAGGAAATATCTTCCGTTAAAAACTGGAAAGAAGATTTCTGAGAAACTGCTTTTTGTTCTGTTAATTCATCTCACAGAGTTACAGCTTTCCTTCAAGAATCCTTTCGCTAAGACTGTTCTTGTGGAATTTGCAAAATGATATTTGGAAACCCATAGAAGGCTATGGTGAATAAGGAAATATCTTCCGTTAAAAACCGAAAACAATCTTTCTGAGAAGCTGCTTTGTGTTCTGTTAGTTAATCTCACAGAGTTTCAGCTTTCCCTCAAGAAGCCGTTCACTAAGACTATTCTTGTGAAATTTGCATATTAATATTTTGAACCCCTTAGAGGGCTATGGTGAAAAAGGAAATATCTTCCGTTCAAAATTGGAAAGAAGCTTTCTGAGAAACTGCCTTGTGTTCTGTTAACATATCTCACAGTGATACAGCTTTCCTCTACAGAAGACTTTCGATAACACTGTTCTTGTGGAATTTGCAAAGTGATATTTGGAACCCCATAGAGGGCTAAGGTGAAAATGGAAATATCCTAAGATAAAAAACGAAGAGAAGCTTTCTGAGAAACTGCTTTGTGTTCTGTTAATTCATCTCACAGAGTTACAGCTTTCCCCTCCAGAAGCCGTTCACTAAGACTGTTCTTGTGGAATTTGAAAAATGAAATTTGAAATCCCATAGAGGGCTATGGTGAAAAAGGAAATATCCTCAATTAAGCACCGTAAAGGAGCTTTCTGAGAAACTGCTCTGTGTTCTGTTAGTTCTTCTCACAGAGTTATAGCTTTCCCCTGCAGAAGTCTTTTGCTAAGACTGTTCTTGTGGAATTTGCAAAGTGATATTTGGAATCCTGTAGGGGACTATGGTGATAAAAAAATTATCTTCCGTTAAAAACTGGAAAGAAGCTTTCTGAGAAAATGTCGTGTGTTCTGTTAATAAACCTCACCGATTTACACCTTTCCCCTAAAGAAGCCTTTCGCTAAGACTGTTCTTGTGGGATTTCAAAGTGATATTTGGAAGCTTATAGAGGGCTACGGTGAAAAAGGAAATTACTTCAGTTAAAAACTGAATAGAAGCTTTCTGAGAACCTGCTTTGTGTTCTGTTAATTCATCTAACAGAGTTACAGCTTTCCCCTCCAGAAGACTTTTGCTAAGACTGTTCTTGTGGAATTTGCAAGGTGATATTTGGAAGCCCATAGAGGGCTATGGTGAAAAAGGAAATATTTTCCGTTAAAAACTGGAAAGAAGCCTTCTGAGAAACTGCTTTGTGTTCTGTTAATTAATCTCACAGAGTTACATCTTTAACCTCAAGAAGCCTTTCGCTAAGGCTCTTGTTGTGGAATTTGCAAAGTGATATTTGTAAGCCCATAGAGGGCTATGGTGTAAAAGGAAATATCTTCCGTTAAAAACTGAAAAGAAGCTTTCTGAGAAACTGCTTTGTGTTCTGTTAATTCATCTCAAAGAGTTGCAGCTTTTTCCTCATGAAGCCTTACGATAAGACTGTTCTTGTGGAATTTTCAAAGTGATATTTGGATGCCCATAGAGGGCTATGGTGAAAATGGAAATATCCTAAGATAAAATCGAAAGGAATCTTTCTGCGAAACTGCTTTGTGTTCTGTTAGCTCATCTCACAGAGTTTCAGCTTTGCCCTCAACGTGCCCCACTAAGACTATACTTGTGAAATTTTCAAATTGATATTTGGAAAACCATAAAGGGCTACGGTGAAAAGGGAAATATCTTCCATTAAAAACGGGAAAGAAACTTTCAGAGGAACTGCCGTGTGTTCTGTTAATACATCCACCGAGATACAGCTTTCCCATCAAGAAGCCGTTCGCTAAGGGTGTTCTAGTGGAACTTGCAAAGAGATATTTGGAAGCCCATAGAGGGCTATGGTGAAAAAGGAAATAACTTCCGTTAAAAACTGGAAAGAAGCTTTCTGAGAAACTGCCGTGTGTTCTGTTAATACACCTCAATGATTACAGCTTTCCCCTCAAGAAGCCTTTCGCTATGACTGTTCTTGTTGGATTTGCAATGTGATATTTGGAAGCCCATAGAGGACTATGGTGAAAAAGGAAATATCTTCAGTTAAAAACTGGAAAGAAGCTGTATGAGAAACTGCCTTGTGTTCTGTTAATTTACCTTACGGAGTTACAGCTTTCGCCTCCAGAAGCCTTTCCCTAAGACTGTTCTTGTGGAATATGCAAAGTGATTTTTGGTAAAAGGCGAAAGATTTATACGATCTTAAGAGAAACAAGAGTATTGGAAAGTGATACTTGGAAGCCCATAGAGGGCTGTGTTGAAAAAGAAATATCTTCGGTTAAAAACTGGAAAGAAGCTTTCTGGGAAACTGCCGTGTGATGGTGTAATACATCTCACCGAGTTGCAGCTTTACCCTCAAGAAGCCTTTCACTAAGACTGTTCTTGTGGAATTTGCATTCTGATATTTGGAAGCCCATAGAGGCCTATGGTGAAAAAGGAAATATCCTATGATAAAAATTGAAAGGAAGCTTTTTGGGAAACGGCTTTGGGTTCTCTTAATTCATCTCACAGAGTTAGAGCTTTCCCCTGAAGAAGTCGTTCACTAATAATGCTCTTGTGAAATTTAAAAGTGATATTTGGAAACCCATAGGAGGCTATGGTGAAAAAGGCAATGTCTTCCGTTAAAAACTGGAAAGAAGCTTTCTGAGAAACTGCCATGTGTTCTGTTAATACACCTCACCGAGTTACAAATTTCCCCTCAAGAAGCCTTTCGCTAAGACTGCTCTTGTGGGATTTGCAAAGTGATATTTGAAAGCCCATAGAGGTTGTTTGTTTTTTTCTTGTAAAAAACAAACAACCCCATCCAAAAGTGGGCAAAGGATATGAACATGAACAGACATTTCTCAAAAGAAGACATTCATACAGCCAACAGACACATGAAAAAATGCTCATCATCACTGGCCATCAGAGAAATGCAAATCAAAACCACAATGAGATACCATCTCACACCAGTTAGAATGGCGATCATTCAAAAGTCAGGTGCTGGAGAGGATGTGGAGAAATAGGAACACTTTTACACTGTTGGTGGGATTGTAAACTAGTTCAACCATTATGGAAAACAGTATGGCGATTCCTCAAGGATCTAGAACTAGATGTACCATATGACCCAGCCATCCCATTACTGGGTATATACCCAAAGGATTATAAATTATGCTGCTATAAGGACACATGCACACGTATGTTTATTGCAGCACTATTCACAATAGCAAAGACTTGGAATCAACCCAAATGTCCATCAGTGACAGATTGGATTAAGAAAATGTGGCACATATACACCATGGAATACTATGCAGCCATAAAAAAGGGTGAGTTTGTGTCCTTTGTAGGGACATGGATGCAGCTGGAAACCATCATTCTTAGCAAACTATCACAAGAACAGAAAACCAAACACTGAATGTTCTCACTCGTAGGTGGGAACTGAACAATGAGATCACTTGGACTTGGGAAGGGGAACATCACACACCGGGGCCTATCATGGGGAGAGGGGAGGGGGGAGGGATTGCATTGGGAGTTATACCTGATGTAAATGACGAGTTGATGGGTGCAGCACACCAACATGGCACAAGTATACATATGTAGCAAACCTGCACGTTGTGCACATGTACCCTACAACTTGAAGTTTAATAATAATAAATAAATTAAAAAAAAAAAAAGAAAGAAAGCCCATAGAGGGCTACAGTGAAAAAGGAAATATCTTCAGTTAAACTGTGGATAGAAGCATTCTGAGAAACTGCTTTCTGTTCTGTTAATTCATCTCACGGAGTTACAGCTTTCCCCTCAAGAAGCCTTTCGCTAAGACTGTTCTTGTGGAATTTGCAAAGTGATATTTGGAAGCCCATAGATGGCTATGATGAAAATGGAAATATCCTAAGATGAAAACCGAAAAGAAGCTTTCTGAAAAATTCTTTGTGTTCCGTTAGTTCATCTCACAGAGTTACAGCTTTCCCTTCAAGAAGTCGTTCACTAAGACAGTTCTTGTGAAACTTGAAATGTGAACTTTTGAAGCTGATAGAGGTCTATGGTGTAAAAGGAAATATCTTCCGTTAAAATATGGAAAGAAGCTTTCTGAGAAACTGCCGTGTGTTCTGTTAATACAACTCACCAAGATACAGCTTTCCCCAAAAGAAGTCTTTGGCTAAGACTGTTCTTGTGGGATTTGCAAAGTGATATTTGGAAGTCCTTTTACCCTCAAGAAGCCTGTCACTAAGACTTTTCTTTTTGAATTTCCAAAGTGAAATTTGAAAGCCCATAGAGGGCAATGGTGAGAAACACCATATCTTCCATTAAAAACCATAAAGAAGCTTTCTGAGAAACTGTTTTGTGTTCTGTTAGTTCATCTCACAGTGTTACAGCTATCCCCTCAAGAAGCCGTTCACTAAGACTATTTTTGTGAAATTTGCAAAGTGATATTTGGAAACCCATATTGGGCTATGGAGAAAAAGGAAATATCTTCAGTAAAAAACTGGAAAGAAGCTCTCTGAGATACTGAAGTGTGTTCTGTTAATACATCTCACTGAGTTACAGCTTTCCCCTCAAGAAGCGTTTCCGTAAGACTGTTCTTGTGGAATTTGCAAAGTGATATTTGGAAGCCCATAGACTGCTATGGTGAAAAAGGAAATATCTTCAGTTAAAAACTGGAAAGGAGCTTTCTGAGAAACTGCCGTGTGTTCCTGTAATTCATCTCACCGAGTTACAGCTTTCTCCTCAAGAGCCTTTCACTGAGACTGTTCTTGTGGGATTTGCAAAGAGATATTTGGAAGACCATAGAGACCTACGGTGAAAAAGGAAATATCTACCGTTAAAAACTGGAAAGAAACTTTCTGAGAAACTGCTTTGTGTTCTGTTAATACATCTCACAGTGTTACAGCTTTCCCCTCAAGAAGCGTTTCGCTAAGACTGTTCTTGTGGAATTTAGAACGTGATATTTGGAAGCCCATAGAGGGCTACGGTGAAAAAGGAAATAATTTACGTTAAAAACTGGAAAGAAGCTTTCTGACAAACTGCTTTGTGTTCTGTTAATTCATCTGAGAGGGTTACAGCTTTCCCCTCCAGAAGCCTTTCGCTAAGACCGTTGTTGTGAGATCTGCAAAGTGATATTTGAAAGCCGATTTAGGGCTATGGTGAAAAAGGAAATATATTCAGTTTAAACTGGAAAGAAGTTTTCTGAGAAACTTCTTTGTGTTCTGTTAAGTCATCTCACAGAGTTACAGCTTTCCCCTCAAGAAGTCTTTCGCTAAGACTGTTCTTGTGGAATTTGCAAAATGATATTTGGAAGCCCGTAGCTATGGTGAAAAAGGGAATATCTTCCATTAAAAACCGAAAAGAAGCTCTCTGAGAAATTGCTCTGTGTTCTGTTAGTTCATCTCACAGTGTTACAGCTATCCCCTCAAAAAGCCGTTCACTAAGACTATTCTTGTGAAATTTGCAAAGTGATATTTGAAAACCCATATTGGTCTATGGTGAAAAAGGAAATATCTTTAGTTAAAAACTGGAAAGAAGCTCTCTGAGATACTGCCGGGTGTTCTGTTAATACATCTCACCTTGTTACAGCTTCCCCCTCCAGAAGCCTTTCGCTAAGTCTGTTCTTGAGGAATTTGCAAAGTGACATTTGGAAGCCCATAGAGGGCTATGGTGAAAAAAGAAGTATATTCCTTAAAAACTGGAAAGAAGATTTCTGAGAAACTGCTTTGTGTTCTGTTAATTCATCTCACAGTGTTACAGCTTTCCCCTCAAGAAGCGTTTCGCTAAGACTGTTCTTGTGGAATTTGCAACGTGATATTTGGAAGCCCATAGAGGGCTGTGATGAAAAAGGAAATATCTTCAGTTAAAAACTGGAAAGAAGATTTATTGGAAACTGCTTTGTGTTCTGTTAATTCATCTCACAGTGTTACAGCTTTCCCATCAAGAAGCCGTTCACTAAGACAGTTCTTGTGGAATTTGCAATGTAATATTTGGAAGCTGCTAGAGGGCTATGGAGAAAAAGGAAATATCTTCAGTTAAAAACTGGAAAGAAGCTCTCTGAAAAACTGCAGTTTGTTCTGTTAATACATCTCACCGAGTTACAGCTTTCCCCACCAGAAGCCTTTCGTTAAGACTGTTCTTGTCGGATTTGAAAAGTGATATTTGGAAGCCCATGGAGGGCTATGGTGAAAAAGGAAATATCCTAAGATAAAAACTGAAAAGAGGCATTCTGAGAAACTGCTTTGTGTTCTGTAAATTCAACTCAGATTTACAGCTTTCCCCTCAAGAAGCCTTTCGCTAAGGCTGTTGTTGTGGAATTTGCAAAGTGATATTTGAAAGCCCATTGAGGGCTATGGTGAAAAAGGAAATATCTTCAGTTTAAACTGGAAAGAAGCTCTGTGAGAAACTGCTTTGTGTTCTGTTAGTTCATCTCACAGAGTTTCAGCTTTCCCATCAAGAAGCCTTTCGCTAAGACTGTTCTTGTGGAATTTGCAAAGTGATATTTGTAAGCCCTTAGAGGGCGATGGTGACAAAGCAAATATCTTCAGTTAAAAACTGGAAAGAAGCTTTCTGAGGAACTGCTTTGTTTTCCTTTAATTTATCTCACAGAGTGACAGCTTTCGCCTCAAGAAGCCTTTCGCCTAAGACTGTTCTTGTGAAAATGGCAAAGTGATATTTGGTACCCGCAGAGGGCTGTGGTGAAAAAGGAAATATCTTCCGTTAAAAACGGGAAAGAATCTTTCTGAGAAACTACTTTGTGTTCTGTTAATTCATTTCCCAGAGTTACAGATTTCCCCTCAAGGAGCCTTTCGCTAAGGCTGTTCTTGTGGAATTGGCAAAGTGATATTTGGAAGCCCATAGAGGGCTCTGGTGAAAAAGGAAATATCTTCAGTTAAAAACTGGAAAGAAGCTTTCTGAGAAACTGCTTTGTGTCTGTTAATTCATCTCACAGAGGTACATCATTCCCCTCAAGAAGCCTTTTGCTACGACTGTTTTTGTGGAATTGGCAAAGTGATATTTGGAAGCCCATAGAGGGATATGGTGAAAAAGGATATATCTTCTGTTAAAAACTGGAAAGAAGCTTTCTGACAAACTGCTTTGTGTTCTGTTAATTCATCTCACAGAGTTACAGCTTTTCCTTCAAGAAGCCTTTCTCTAAGGCTGTTCTTGTGTTATTTGCAAAGTGATATTAGGAAGCCCTAGGAGGGCTTTGGTGAGAAAGGAAATATCTTCAGGTAAAAACTGGAGAGAAGCTGTGTGAGAAACTGCTTTGTGTTGTGTTAATTCGTCACAAAGAAGTACAACTTTCCCCTCAAGAAGCCTTTCGCTAAGTCTGTTCATGTGGAATTTGGAATGTGATATTTGGAAGCCCATAGAGGCCTATTTTGAAAAAGGAAATATCGTAAGTTAAAAACTGGAAAGAAGCTGTCTGAGAAACTGCTTTGTGTTCTGTTAATTCATCTCACAGAGTTACAGCTTTCCCCTCAAGAAGCCTTTCACTACGATGGCTTTTGTAGAATATGCAAAGTGACATTTGTAAGCCCATAGAGGGCTATGCGGAAAAAGGAAATATCTTCCATTAAAAACGGGAAAGAAGCTATCTGAGAAACTGCTTTGTGTTCTGTTAATTCATCTCACAGAGTTACATATTTCCCCTCAATAAACATTTCGCTAAGACTGTTCTTGTGGAATTGGCAAAGTGATATTTGGAATCCCATTGAGGGCTATGGTGAAAAAGGAAATAGCCTCCGTTAAAAACTGGAAAGAAATTTTCTGAGAAAGTGCTTTGTGTTCTGTGAATTCATCTCACAGAGTTACAGCTTTCCTTAAAGAAGCCTTTCGCTAAGGTTGTTCTTGCGGAACTTGCAAAGTGATATGTGGAAGCCCAAAGAGGGCTATGGTGAAAAAGGAAATATCTTCAGTTAAAAACTGGAAAGAAGCTGTCTGAGAAAGTTCTTTGTGTTCTGTTAATTCATCTCACTGAATTTCTGCTTTCCCGTCAGGAAACCTTTTGGTAGGACAGTTCTTCTGGAATTTGCAAGGTGATATTTGGAAGCACATAATGGGCTATGGTGAAAAAGGAAATATCCTAAGATAAAAACTGAAAAGAAGCATTCTGAGAAACTGCTTTGTGCTCTGTTAATTCATCTCACAGAGTTACAGAATTCCTTTCAAGAAGCCTCTCGGTAAGGCTGTTCTTGTGGAATTGATAAAGTGATATTTGGGAGCCCCTAGAGGGCTATGGTGAAAAAGGAAATACTTTCCGTTAAATACTGGAAAGAAGCTTTCTGAGAAACTGCTTTGTTTTCTGTTAATTCATCTCACAGTGTTACAGCTTTCTCCTCAAGAAGCCTTTTGCTAAGACTGTTCTTGTGGAATTTGCAAAGTGATATTTCGGACCCCATAGAGGGCTGTGGTGAAAAAGGAAATATCTTTCGTTAAAAACTGGAAAGAAGCTTTCTGAGTAACTGCTTTGTGTTCTGTTAATTCATCTCACAGAGTTACAGCTTTCCCCTCAAGAAGCCTTTCGCTAAGTCTGTTCTTGTGTAATTTGCAAAGTGATTTTCGGAAGCCCATAGAGGGCTATAGTGAAAAAGGAAATATCTTCCGTTAAAAACGGGAAAGAAGTTTTCTGAGTTACAGCTTTTCCTTCAAGAAGCCTTTCGCTAAGGCTGTTCTTGTGAAATTTGCAAAGAGATATTTGGAAGCCCATAGAGGGCTATGGGGAAAAAGGAAATATCTTCAGTTGAAAACTGGAAAGAAGTTGTCTGAGAAACAGCTTTGTGTTGTTTTAATTCATCTCACAGAGTTACAGCTTTCCCCTCAAGAAGAGTTTTGCTAATACTGTTCTTGTGGAATTGGAAAAGTGATATTTGGAAGCCCATATAGGGCTATGGTGAAAAAGTAATATTTTCAGTTACAAACTGGAAAGAAGCTGTCTGAGCAACTGCTTTGTGTTCAGTTAATTCATCTCACAGAGTTACAGATTTCCCCTCAAGAAAACTTTATCGAAGACTGTTGTTGTGGAATTGGCAAAGTGATATTTGGAAGCCCATAGAGGTCTATGGTGAAAAAGGAAATATCTTCCGTTAAAAACAGGAAAGAAGCTTTCTGAGAAACTGCTTTCTGTTCTGTTAATTCTTCTCCCAGAGTTACAACTTTCGCTTCAAGAAGCCTTTTGCTAAGACTGTTTGTGTGGAACTTGCGAAGTGATATTTGGAAGCCCATAGAGGGCTGTGGTGAAAAAGGAAATATCCAAAGATAAAAACTGAAAAGAAGCATTCTGAGAAAGTGCTTTGTGCTCTGTTAAATCAGCTCAGTGAGTTACAGCTTTCCCTTCAAGATGCCTCTCGCTAAGGCTGTTTTTGTGGATTTGGCAAAGTGATATTTGGAAGCCCGTAGAGGGCTATGGTGAAAAAGGCAATATCTTACGTTAAAAACTGTAAAGAAGCGTTCCGAGAAACTGCTTCGTGTTCTGTTAATTCATCGCACAGATTTACAGCTTTCCCCTCAAGAAACCTTTCGCTAAGACTGTCCTTGTGGAATTTGCAATATTATATTTAGAAGCCCATAGAGGGCTATGGCGAAAAAGGAAATATCTTCCGCAAAAACTGGAAAGAAGCTTTCTGAGAAACTGCTTTGTGTTCTGTTAATTCATCTCAGAGAGTCACTGCTTTCACCTCAAGAAGTCTTTCGCTAAGACTCTTCTTGTGGAATTTGTAAAGTGATATTTGGAAGCCCATAGAGGGTTATGGTGAAAAAGGAAAATCTTCCCTTAAAAACTGGAAAGAAGTTTTCTGAGAAACTGCTTTGTGTTCGGTTAATTCATCTCACAGTTACTGCTTTCCCCTCAAGAAGCCTTTCGCTAAGAATCTTCTTGTGGAATTGGCAAAGTGATATTTGGAAGCCCATAGAGGTCTATGGTGAAAAAGGAAATATTTTCCGTTAAAAACTGGAAAGAAGCTTTCTGAGAAACTGCTCTGTGTTCTCTTAATTCATCTCACAGAGTCACTGCTTTCACCTCAAGAATCCTTTCGCTAAGACTGTTCTTTTGGAATTTTCATAGTGATATTTTCAAGCCCATAGAGGGCTAAGGTGAAAAAGGAAATCTTGTAAGATAAAAACTGAAAAGAATCATTCTGAGAAACTACTTTGTGTTCTGTTAATTCATCTCACAGAGTTACAGCTTTCCCCTGAAGAAGACTTTCGCGAAGACTCTTCTTGTGGAATTTGCAAAGTGATATTTGGAAGCCCATAGAGGACTATGGTGAAAAAGGAAATATCTTCCGTTAAAAACTGGAAACAAGCTTTCTGGGAAACTGCTCTGTGTTCTGTTAATTCATCTCACAGAGTTACTGCTTTCCCAGCAAGAAGATATTCTCTAAGATTCTTCTTGTGGATTTTGCAAAGTGATATTGGAAGCCTATAGAGCGCTATGGTGAAGAAGGAAGTATCTTCCGTTAAAAACTGGAAAGAAGCTTTCTGAGAAACTGCTTTGCATTCTGTTAATTCATCTCACAGAGTGACAGCTTTACCCTCAAGAAGCCTTTCGCTAAGACTGTTCTTGTGGAATTTGCAAAGTGATATTTGGAAGCCCCTAGAGGGCTATGTTGAAAAAGGAAGTATCTTAGGTTAAAAACCGGAAAGAAGCTTTCAGAGAAATTGCTCTGTGTTCTGTTAATTCATCTCAAAGAGTTACAGCTTGCCCCTCAAGAAGCCTTTCGCTAAGACTGTTCTTGGGGAATTTGCAAAGTGATATTTGCGAGATCATAGAGGGTTAAGGTGAAAAAGGAAATAACTTCCATTAAAAACTGGTAAGAAGCTTTCTGAGAAACTGCTTTGTGTTCTGTTAATTCATCTCACAAAGTTAAAGCTTTCCCCTCAAGAAGACTTTCGCGATGACTGTTCTTGTGGAATTTGCAAAGTGATATTTGGAAGTCCATAGATGGCTACGGTGAAAAAGGAAATATCTTCCGTTAAAAACTGGAAAGAAGCTTTGTCAAGAATTGCTTTGTGTTCTGTTAATTCATCTCACAGAGTTACAGGTTTCCCTTCAAAAAGCGTTTCGCTAAATCTATTTTTGTGGAATTTGTGCCGTGATATTTGGAAGCCCTTAGAGGACTATGGTGAAAAAGGAAATATCTTCCGTTAAAAACTGGAACGAAGCTTTCTGAGAAACTACTTTGTGTTTTGTTAATTCATCTCACAGAGTTACAGCTTTCTCCTCAAGAAGCCTTTCGCTAAGTCTGTTCTTGTGGAATTTGCAAGGTGATATTTGGAAGCCCATAGAGGGCTATGGTGAAAAAGGAAATACCTTCCGTTAAAAACTGGAAAGAAGCTTTCTGAGAAATTGCTTTGTGTTCTGTCAATTCATCTCACAGAGTTACAGCTTCCTCTCAAGAAACCTTTAGCTAAGACTGTTCATGTGGAATTTTCAAAGCGATATTTGGAAGCCCATAGAGGGCTGTATTGAAAAAGGAAATATCCTCCGTTAAAAATTGGAAAGAAGCTTTCTGAGAAACTGATTTGTGTTCTGTTATTTCATCTCACAGAGTTACAGCTTTCCTTTCAAGAAGCCTTTCGCTAAGTCTGTTCTTATGGAATTTGCAAAGTAATACTTGGAATCCCATAGAGGGCTATGGTGAAAAAGGATATATCTTCCGTTCAAAAATGGAAAGAAGCTTTCTGAGAAACTGCTTTGTGTTCTGTTAATTGTTCCCATAGAGTTAGAGCTTTCCCCTGAAGAAGCTTTTCGCTATGACTGTTCTTGTGCAATTTGCAAAATGATATTTGGAAGCCCATAGAGGGTTATAGTGGAAAAGGAAATATCTTCCGTTAGAAACCAGAAAAAAAGCTTTCTGAGAAATTGCTTTGGCTTCTGTTCATTCATCTCACAGAGTTACAGCATTCCCTTCAAGAAGCCTTTCGCTAAGGCTGTTCTTGTGGAATTTGGAAAGTGATGTTTGGAAGCCCATAGAGGGCTATGGTGAAAAAGGAAATATCTTCAGCTAAACACCGGAAAGAAGCTTTCTTAGAAACTGCTTTGTGTTCTGTCAATTCATCTTACAGAGTTATAGCTTCCCTTCAAGAAACCTTTCGCTAAGACTGATCTTGTGGAATTTGCAAAGTGATATTTGGAAGCCCATAGAGGGCTATATTGAAAAAGGAAATATCTTCCGTTAAAAACTGGAAAGAAGCTTTCTGAGAAACTGCTTTGTGTTCTGTTATTTCATTTCACAGAGTTACCGCTTTACCCTCAAGAAGCCTTTCGCTAAGAATGTTTTGTGGAATTTGTAAGGTGATATTTGAAAGCCCATAGAGGGCTATGGTGAAAAAGGAAATATCTTCAGTTAAAACCTGGAAAGAAGCTTTCTGAGAAATTGCTTTGTGTTCTGTTTATTCATCTCACAGAGTTACAGCTTTCCACTCAAGAAGCCTTTCGCTAAGACTGTTCTTCTGGAATTTGGAAAGTGATATTTAGAAGCCCATAGAGGGCTAGGGTGAAAAAGGAAATATCCTGAGATAAAAACTGAAAAGAAGCTTTCTGAGAAACTGTTTGTGTTCTGTTAATTCATCTCGCAGACTTACAGCTTTCCCCTCAAAAAGTCTTTCGCTAAGACTGTTCTTGTGGAATTTGCAATGTGATATTTGGAAGTCCATGGAGGGCTATGGTGAAAAAGGAAATATCTTCTGTTAAAAACTCGGAAAAAGCTTTCTGATTACAGCTTTCCCCTCAAGAAGCCTTTCTCTAATACTGTTCTTGTGGAAATTGCAAAGTGATATTTGAAAGCTCATAGACGTCTATGGTGAAAAATGAAATATCTTCAGTAAAACCTGGAAAGAAGCTTCCTGAGAAACTGCTTTGTGTTCTGTTAATTCATCTCACAGAGTTACAGCTTTCCCCTCAAGAAGCCTGTCGCTAAGATTGTTCCTGTGGAATTTGCAAAGTGATATTTGGAAGCCCCTAGAGGGCTATGGTGAAAAAGGGAACATATTCTGTTAAAAACAGGAAAGAAGCTTTCTGAGAAACGGCTTTGTTTTCTGTTAGTTCGTCTCACAGAGTTACATCTTTCCCCTCAAGAAGTCTTTCGCTAATTCTCTTCTTGTGCATTTTGCAAAGTGATATTTGGACGTCCTTAGAGGGCTGTGGTGATAAAGGGAATATCTTCAGTTAAAAACTGGAAAGAAGATTTCTGAGAAACTGTTTTGTGTTCTGTTAATTCATCTCACAGAGTTACAGCATTCCCCTCAAGAAGCCTTTCGCTGGGACTGTGCTTGTGGAATTTGCAAAGTGATATTTGGAAGCCCATAGAGGGCTTTGGTGAAAAAGGAAATATCTTCAGTTAAAAACTGGAAAGAAGCTTTCTGAGAAACTGCTTTGTGTTCTGTTAATTCATCTCACAGAGTTACAGCTTTCCCCTCAAGAAGTCTTTTGTTAAGACTGCTCTTGTGGAATTTGGAAAGTGATATTTGGAAGTCCCTAGAGGTCTATGGTGGAAAAGGAAAGATCCTAAAACAAAAACTGAAAAAAAACTTTCTGAGAAACTACTTTCTGTTCTGTTAATTAATCTCAAAGACTTACAGCTTTCCCCTCAAGAAGCCCTTGTCTAAGACTGTTCTTGTTGAATTTGCAAAGTGATATTTGGAAGCCCATAGAGTGCTATGGTGAAAAAGGAAATATCTTCCGTTAAAAATTCTAAAGAAGCTTTCTAAGAAACTGCTTTGTGTTCTGTAAATTCATCTCTCAGGGTTGCAGCTTTCCCCTCATGAAGCCTTTCGCTAAGACTGTTCTTGTGGAATTTGCAATGTGATATTTGGAAGATCATGGAGGGCTATGGTGAAAAAGGAAATATCTTCCGTTAAAAACAGGAAAGAGGCTTTCTGACAAACTGCTTTCTGTTCTGATAATTAAACTCACAGAGTTACAGCTTTCTCCTCAAGAAGCCTTTGGCTTAGACTGTTTTTGTGGAAATTGGAAAGTGATACTTAGAATCCCATAGAGGGCTATGGTGAAAAAGGAAATATCCTAAGATAATACTGAAAAGAAGCTTTTGGAAAAACTACATTGTGTTCTTTTAATTCATCTCACAGACTTACAGCTTTCCCCTCAAGAAGCCTCTCTCTAACACTGTTCTCGTGGAATTTGCAAAGTGATATTTGGAAGCCCGTAGAGGGCTACGTTTAAAAAGGAAACATCTTCCGTTAAAAACTGGAAAGAAGCTTTCTGAGAAACTGCTTTGTGTTCTGTTAATTCATCTCACACAGTTACAGCTTTCCCCTCAAGAAGCCTTTGGCTGGGACTGTTCTTGTGGAATTTGCAAAGTGATATTTTGAGGCCCATAGGGGGTATGGTGAAAAAGGAAATAACTTCCGATATAAACTGGAAAGAGGCTTTCTGAGAAACCACTTTGTGTTCTGTCAACTCATCTCACAGAGTTACCGCTATCCCCTCAGGTAGCCGTTCGCTAAGACTGTTCTTGTGGAGTTTGCAAAGTGATATTTGGAAGCCCAGAGAGGGCTATGGTGAAAAGGAAATATCTTCCGTTCAAAACTGGAAAGAAGCTTTCTGAGAAACTGCTCTGTGTTCTGTTAATTCATCTCACACAGTTACAGTTTTCCCCTCAAGAAGCCTTTTGCTAAGGCTCTTCTTGTGGGATTTGCAAAGTGATATTTGGACACCCCTAGAGGGCTATGGTGAAAAAGGAAATATCTTCAGGGAAAAACGGGATAGAAACTTTCTGAGAGACTGCTTTGTGTTCTGTTTATTCATCACACTGTGTTAGACCTTTCCCCTCAAGAAGCCTTTGGCAAAGACTGTTCTTGTGGAATTTGCAAAGTGATATTTGGAAGCCCATAATTTGCCATGGTTAAAAAGAAAATATCATCAGTTGAAAACTGGAAAGAAGCTTTCTGAGAGACTGCTTTGTGTTCTGTTAATTCATCTCACAAAGTTACAGCTTTCCCCTCAAGAAGTCTTTCGCTAAGACTGTTCTTGTCTAATTTGCAAAGTGTTATTTGGAAGCCCATAGGGGGCTATGGTGAAAAAGGAAATGTCTTAAGATAAAAACTGAAAAGAAGCTTTCTGAGAAACTGCTTTGTGTTCTGTAAATTCATCTCACAGAGTTACACTTTGCCCCTCAAGAAGCCGTTCACTGAGACTGTTCTTGTGGAATTTACAAAGTGATATTCGAAGCCCGTAGAGGGCTTTGTCGAAAACGGAAATATCCTAAGAAGAAAACTGAAAAGAAGCTTTCTGAGAAACTGCATTGTGTTCTCTTAGTTCATCTCAGAGAGTTACAGCTTTCCCCTCAAGAAGCCGTTCCCTAAGACTGTTCTTTTGAAATTTGCAAAGTGATATTTGGAAGCCCATAGAGGGCTCTTGTGAAAAAAGAAATATCTTCCGTTAAAAACTGGAAAGAAGCTTCCTGAGAAACAGCCGTATATTCTGTGAATACATCTCAGCAAATTACAGCTTTCCCCTGAAGAAGCCCTTCGCAGAGACTGTTCTTGTGGAATTTGCAAAGCGATATTTGGAAGCCTATAGAGAGCAATGGTGAAAAAGGAACTATCTTCTGTTAAAAACTGGAAAGAAGCTTTCTGAGAAACTGCCTTGTGTTCTGTTAATTCACCTCAGAGAGTTACAGCTTTCACCTCAAGAAGACTCTCATTAAGACTGTTCTTGTGGAACTTGCAAAGTGATATTTGAAAGCCCATAGAGGGGTCTGTTGAAAAAGGAAATATTCTAAGATTAAAACTGAAAAGAAGCTTTCTGAGAAACTTCTTTGTGTTCTGTTAATTCATTTCACAGAGTTACAGGTCTCCGCTCAAGAAGCCTTTTTTTAAGCCTGTTCTTGTGAAATTTGCAATTTGATATTTGGAAGCATATAGAGGGCTAATGTGAAAAAGGAAATATCTTCCGTTAAAAACTGGAAAGAAGCTTTCTGAGATACTGCTTTGTGTTCTGTTAATTCACCTCACAGAGTTACAGCTTTCCCCTCAAGAAGCCTTTTGCTAAGGCTGTTCTTGTGGAATTTGCAAAGTGATATTTGGAAGCCCATAGAGGGCTACGGTTAAAAAGGAAACATCTTCCGTTAAAAACTGGAAAGATGCTTTCTGAGAAACTGCTTTGTGTTCTGTTAATTCATCTCACAGAGTTATAGCTTTCCCCTCCAGAAGCCTTTCGCTAAGACTGTTCTTGTGGAATTTGCAAAGTGATATTTGGAAGTCCATAGAGGTCTATGGTGCAAAAGGAAATATCCTAAGATAAAAACTGAAAAGTAGCTTTCTGAGAAACTGCTTTGTGTTCTGTTAATTCATTTCACAGAGTTACAGCTTTCCCCTCAAGAAGCCTTTTGTTAAGCCTGTTCTTGTGGAATTTCCAAAGTGATATTTTGAAGCATATGGAGGGCTATGGTGAAAAAGGAAATATCTTCCGTTAAAAACTGGAAAGAATCTTTCTGAGAAACTATTTTGTGTTCTGTTAATTCATCCCACGGAGTTACAGCTTTCTCCTCAAGAACACTTTCGTTAAGCCTGTTCTTGTGGAATTTGCAAAGTGATATTTGGAAGCCCATAGAGGTTTAGGGTGAAAAAAGAAATATCTTCCGTCAAACACTTTAAAGAAGCTATCTGAGAAACTGTTAGTGCTCTGTTAATTCATCTCACAGAGTTACAGCTTTCCCCTCAGGAAGCCTTTCGCTAAGACTGTTCTTGTGGATTTGCAAAGTGATATTTGAAAGCCCATAGTGGTCTCTGGTGAAAAAGGAAATATCATGAGATAAAAACTGAAAAGAAACTTTCTGAGAAAATGCTTTGTGTTCTTTTAATGCGTCTCACTGAGTTACCACCTTCCCCTCAGGAAGCCTTTCGCTAAGACTGTTCATGTGTAATTTGGAAAGTGATATTTAGAAGCACAAAAAGGGCTATGGTGAAAAAGGAAATAACTTCCGACAAAAACTGGAAAGAGTCTTTCTGAGAAACTGCTTTGTGTTCTGTTAATTCATCTCACAGAATTACAGCTTTCCCCTCAAGAAGCCTTTGCTACGACTGTTCATGTGGAATTTGCCAAGTGATATTTGGAATCCCATACAGGTCTATGGTGCAAAAGCAAATATCCTAAGATAAAAAATGAAAAGAAGATTTCTGAGAAACTGCTTTGAGTTTTGTTAATTCACTTCAACGAGTTACAGCTTTCCCCTGAAGAAACCATTTGTTAATCCTGTTATTGTGGAATTTCCAAAGTGATGTTTACAAGCATATAGAGGGCTATGGTGAAAAAGGAAATATCTTCCGTTCAAAACTGGAAAGAAGGTTTCTGAGAAACTGATTTGTGTTCTGTTAATTCATGTCACAGTGTTACAGCTTTCCCCTCAAGAAGCTTTTTGCTAAGGCTGTTCTTGTGGATTTTGCAAAGTGATATTTTTAAGCCCATAGAGGGCTATGGTGAAAAAGGAAATATCCTACAATAAAAACCGAAAAGAAGCGTTCTGAGAAACTGCATTGTGTTCTATTAATTCATCGCACGGAGTTGTAGCTTTCCCCTCAAGAAGCCTTTCGCTAAGACTGTTCTTGTGGAAATTGCAAAGTGATATTTGAAAGCTCATAGACGTCTACGGTGAAAAATGAATCATCTTCAGTGAAAACTGGAAAGAAGCTTCCTGAGAAAATGCTTTGTGTTCTGTTACTTCATCTCACAGAGTTACAGCTTTCCCCTCAAGAAGCCTTTCGCTAAGACTGTTCTTGTGGGATTTGGAAAGTGATATTTGGAAGCCCATAGAGTGCTATGGTGAAAAAAGAAATATCTTCCATTAAAACCTGGAAAGAAGCTTTATGAGAAACTGCTTTGTGTTCTGTTAATTCGTCTCACAGAGTTACAGCTTTCCCCTCAAGAAGCCTTTTGCTAGGACTATTCTTGTGGAATTTGCAAAGTGATTTTTGGAAGGCCATAGAGGTCTATGGTGAAAAAGGAAATATCCTAAGATAAACTCTGAAAAGAAGCTTTCTCAGAAACTGCTTTGTGTTCAGTTAATTCATCTCACAGAGTTACAGCTTTCCCCTCATGAACCCTTTCGCTAAGACTGTTCTTGTGGAATTTCCAACGTGATATTTGGAAGTCCATCGAGGGCTATGGTGAAAAACGAAATATCTTCAGTAAAAAACTGGAAAGAAGCTTTCTGAGAAACTGCATTGTGTTCTGTTAATTCATCTCACAGAGTTACAGCATTCCCCTCAAGAAACCTTTCGCTAAGACGGTTCTTGTGGAATTTGCAAAGTCATATTTGGAAGCCCATAGAGGGCTATGGTGAAAAAGGGAATATCTTCAGTTAAAAACTGGAAAGTAGCTTTCAGAGAAACAGCGTTGCGTTCCATTAATTCATCTGACAGAGTTACAGGTTTCCCCTCAAGAAGCCTTTCGCTAAGACTGTTCTTGTGGAATTTACAAAGTGATATTTGGAAGGCCTTAGAAAGCTATGGTGAAAAAGGAAATATCTTCGGTTAAAAACTGGAAAGAAGATTTCTGAGAAACTGCTTTGTGTTCTGTTAATTCATCTCACAGAGTTATAGCTTTCCCCTCAAAAAGACTTTCGCTAAGGCTGTTGTTGTGTAATTTGCTAAGTGATATTTGGAAGGCCATAGAGGGCTATGGTGAAAATGGAAATATCATAAGATAAAAAAAGAAAAGTAGCTTTCTGTGAAACTGCTTTGTGCTCTGCTAGTTCATCTCACAGAGTTGCAGGTTTCCACTCAAGAAGTTGTTCACTAAGGCTGTTCTTGTGTAATTTGCAAGGAATTATTTGGAAGCCCGTAGAGGGCTATGGTGAAAAAGGAAATATCTTGCCTTAAAAACTGGAAAGAAGAATTCTGAGAAACTGCTTTGTTTTCTGCTAATTCATCTCAGCGAGTTACAGCTTTCCCCTCAAAATGCCTTTCGCTAAGACTGTTCTTGTGGGATTTGCAAAGTGATATTTGGAAGCCCATAGAGGGCTTTGGTGAAAAAGGAAATATCTTCAGTTAAACACTGAAAAAAAGGTTTCTGAGAAACTGCTTTGTATTCTGTTAATTCAACTCACTGAGTTTGAGCTTTCCTCTAAAGAAGCCTTTCACTAAGGGTGTTGTTGTGGAAATTGCAAAGTAATATTTGGAAGCCCGTAGAGGGCAATGGTGAAAATGGAAATATCCTAAGACAAAAAAAGAAAAGAAGCTTTCTGAGGAACCGCTTTTTGTTCTGTTAGGTCATCTCACAGAGTTACAGCTTTCCACTCAAGAAGCAGTTCACTAAGACTGTTCTTGTGAAATTTCCAAAGTGCTATTTGGAAGCCCGTACTCGGCTATGGTGAAAAAGGAATATCTTACATGAAAAACTGGAAAGAAGATTTCTGAGAAACTGCATTGTGTTCTGTTAACTCATCTCACAGAGTCACAGCTTTCCCCTCAAGAAGCCTTTCGCTAAGAATGTTCTTGTGGAATTTGCAAAGTGATATTTGGAAGCATGTAGATGGCTAATGAGAAAAAGGAAATATCTTCCGTTAAAAATTGGAAAGAAGCTTTCTGTGATACTGCTTTGTGTTCTGTTAATTCATCTCACAGAGTTACAGCTTTCCCCTCAAGAAGCTGTTGGCTAAGACTGTTCCATTGGAATCTGCAAAGTGATATTTGGAAGCCCGTAGAGGGCTATGGTGAAAAAGGAAATATCTTCCGTTAAAAAGTGGAAAGAAGATTTCTGAGAATCTGCCGTGTGTTCTGTTAACACATTTCACCAAGTTACAGCTTTCCACAAAAGAAATCTTTGGCTAAGATTGTTCTTGTGGGATTTGCAAAGTGATATTTGGAAGCCCATAGGGGGCTTGGTGAAAAAGGAAATATCTTCAGTTAAAAACTGAAAAGAAGCTTTCTGAGAAACTGCTTTGTGTTCTGTTAATTCATCTCAAAGAGTTACACCTTTCCCCTCAAGAAGCCTTTCGTTAAGACTTTTCTTGTGGAATATGCAAAGTGATATTTGGAAGCCCATAGAGAGCTATGGTTAAAAAGAAAATATGTTCAGTTAAAAACTGGAAAGAAGCTTTCTGATAAACAGCTTTGCATTCTGTTAATTCATCTCACAGAGTTACAGCTTTCCCTTCAAGAAGCCTTCCGCTAAGGCAGTTCTTGTAAAATGGGAAGGTGATATGTGGAAGCCCGTAGAGGGCTATGGTGAAAAGGAAATATGTTCAGTTAAAAAATGGAAAGTAGCTTTCTGAGAAACTGCTTTGTGTTCTGTTAATTCATCTAACAGAGTTACAGCTTTCCTCTCAAGAAACCTTGGGCAAAGACTGTTCTTTTGGAATTTGCAAAGTGATATTTGGCAGCACGTAGAGGGCTATGGTGAAAAAGGAAATATCTTCTGTTAAAAACTGGAAAGAAGCTTTCTGAGAAACTGCTTTGTGTTCTGTTAATTCATCTCACAGAGTTACAGCTTTCCCTTCAAAAAGCCTTTCGCTAGGGCTGTTCTTGTGGAATTTTTAAAGTGATATTTGGAAGCCCATAGAGGGCTACGGTGGAAAAGGAGATATCTTCCGTTAAAAATTTGAAAGAAGCTGTGTGAGAAACTGCTTTGTGTTCTGTTAATTCATCTCACAGAGGTACAGCTTTTCCCTCAAGAAGCCTTTCGCAAAGGCTGTTCTTGTGGATTTTGCAAAGTGATATTTGGATGCCCTTAGAGGGCTATTTTGAAAAAGGAAATATCTTAAGTTAAAAACTGGAAAGAGGCTGTCTGAGAAACTGCTTTGTGTTCTGTTAATTCATCTCACAGAGTTACAGCTATACCCTCAAAAGCCTTTTGCTACGACTGTTTTTGTAGAATTTGCAATGTGATATTTGTAAGCCCATAGAGAGCTATGGTGAAAAAGGAAATATCTTCCGTTAAAAACAGGAAAGAAGCTTCCTGAGAAACTGCTTTGTATTCTGTTAATTCATCTCACAGAGTTACAGATTTCCCCTGAAGAAACCTCTCGCTAAGGCTGTTCTTGTGGAATTTGCAAAGTGATATTTGGAAGCCCATAGAGGGCTATAGTGAAAAAGGAAAATCTTCTGTTAAAAACTGGAAAGAAACCTTCTGAGAACCTGCTTTGTGTTTTGTGAATTCATCTCGCAGAGTTACAGCTTTCCTTAAACAAGCCTTTCGCTGAGGTTGTTCTTGCGGAACTTGCAAAGTGATATTTGGAAGCCCATAGAGGGCTATGGTGAAAAAGGAAATATCTTCAGTTAAAAAGTGGAAAGAAGCTTTCTGAGAAACTGCTTTGTGTTCGGTTAATTCTTCTCACAGAGTTACAGCTTTCCCCTCAAGAAGCCTTTCGCTAAGATTGTTCTTGTGGAATTTGCAAAGTGATATTTGGAATCACTTAGAGGGCTACGGTGAAAAAGGAAATATCTTTCGTTAAAAACTGGAAAGAATCTTTCTGAGAAACGGCTTTGTGTTCTGTTAATTCATCTCAAAGAGTTACAGCTTTCACCTCAAAGAGGCTTTCGCTAAGACTGTTCATGTGTAATTTGCAAAGTGATATTTTGAAGCCCATAGAGGGCTGCGGTGAAAAAGGAAATATCTTCAGCTAAATACTGGAAAGAAGCTGTCTCAGAAACTACTTTGTGTTCTGTTAATTCATCTCACAGAGTTACTGCTTTCCCCTCAAGAAGCCTTTTGCTGAGACTGTTCTAGTGGAATTTCCAAAGTGATATTTGGAACCCCAAGAAGGCTACGGTGAAAAAGGAAATATTTTCAGGTAAAAACTGGAAAGAAGCTTTCTGAGAAACTTCTTTGTGTTCTGTTAATTCATCTCAAAGAGTTACAACTTTCCCTTCAAGAAGCCTTTCGCAGGGACTGTTTTTGTGGAATTTGCAAAGTGATATTTGGAAGGCCGTAGAGGTCTATGGTGAAAAAGGAAATATCTTCCGTTAAAAACTGAAAAGCAGCTTTCTGAGAAACCGCTTTGTGTTCTGTTAATTCATCTCACAGAGTTACAGGTTTCCCCTCAAGAAGTCTTTCGGTAAGACTGTTCTTGTGGAATTTGTAAAGTGATATTTGGAAGCCCATTGAGGGCTATGATGAAAAAAGAAATATCTTCCGTTAAAAACTGGAAATAGGTTTTCTGAGAAACTGCGTTGTGTTCTGTTACTTCATTTCACAGGGTTACAGCTTTCCTCTCAAGAAGCCTTTCCCTAAGACTGTTCTTGTGGAATTTGCAAAGAGATATTTGGAAGCTTTTAGAGTGCTATGGTTAAAAACGACATATCTTCCATTGAAAACTGGAAAGAATCTTTCTGCGAAACTGCCTTGTGTTCTTTTAGTTCATCTCACAGAGTACAGCTTTCCCCTCCGGAAGCCTTTCGATAAGACAGTTCTGGAGGAATTTGCAAGTGATATTAGAAGGCCATAGACTGCTATGGTGAAAAAGAAAATATCTTCCTTTAAAAACAGGAAAGAAGCTTTCTGAGAAACTGCTTTGTGTTCTTTAATTTATCTCACAGACTTACAGCTTTCCCTTCAAGAAGCCTTTCGATAAGAGTGTTCTTGTGGAATTTGCAAAGTGATATTTGGAAGCCCATAGAGGGCTATGTTGAAAAAGGAAATATCTTCAGTTAAAAACTGGAAAGAAGATTTTTGAGAAACTTCTTTGTGTTCTGTTAATTCATCTCACAGAGTTACAGCTTTTCCCTCAAGAAGCCCTCGGCAAAGACTCTTCTTGTGGAATTTGCAAAGTGATATTTGGAAGCCCTTAGAGGGCGATGGTGAAAAAGGAAATTACCTAAGATAAAAACTGAAAGGAAGCTTTCTGAGAAACTGCTTTGTGTTCTGTTAATTCATCTCCCAGATTTACAGCTTTCCCCTCAAGAAGCCTTTCGCTAAGACTGTTCTTGTGCGATTTGCAAAGTGATATTTGGAAGCCCATAGAGCGCTAAGGTGAAAAAGGAAATTTCTTCAGTTAAAAACTGGAAAGAAGGTTTCTGAGAAACTGTTTTGTGTTCTGTTAATTCATCTCACACAATTACAGCTTTCCCCTCCAGAAGCCTTTCCCTAAGCCTATTCTTGTGGAATTTGCAAAGTAATATTTAGAACCCCTAGAGGGCTATGGTGAAAAAGGAAATATCTTCAGTTAAAAACTGGAAAGAAGCTTTCTGAGAAACTGCTTTGTGTTCTGTTAATTTATCTCACAGACTTACAAATTTCTCCTCCAGAAGCCCTTCGTTAAGACTGTTCTTGTGGAATTTGCAAAGTGATATTTGGAAGCCCATAGAGGGCTATGGTGAAAAAGGAAATATCTTCCGCTAAAAACCGAAAAGAAGCTCTCTGAGAAACCGCTTTGTGTTCTGTTAGTTCTTCTCACAGAGTTTCAGCTTTCTCCTCAAGAGGCCGTTCACTAAAACTGTTCTTGTGAAATTTGCAAAGTGATATTCTTAAACCCATAGAGGGCTATGGTGAAAAAGGAAATGTCTTCTGTTAAATACTGGAAAGAAGCTTTCAGAGAAACTGCCGTGTGTTCTGTTAATACATCTCACTGAGTTACAGCTTTCCCCTCAAGAAGCTGTTGGCTAAGACTGTTCCATTGGAATCTGCAAAGTGATATTTGGAAGCCCGTAGAGGGCTATGGTGAAAAAGGAAATATCTTCCGTTAAAAACTGGAAAGAAGATTTCTGAGAAACTGCCGTGTGTTCTGTTAATACACCTCACTGAGTTACAGCTTTCCCCTCAAGAAGCCTTTCGCTAATACTGTTTTTGTGGTATTTGCAGAGTGATATTTGGAAGCCCATAGAGGGCAATTGTGAAAAAGGAAATTTCTTCAGTTAAAAACTGGAAAGAAGTTTTCTTAGAAATTGCTTTGTGTTCTGTTAATTCATCTCATGGAGTTACAGCTTTCCCCTACAGAAACCTTTCCCTAAGACTGTTCTTCTGGCATTTGCAATGTGATATTTCGAAGCCCATAGAGGGCTATGGTGAAAAAGGAAATATCCTCCGTTAAAAACTGGAAAGAAGCTTTCTGAGAAAATGCTTTGTGTTCTTTTAATTCATCTCACAGAGTTACAGCCTTCCCCTCAGAAGCCTTTCGCTAAGACTGTTCTTGTGGAATTTGCATAGTGATATTTGGAAGCCCATAGAGGGCTATGGTGAAAAAGGAACTATCTTCCGTTAAAAACTGGAAAGAAGATTTCTGAGTAACTGCTTTGTGTTCTCTTAACTCATCTCACTGATTTAAAACCTTCCCCTCCAGAAGCCCTCCGCAAAGACTGTTCTTGTGGAAATTGCAAAGTGATATTTGGAAGCCCATAGAGGGCTGTGGTGAAAAAGTAAATATGATCCGTTAAAAACTGAAAAGAAGCTGTGTGAGAAATTGCTTTGTGCTCTCTTAATTCATCTCACAGAGTTAAAACCTTCCCCTCCAGAACCCCTTCGCTAAGACTGTTCTTGTGGAATTTGAAAAGTGATATTTGGAAGGGCCTTCAGGGCTATGGTGAAAAAGGAAATTACCTAAGATAAAATCTGTAAAGACGCTTTCTGAGAAACTGCTTTGTGTTCTGTTAATTCATATCACAGAGTTACATCTTTCTTCTCTAGAAGCCGTTCACTAAGACTGTTCTGGTGGAATTTGCAAAGTGATATTTGGAAGCCGATAAAGGGCTGTGGTGAAAAAGGAAATAGCCTAAGATAAAATCTGAAAAGAAGATTTCTGAGAAACTACTTTGTGTTCTGTTAATTCAACTCACAGAACTACAGCTTTCCCCTCAAGAAGCCTTACGCTAAAGCTGTTTTTGTGGAACTTGCAAAGTGATATTGGAAGCCCATGCAGGGCTATGGTGAAAAAGGAAATATCTTCCGTTAAAAACTGGAAAGAAGCTTTCTGAGAAACTACTTTGTGTTCTGTTAATTCATCTAAAAGAGTTACAGCTTTCCCCTGAAAAAGCCTTTTGCTAAGACTGTTCTTGTGTAAGTTGCAAAGTGTTATTTGTGAGCTCATAGAGGGCTATGGTGAAAATGGAAATATCCTAAGATGAAAACCGAAAAGAAGCTTTCTGAAAACTTCTTTGTGGTCTGATAGTTCATCTCACAGAGTTACAGCTTTTCCTTCAAGAAGTCGTTCACTAAGACTGTTTTTGTGAAATTTGAAAAGTGATATTTGGAAGTCGATAGCGGTCTATGCTGGAAAAGGAAATATCTTCCGTTAAAATCGGGAAAGAAGCTTTCTGAGAAACTGCCCTGTGTTCTGTTAACACATTTCACCAAGTTACAGCTTTCCACAAAAGAAATCTTTGGCTAAGATTGTTCTTGTGGGATTTGCAAAGTGATATTTGGAAGCCCATAGGGGGCTTGGTGAAAAAGGAAATATCTTCAGTTAAAAATTGAAAAGAAGCTTTCTGAGAAACTGCTTTGTGTTCTGTTAATTCATCTCAAAGAGCTACACCTTTCCCCTCAAGAAGCCTTTCGTTAAGACTTTTCTTGTGGAATATGCAAAGTGATATTTGGAAGCCCACAGAGAGCTATGGTTAAAAAGAAAATATCTTCAGTTAAAAACTGGAAAGAAGCTTTCTGATAAACAGCTTTGTGTTCTGTTAATTCATCTCACAGAGTTACAGCTTTCCCTTCAAGAAGCCTTCCGCTAAGGCAGTTCTTGTAAAATGGGAAGGTGATATGTGGAAGCCCGTAGAGGGCTATGGTGAAAAGGAAATATGTTCAGTTAAAAAATGGAAAGTAGCTTTCTGAGAAACTGCTTTGTGTTCTGTTAATTCATCTAACAGAGTTACAGCTTTCCCCTCAAGAAACCTTGGGCAAAGACTGTTCTTTTGGAATTTGCAAAGTGATATTTGGCAGCACGTAGAGGGCTATGGTGAAAAAGGAAATATCTTCTGTTAAAAACTGGAAAGAAGCTTTCTGAGAAACTGCTTTGTGTTCTGTTAATTCATCTCACAGAGTTACAGCTTTCCCTTCAAAAAGCCTTTCGCTAGGGCTGTTCTTGTGGAATTTTTAAAGTGATATTTGGAAGCCCATAGAGGGCTACGGTGGAAAAGGAGATATCTTCCGTTAAAAATTTGAAAGAAGCTGTGTGAGAAACTGCTTTGTGTTCTGTTAATTCATCTCACAGAGGTACAGCTTTTCCCTCAAGAAGCCTTTCGCAAAGGCTGTTCTTGTGGAATTTGCAAAGTGATATTTGGATGCCCTTAGAGGGCTATTTTGAAAAAGGAAATATCTTAAGTTAAAAACTGGAAAGAAGCTGTCTGAGAAACTGCTTTGTGTTCTGTTAATTCATCTCACAGAGTTACAGCTATCCCCTCAAAAGCCTTTTGCTACGACTGTTTTTGTAGAATTTGCAATGTGATATTTGTAAGCCCATAGAGAGCTATGGTGAAAAAGGAAATATCTTCCGTTAAAAACGGGAAAGAAGCTTCCTGAGAAACTGCTTTGTATTCTGTTAATTCATCTCACAGAGTTACAGATTTCCCCTGAAGAAACCTCTCGCTAAGGCTGTTCTTGTGGAATTTGCAAAGTGATATTTGGAAGCCCATAGAGGGCTATAGTGAAAAAGGAAAATCTTCTGTTAAAAACTGGAAAGAAACCTTCTGAGAATCTGCTTTGTGTTCTGTGAATTCATCTCGCAGAGTTACAGCTTTCCTTAAACAAGCCTTTCGCTGAGGTTGTTCTTGCGGAACTTGCAAAGTGATATTTGGAAGCCCATAGAGGGCTATGGTGAAAAAGGAAATATCTTCAGTTAAAAAGTGGAAAGAAGCTTTCTGAGAAACTGCTTTGTGTTCGGTTAATTCTTCTCACAGAGTTACAGCTTTCCCCTCAAGAAGACTTTCCCTAAGAATGTTCTTGTGAAATTTGCAAAGTGATATTTGGAAGCCCATAGAGGGCTACGGTGAGAAAGGAATTATCCTAAGATAAAAACTGAAAAGAAGCTTTCTCAGAAACTGCTTAGTGTTTTGTTAATTCATCTTACAGATTTACAGCTTTACCCTCAAGAAGCTTTTCGCTAAGAATGTTCTTGTGGATTTTGCAAAGTGATATTTGAAGCCCATAGAGGGGTACGGTGAAAACGCAATATCTTCCGTTAAATCAGAAAAGAAGCTTTCTGAGAAACTGCTTTGTGTTCTGTTAATTCATCTCACAGAGTTACAGCTTTAACCTGAAGAAGCCGATCACTAAGACTGTTCTTATGGAATTTGTAAAGTGATATTTGGAAGCCCATTGAGGGCTATGATGAAAAAGGAAATATCTTCCGTTAAAAACTGGAAATAGATTTTCTGAGAAACTGTGTTGTGTTCTGTTACTTCATTTCACAGGGTTACAGCGTCCCTCTCAAGAAGCCTTTCCCTAAGACTGTTCTTGTGGAATTTGCAAAGAGATATTTGGAAGCCCTTAGAGGGCTATGGTGAAAAACGAAATATGTTCCATTGAAAACTGGAAAGAATCTTTCTGCGAAACTGCCTTGTGTTCTTTTAGTTCATCTCACAGAGTTACAGCTTTCCCCTCCGGAAGCCTTTCGATAAGACAGTTCTGGAGGAATTTGCAAGTGATATTTGGAAGGCCATAGACTACTATGGTGAAAAAGAAAATATCTTCCTTTAAAAACAGAAAAGAAGCTTTCTGAGAAACTGCTTTGTGTTCTTTAATTTATCTCACAGACTTACAGCTTTCCCTTCAAGAAGCCTTTCGATAAGAGTGTTCTTGTGGAATTTGCAAAGTGATATTTGGAAGCCCATAGAGGGCTATGTTGAAAAAGGAAATATGTTCAGTTAAAAACTGGAAAGTAGCTTTCAGAGAAAAAGCCTTTTGTTCGGTTAATTCATCTGACAGAGTTGTAGCCCATAGAGGGCTATGGTGAAAAAGGAAATATCTTCCGTTAAAAACTGGAAAGAAGATTTCTGAGTAACTGCTTTGTGTTCTCTTAATTCATCTCACTGATTTAAAACCTTCCCCTCCAGAAGCCCTTCGCTAAGACTGTTCTTGTGGAATTTGAAAAGTGATATTTGGAAGCGCCTTGAGGGCTATGGTGAAATAGGAAATTACCTAAGATAAAATCTGCAAAGACGCTTTCTGAGAAACTGCTTTGTGTTCTGTTAATTCATCTCACAGAGATACAGCTTTCTTGTCAAGAAGCCGTTCACTAAGACTGTTCTTGTGGAATTTGAAAAGTGATATTTGGAAGCCGATAAAGAGCTGTGGTGAAAAAGGAAATAGCCTAAGATAAAATCTGAAAAGAAGCTTTCTGAGAAACTACTTTGTGTTCTGTTAATTCAACTCACAGAACTACAGCTTTCCCCTCAAGAAGCCTTACGCTAAAGTTGTTTTTGTGGAACTTGCAAAGTGATATTGGAAGCCCATGCAGGGCTATGGTGAAAAAGGAAATATCTTCCGTTAAAAACTGGAAAGAAGCTTTCTGAGCAACTACTTTGTGTTCTGTTAATTCATCTAAAAGAGTTACAGCTTTCCCCTGAAGAAGCCTTTCGCTAAGACTGTTCTTGTGTAATTTGCAAAGTGATATTTGTGAGCTCATAGAAGGCTATGGTGAAAATGGAAATATCCTAAGATGAAAACCGAAAAGAAGCTTTCTGAAAACTTCTTTGTGGTCTGATAGTTCATCTCACAGAGTTACAGCTTTTCCTTCAAGAAGTCGTTCACTAAGACTGTTTTTGTGAAATTTGAAAAGTGATATTTGGAAGTCGATAGAGGGCTATGGTGGAAAAGGAAATATCTTCCGTTAAAATCGGGAAAGAAGCTTTCTGAGAAACTGCCCTGTGTTCTGTTAACACATTTCACCAAGTTACAGCTTTCCACAAAAGAAATCTTTGACTAAGATTGTTCTTGTGGGATTTGCAAAATCATATTTGGAAGCCCATAGACAGCTACGGTGAAAAAGGAAATATTCTAAGATAAAAACTGGAAAGAAGCTTTCTGAGGATTCTGAGGAACTGCTTAGTGTTCTGTTAATTCATGTCACAGAGTTACAGCTTTTACGTCAAGAAGTGTTTCACTAAGACTTTTCTTGTGAAATTTGCAAAGTGATATTTGGAAGCCCATAGAGGGCTATGGTGAAAACGGAAATATCTTCCCTTAAAAACTAGAAAGTAGCTTTCTGAGAAACGGCTTTGTGTTCTGCTAATTCATCTCAAAGAGTTACAGCGTTCCCCTCAAGAAGCCTTTCGGTAAGACTGTTCTGTTGGAATTTGCAAAGTGATATTTGGAAGCCCTTAGAGGGCTATGGTGAAAATGGAAATATCCTAAGATAAAAACCGAAATGAAGCTTTCTGCGAAACTGCTTTGTGTTCCGTTAGCTCATCTCACAGAGTTACAGCTTTCCCCTCAAGAAGTCTTTCGCTAAGACTGTTCTTGTGGAATTTGCAAAGGAATATTTGGAATCCCATGGATGGCTATGGTGAAAAAGGAAATATCTTCCGTTGAAAACTAGAAAGAAGCTTTCTGAGAAACTGCTTTGTGTTCTGTTAATTCGTCTCACCGAGTTCCAGCATTCCCCTCCAGAAGCCTTTCGCTAAGACTGTTCTTGTGGAATTTGCAAACGGATATTTGGAAGCCGATGCAGGGCTGTGGTGAAAAAGGAAATGTCCTAAGATAAAAACTGAAAAGAAGCTTTCTGAGAAACTGCTTTGTATTCGGAAAATTCAACTCACAGAGTTATAGCTTTACCCTCAAGAAGCCTTTCGCTAAGGCTGTTGTGTAATTTGCAAAGTGATATTTGGAAACCCATAGAGAGCAATTGTGAAAAAGGAAATAACTTCAGTTAAAAACGTAAAAGAAGCTTTTTGAGAAACTGCTTTTTGTTTTGTTAATTCATCACACAGAGTTACAGCTTTTCCCTCAAGAACCCTTCGGCAAAGACTGTTCTTGTGGAATTTGCAAAGTGATATTTGGAAGTCCATAGAGGGATATGGTGAAAAAGGTAATATCTTCAGTTAAAAACTGGAAAGAAGCTTTCTGAGAAACTGCTTTGTGTTCTGTTATTTCATCTCACTGAGTTACACCTTTCCCCTCAAGAAGCCTTTCGCTAAGACTGTTCTTTTGGAATTTGCAAAGTGATATTTGCAAGCCCATAGAGGGCTATGGTGAAAAAGGAAATATCTTCCGTTAAAAAGTGGAAAGAAGCTTTCTGAGAAACTGCTTTGTGTTCTGTAAATTAATCTCACAGAGTTACAGCTTTCTCTTCCAGAAGCCTTTCGCTAAGGCTGTTCTAGCGGAATTTGGAAAGTTATATTTGGAAGCCCATAGAGGACTATGGTGAAAAACGAAATATCCTAGGGTAAAAACTGAAAAGAAGCATTCGGAGAAACTGCTTTGTGTTCTATTAATTCATCTCACAGAGTTACAGCTTTCCCTTCAATAAGAATTTCGCTAAGGCTGTTCTTGTGGAATTTGCAAAGTGATATTTGGAATCCCATAGACCGCTATGGTGAAAAAGCAAATATCCTCCATTAAAAACTGGAAAGAAGCTGTCTGAGAAACTGCTTTGTGTTCTCTTATTTCATCTCACAGATTTACAGCATTCCCCTCAAGAAACCTTTCGCTAAGACTGTTCTTGTGGAATATGCAAAGCGACATTTGGAAGCCCATAGAGGGCTATGCTGAAAAAGGAAATATCCTAAGTTAAAAACTGAAAAGAAGCAATGTGATAAACTGCTTTGTGTTCTGTTAATTCATCTCACAGAGTTACACATTTCCGCTCAAGAAGCCTTTCGCTAAGACTGTTCTTGTGGAATTTGCAAAGTCATATTTGGATGCCCATAGAAGGAAATGGTGAAAAACCAAATACCTTTCGTTAAAAACTGGAAACAAGGTTTCTGAGAAACTGGTTTGTGTTCTGTTAATTCATCTCACAGAGTTACAGCTTTCCCTTCAAGAAGCCTTTCGCTAAGGCTGTTCTTTTGGAATTGGCAAAGTGATATTTGTAAGCCAATAGAGGGCTATGCTGAAAAATGAAATATCTTCCGTAAAAAACTGGAAAGAAGCTTTCTGAGAAACTACTTTGTGTTCTGTGAATTCTTCGCGCAGAGATACACCTTTCCTCTCAAGAATCCTTTTGCTATGACTGTTCTTGAGGAATTTGCAAAGAGATATTTGGAAGCCCATAGAGGGCTATGGTGATAAAGGTAATATCCTAGATAAAAACTGGAAAGAAGCATTCTGAAAAACTGCTTTGTGTTCTGTTAATTCATCTCACACAGTTACCGCTTTTCCCTCAAGAAACCCTTCCCTAAGACTGTTCTTGTGGAATTTGCAAAGTGATATTTGGAAGCCCTTAGACGGCTATGTTGAAAAAGGAAATATCCTCCGTAAAAAAATGGAAAGAAGCTTTCAGAGAAACTGCTTTGTGTTCTCTTAATTCATCTCACAGAATTACAGCTTTCCCCTCAAGAAGCCTTTCGCTAAGACTGTTCTTGTGGAATTGGCAAAGTGATATTTGGAAGCCAATAGAAGGCTATGGTGAAAAAGGAAATATCTTCAGTTAAATGCTGGAAAGAAGCTGTCTGAGAAACTGCTTTGTGTTGTGTTAATTCATCTCACAGTGGTACAGTTTCCCCTCAAGAAGCCTTTCGGTAAGACTGTTCTTGTGGAATATTTAAAGTGATATTGGAAGCCCTTAGAGGGCTTTGGTGAAAAAGGAAATATCTTCCGTTAGAAACCACAGGCAGATAAAGCCACAAAATTGGGGAAAAACCAGGGCAGAAAAGCTGGAATTTCTAAATTTAAAAGCGCATCTCCTCCGGCAAAGGAGCATAGCTCATCGCCAGCAATGGATCAAAGCAGGACGGAGAATGACTTTGATGAGATGATAGAAGAAGGCTTCAGTCCATCAAACTTCTCAGAGCTAAAGGATGAATTACGTACCCAGCGCAAAGAAACTAAAAGTCTTGAAAAAAAAGTGGAAGAATGTGATATGTAGAACCCCTAGAGGGCTATGGTGAAAACGGTAATATCTTCCGTTAAAAACTGGAAAGAAGCATTCTGAGAAACTGCTTTGTGTTCTGTTAATTCATCTCACAGAGTTACAGCTTTCCCGTCCAGAATCCTTTCGCTAAGACTGTTCTTGTGGAATTTGCAAATATTTTTGGAAGCTCATAGAGGGCTATGCTGAAAAATGAAATATCCTAAGATAAAAACTGAAAGATGCTTTCTGAGAAACTGCTTTTTACTCTGTTAATTCATCTCAGAGAGTTACGGCATTCCCTTCAAGAAGTCTTTCACAAAGACTGTTCTTGTGTAATTTGCAAAGTGATATTTGGAAGACCATAGAGGGCTATGTTGAAAAAGGAAAAATAGTAAGATAAAATCCGAAAAGAAGCTTTTTGAGAAACTGCTTTGTGTTTCGTTAATTCATCTCAGAGAGCTACAGATTTCCCCTCAACAGGCCGTTCACTAAGACTGTTCTTCTGAAATTTGGAAAGTGATATTTAGAATCCCATAAAGGGCTATGGTGAAAAAGGAATTATTTTCCGTTAAAAACTGGAAAGAAGCTTTCTGAGAAACTGCTTTGTGTTCTGTTAATTCATCTCACAGAGTTACAATATTTCCCTCTAAAAGCCTTTCGCTAAGGCTGTTGTTGTCGAATTTGTAAAGTGATATTTGGAAGCCCATAGAGGACTATGGTGAAAAAGGAAATATCTTCAGTTAAAAACTGGAAAGAAGCTTTCTGAGAAACTGCCATGTGTTCTGATAATAGACCTCAACTAGTGACAGCTTTCCCCTCAAGAATCCTTTCGCTAAGACTGTTCTTGTGGGATTTGCAAAGTGATATTTGGAAGCCCATAGAATGCTATGGTAAAAAGGAAATATCTTCAGTTAAAAAGCGGAAAGAATCTTTCTGAGAAACTCCTTTTTGTTCTGTTAATTCACCTCACAGAGATACAGCTTTCCCCTCATTAATTCTTTCGCAAAGACTGTTCTTGTGGAATTTGCAAAGTGAGATTTGGAAGCCCATAGAGGGCTATGGTGAAAAAGGAAATATCGTAAGATAAAAACTGAAAAGAAGTTTTCTGAGAAACTGCTTTGTGTTCTGTGAACTCATCTCACATAGTTACAAAATTTCCCTCTAAAAGCCTTTCGCTAAGACTGTTCTTGTGGAATTTGCAAAGCGATATTTGGAAGCCCATAGAGGGATATGTTGAAAAATAAAATATCTTCCGTTAAAAACTGAAAAGAAGCTTTTTGAAAAACTGCTTTGTGTTCTGTTAATTCATCTCACAGAGTTACAACTTTCCTCTCAGGAAATCTTTCGCTTACACTGTTCTTGTGAAATTTGCAAAGTGATATTTGGAATCCCACAGAGGGCTATGTAATAATAGGAAATATCCTCCGTTAAAAACTGGAAAGAAGCATTCTGAGAAACTGCTTTGTGTTGTGTTAGTTTATCTCACAGAGTTACAGCTTTCCCCTCAAGAAGTCGTTCACTACGACTGTTCTTGTGCAATTTGCGAAGTGATATTTGGAAGCCCATAGAAGGCTATGGTGAAAATGGAAATATCCTAAGATAAAAACTGAAAAGAAGCTGTCTGAGAAACTGCTTTGTGTTGTGTGAGATTATCTCACAGAGTTAGAGCTTTACCCTCAAGAAATCGTTCACTAAGACTGTTCTTGTGGAATTTGCAAAGTGATATTTGGAAGCCCATAGAGGGCAATGTTGAAAAAGGAAATATCGTAAGATAAAAACTGAAAAGAAGCTTTGTGAGAAACTGCTTTGTGTTCTGTTAATTCGTCTCACAGAGTTACAGCTTTCCCCTCAAGAAGCCTTTCGCTAAGACTGTTCTTGGGGAATTTGCAAAGTTATATTTGGAAACCCATAGAGGGCTAAGGTGAAAAGGGAAATAACTTCCGTTAAAAACTGGAAAGAAGCTTTCTAAGAATCTGCCGTGTGTTCTGTTAATACATCTCATCGAGTTACAGCTCTCCCCTCAAGAAGCCTTTCTATAAAACTGTTCTTGTGTAATTTGCAATGTGATACTTGGAAGACCATAGAGGGCTATTTTGAAAATGGAAATACCCTAAGATAAAAACCGAAAAGAAGCTGTCTGAGAAACTGCTTTGTGTTGTGTTAGTTCATCTCACAGTGTTACAGCTTTCCCCTCAAGAAGCCGTTCACTAAGACTGTTCTTGTGAAATTTGCAAACTGATATTTGTAATCCCTTAGAAGGCTATGGTGAAAAAGGAAATATATTCCCTTAAAAACTGGAAATAAGCTTTCTGAGAAACTGCCATGTGTTCTCTTAATGCACCTCACCGAGTTACAGCTTTCCCCTCAAGAAGATTTTCGCTAGGACTGTTGTTGTGGGATTTGCAAAGTGATATTTGGAAGTCCATAGAGGGCTATGGTGAAAAAGGAAATTTCTTGCGTTAAAAACTGGAAAGAAGATTTCTGAGAAATTGCTATTTGTTCTGTTAATTCATGTCACAGAGTTACAGCTTCTCCTCCAGAAGCCTTTCGCTAAGACTGTTCTTGTGGAATTTGCAAAGTGATATTTGGAAGCCCATAGAAGGCTATTTTGAAAAAGCAATTATCCTAAGATAGAAACTGAAAATAAGCTTTCTGAGAAACTGCTTTGTGTTCTCTCAATTCAACTCACAGAGTTACAGCTTTCCCCTCAAGAAGCCTTTTGCTAAGGCTGTTGTTGTGAAATTTTCAAAGTGATATTTGGAAGCCCATAGAGGGCTATGGTGAAAAAGGAAATATCTTCCGTTAAAAACTAGAAAAAAGCTTTCTGAGAATCTGCCGTGTGTTATGTTAATACATCTCACCGAGTTACAGCTTTACCCTCAAGAAGCCTTTCGCTAAGGCTGTTCTTGTGGGATATACAAAGTGATATATGGAAGCCCATAGAGGGCTATGGTGAAAAAGGAAATATTCTAAGATAAAAACTGAAAACAAGCTTTCTCAGAAACTGCTTTGTGGTCTGTTAATTCATCTCACAGGGTTACAGCTTCACCTCCAGAAGCCTTTCGCTAAGACTGTTCTTGTGGAATTTGAAAAGTGATATTTGGAAGCCCATACAGGGCTATGGTGAAAAAAGAAATATCTTTAGTTAAAAAATGGAAAGCAGCTTTCTGAGAAACTGCTTTGTGTTCTGCTAATTCTTCTCACAGAGTTACAGCTTTCCCCTCAAGAAGCCTTTCGCTTAGAATGTTCTAGTGGAATTTTCAAAGTGATATGTGGAACCCCTAGAGGTCTATGGTGAAAAAGGAAATATCTTCAGGTAAAAACTGGAAAGAAGCTTTCTGAGGAATTGCTTTGTGTTCTGTTAATTCATCTCACAGAGTTACAGCTTTCCACTCAAGAAGCCTTTCGCTAAGATTTTTCTTCTGGAGTTTGCAAAGTGATATTTGGAAACCCATAGAGGGCTATGGTGAAAAAGGAAATATCTTCAGTTAAAAACTGGAAAGAAGCTTTCTGATAAACTGATTTCTGTTCTGTTAATTCATCTCACAGAGTTAGAGCTTTCCGCTCTAGAAGCCTTTCGCTAAGACTATTCTTGTGGAATGTGCAAAGTGATATTTCGAAAAACATAGATGGCTATGGTGAAAAAGGAAATACCTTCCGTTAAAAACTGGAAAGAAGCTTTGTGAGAAACTGCTTTGTGTTCTGTTCATTCATCTCACACAGTTACAGCTTTCCCCTCAAGAAGCCTTTCCCTAAGACTGTTCCTGTGGAATTTCCAAAGTGATATTTGGAAGCCCATAGAAGGCTATGGTGAAAAAGGAAATATCTTCAGTTAAAAACTGGAAAGTAGCTCTCAGAGAAACAGCGTTTTGTTCCGTTAATTCATCTCACAGAGTTACAGCTTTACACTCAAGAAGCCTTTGGTTAAGACTGTTCTTGAGGAATTAGCAAAGTGATATTTGGAAGTCCATAGAGGGTTACGGTGAAAAAGGAAATATGTTGAGTTAAAAAGTGGAAAGAAGCATTCTGAGAAACTGCTTTGTGTTCTCTTTATTGATCTCACAGAGTTACAGCTTTTCCCTCAAGAAGCCTTTGGCTAAGACTGTTCATATGGAATTTGGAATGTGATATGTAGAACCCCTAGAGGGCGATGGTGAAAAAGGGAATATCTTCCGTTAAAAACTGGAAAGAAGCATTCTGAGAAACTGCTTTGTGTTCTGTTAATTCATCTCACAGAGTTACAGCTTTCCCCTCAAGAAGTCTTTCACTAAGACTGTTCATGTGGAATTTGGAAACTGATATTTAGTAGCCAATAGAGGGCTACGGTGAAAAAGGAAATATGTTCCGTTAAAAAGTGGATAGAAGCTTTCTGAGAGATTGCTTTCTGTTCTGCTAATTCATCTCACAGAATTACAGCTTTCCCCTCATGAAGTCTTTGGCTAAGACTGTTCTTGTGGAATTTGTAAAGTGATATTTGGAAGCCCGTAGAGGGCTATGGTGAAAAAGGACATATCTTCCATTAAAAACTGGATAGAAGCTTTCTGAGAAACTGCTTTGTGTTCTGTTAATTCATCTCACAGATTTACAGCTTTCCCCTCCAACACCCTTTCGCTAGGACTGTTGTTGTGGAATTTGCAAAGTGATATTTGGAAGCCCTAGAGCTCTATGGTGGAAAAGAAATATCCTAAGATAAAAACTGAAAAGAAGGTTTCTGAGAAACTGCTTTGTGCTCTGTAAATTCATCTCACTGGGTTACAGCGTTCCGCTCAAGAAGTCTTTCGCTAAGACTGTTCTTGTGGAATTTGCAAAGCGATATCTGGAAGTCCATAGAGGGCTATGGTGAAGAAGGAAATATCTTCCGTGAAAAACTGGAAAGAGGCTTTCTGAGAAACTGCTTTGTGTTCTGTTATTTCATCTTACAGAGTTACAGCTTTCCTCTCAAGTAGTCTTTCGCTAAGACAGTTTTTGTGGAATTTGCAAAGTGATATTGGAAGCCCATAGAGGGCTATGGTGAAAAAGGAAATATCTTCCGTTAAAAACTGGAAAGAGGCATTCTGCGAAACTGCTTTGTGTTCTCTTAATTCAACTCACAGAGTTACACCTTTCCCCTCAAGAAATCTTTCCTTGAGACAGTTTTTGTGGAAATTGGAAAGGGATACTTAGAAGCCCATAGAGGGCTATGGTGAAAAAAGAAATATCCTAAGACAAAAACTGAAAAGAATCTTTCTTACAAACTACTTTGTGCTCTGTTAATTCATGTCACAGACTTAGAGCTTTCCCCTACAGAAGCCTTTCGGTAAGACTGTTCTTGTGGTATTTGCAAAGTGATATTTGGAAGCCCATAGAGTGCTATGGTAAAAAAGGAAATATCTTCCGTTAAAAATTGGAAAGAATATTTCTGAGAAACTGGTTTGTGTTCTGTTAATTCATCTCGCACAGTTACAGCTTTCCCCTCAAGAAGCCTTTCGCTAAGACTGTTCTTGTGGAAATTGCAAAGTGATATTTGGAAGCCCTTAAAGGGCTATGGTGTAAAAGCAGATATCTTCCGTTAAAAACTGGAAAGAAGCTTTCTGAGAAACTGCTTTGTGTTCTGTTAATTCATCTCACAGAGTTACAGCATTCCCTTCTAGAAGCCTTTCACTAAGTCTGTTTTTGTGGAATTTGAACAGTGATATTTGGAAGCCCATAGAGGACTATGGTGAAAAAGGAAATATCTTCCATTAAAAACTGGAAGGAAGCTTTCTGAGAAACTGCTTTGTGTTCTGTTAATTCATCTCACAGAGTTACAGCTTTCCTTAAAGAAGCCTTTCGATAAGGTTGTACTTGCGGAACTTGAAATGTGATATTTGGAAGCCCATAGTGGGCTTTGGGGAAAAAGGAAATATCTTCAGTTAAAAACTGGAAAGAAGCTCTCTGAGAAAGTGCCTTGCTCTCTGTTAATTCATGTCACAGAGTTACAGGTTTCCCTTCAAGAAGACTTTCACTAAGACTGTTCTTGTGGAATTTGCAAAATGATATTTGGAAGCCCATAGAGGGCTACAGTGAAAAACGAAATATCTTTCGTTAAAATCTGGAAAGATGCTTTCTGCGGAACAGTTCTGTGTTCTGTCAATTCATCTCACAGAGTTACTGCTTTCCCCTCAAGAAGCCTTTCGCTAAGACTGTTCTTGTGGAATTTGCAAACTGATATTTGGAAGCCCGTAGAGGGCTATGGTGAAAAAGGAAATATCTTCAGTTAAAAACAGGAAAGAAGCTTTCTGAGAAACTGCTTTATGTTCTGTTAATTAATCTCACAGAGTTACTGCTTTCCCATCAAGGACCCTTTCGCTAAGACTGTTCTTGTGACTTTTGCAAAGTGATATTTGGAAGCCCATAGAGTGCTATGGTGAAAAAGGAAATATATTCCGTTAAAAACTGGAAAGATGCTTTCTGAGAAACTGCTTTGATTTCTGTTAATTCATCTCACAGAGTTACTGCTTTCCCCTAAATAAGCCTTTCGCTAAGACTGTTCTTTTGGAATTTGCAAAGTGATATTTTGAAGCCCATAGATGGCTATGGCGAAAAAGGAAATATCTTCCGCTAAAAACTGGAAAGATGCTTTCTGACAAACTGCTCTGTGTTCTATTAATTCATCTCACGGAGTTACTTCTTTCCCAGAAAGAAGCCTTTCGCTAAGACTGTTCTTGGGTATATTTCAAAGTGATATTTGGAAGACCATAGAGGGCTATGGTGAAAAAGGAAATATCCTCCGTTAAAAACTGGAAAGAAGCAATCTGAGAAACGGCTTTGTGTTCGGGTAATTCTTCTCACAGAGTTACAGCTTTCCCCTCAAGAAGCGTTTCGCTAAGATTGTTCTTTTGGAATTTGCAAAGTGATATTCGGAAGCCCTTAGAGGGCTATGGTGAAACAGGAAATATCTTCCGTTAAAAACTGGAAAGAAGCTTTCTCAGAAACTGCTTTGTGTTCTGTTAATTCATCTCACAGAGTTACAGCTTTCACCTCAAAGAGGATTTCGCTAACACTGTTCTTGTGGAATTTGCAAAGTGATATTTTGAAGCCCATAGAGGGCTATGGTGAAAAAGGAAATATCTTCAGCTAAATACTGGAAAGAAGCTGTCTAAGAAACTACTTCGTGTTCTGTTAATTCATCTCACAGAGTTACAGCTTTCCACTCAAGAAGCCTTTCGCAAAGGCTGTTCTTGAGAAATTTGCAAAGTGATATTGGAAGCCCATAGAGTGCTGTGGTGAAAAAGGAAATATCTTCCGTTAAAAACTGGAAAGAAGCTTTCTGAGAAACTGCTCTGTGCTCTGTTAATTCATCTCACAGAGTTACAGCTTTCCCCTCAAGAAGCCTTTCTCTAAGACTGTTCTTGTGGAATTTGCAAAGTGATATTTGGAAGCACATAGAGGGATATAGTGAAAAAGGAAATATCTTCAGTTAAAAACTGGAAAGAAGCTTTCTGAGGAACTGCTTTGTTTTCTGTTAATTCATCTCACAGAGTTACAGCTTTCCCCTCAAGAAACCTTTCTCTAAGACTGTTCTTGTGGAATTTGCAAAGTGATATTTGGAAGCACATAGAGGGATATAGTGAAAAAGGAAATATCTTCAGTTAAAAACTGGAAAGAAGCTTTCTGAGGAACTGCTTTGTTTTCTTTTAATTCATCTCACAGAGTTACAGCTTTCCCTTCAAGAAGCCTTTCGCTAAGTCTCTTCTTGTGGAATTTGCAATGAGATATTTGGAAGCCCATAGAGGGCTAAGGTGAAAAAGGAAAATCTTCCCTTAAAAACTGGAAAGAAGCTTTCTGAGAAACTTCTTTGTGTTCGGTTAATTCATCTCACAATTACTGCTTTTCCCTCAAGAAGCCTTTCGCTAAGACACGTATTGTGGAATTTGCAAAGTGATTTGGAAGACCTTAGAGGGTTAAGGTGAAAAAGGAAATATCTTCCGTTAAAAACTGGTAAGAAGCTGTCTGAGAAACTGCCTTGTGTTCTGTTAATTCAACTCACAGAGTTACAGCTTTCCCCTCAAGAAGCCTTTCGCGAAGGCTGTTCTTGTGGAATTTGCAAAGTTATATTTGGAAGTCCATAGAAGTCTACGGTGAAAAAGGAAATATCTTCCGTTAAAAACTGGAAAGTAGCTTTCTGAGAAACTGCTTTGTGATCTGTTAATTCATCTCACAGAGTTACAGCTTTCCCCTCAAGAATCCTTTCGCGAAGAGTGTTCTTGTGGAATTTGCAAAGTGATATTTGGAAGTGCATAATGGGCTATGGTGAAAAAGGAAATGTCTTCCGTTAAGAAATGGAAGAAGCTTTCTGAGAAACTGCTTTGTGTTCTGTCAATTCATCTCACAGAGTTACAGCTTTCCCCTCAAGAATCCTTTCGCGAAGACAGTTCTTGTGGAATTTGCAAAGTGATATTTGGAAGTGCATAATGGGCTATGGTGAAAAAGGAAATGTCTTCCGTTAAGAAATGGAAAGAAGCCTTCTGAGAAACTGCTTTGTGTTCTGTCAATTCATCTCACAGAGTTACAGTTTTCCCCTCAAAAGCCTTTCGCTGAGATTGTTATTGTGGAATTTACAAAGTGATATTTGGAAGGCCATGGAGGGCTATGGTGAAAAAATATATAGCTTCAGTTAAAAACTGGAAATAAGCTTTCTGAGAAACTGCTTTGTGTTCTCTTAATTCATCTGAAAGTTACTGCTTTCCCCTCAGGAAGCCTTTCGCTAAGACTGTTCTTGTGGAATTTGCAAAGTGATATTTGGAAGCCCATAGAGGGTTAAGGTGTAAAAGGAAATATTTTCCGTTAAAAACTGGATAGAAGCTTTGTGAGAAACTGCTTTGAGTTCTGTTAATTCATCTCACAGAGTTACAGCATTCCCCTCAAGAAGCCTTTCGCTATGACTGTTCTTGTGGAATTTGCAAAGTGATATTTGGAAGCCCATAGAGGGCTATGATGAAAAAGGAAATATATTCCGTTAAAAACTGGAAAGAAGCTTTCTGAGAATCTGCTCTGTATTCTGTTAATTCATCTCACAGAGTTACTGCTTTCCCAGGAAGAAGCCATTCTCTAAGTTTCTTCCTGTGGATTTTCCAAAGTGATATTGGAAGCCCATAGAGGGCTATGGTGAAAAAGGAAAGATCTTCCGTTAAAAACTGGAAAGAAGCTTTCTGAGAAACTGCTTTGTGTTTTGTTAATTCGTCTCACAGAGTTAGAGCTTTCCCCTCAAGCAGCCTTTCGTTAAGACTGTTCTTGAGGAATTTTCAAAGTGATAATTGGAAGACCATAGAGGGCTATGGTGAAAAAGGACATATCTTCCGTTAAAAACTGGAATGAAGCTTTCTGAGATATTGCTTTGTGTTCTGTTAATTCATCTCACAGAGTTACTGCGTTCCTCTCAAGAAGCCTTTCACTAAGACTGTTCTTGTGGAATTTGTAAAGTGATATTTGGAAGCCCTTAGAGGATTATGGGGAAAAAGGAAAATCTTCCCTTTAAAACTGGAAAGAAGCTTTCTGAGAAACTGCTGTGTGTTCGGTTAATTCATCTCACAGTTACTGCTTTCCCGTCTAGAAGCCTTTCGCTAAGACTGTTCTTGTGGAATTTGCAAAGTGATATTTGGAAGCCCATAGAGGGTTATGGTGAAAAAGGAAATATCTTCCGTAAAAAACTGGAAAGAAGCATTCTGAGAAACTGCTTTGTGTGCTCTTAGTTCATCTCACAGAGTTACAGCTTGCCCTTCAAGAAACCTTTCTCTAAGACTGTTCTTGTGGAATTTGCAAAGTGATATTTGGAAGCCCATAGAGGGTTAAGGTGAAAAAGGAAATATCTTCCATTAAAAACTGGTAAGAAGCTTTCTGAGAAACTGCTTTGTGTTCTGTTAATTCATTTCACAGAGTTACAGCTTTCCCCTCAAGAAGACTTTCGCAAAGACTGTTCTTGTGGAATTTGCAAAGGGATATTTGGAAGTCCATAGAGGGCTACGGCGAAAAACGAAATATCTTCTGTTAAAAACTGTAAAGAAGCTTTCAGCGAAACTGCTTTGTGTTCTGTTAATTCTTCCCACAGAGTTACAGCTTTCCACTCAAGAAGCCTTTCACTAAGGCTGTTCTTGTGGAATTTGCAAAGTCATATTTGTAAGCCCATAGAGGGCTACGGAGAAAAAGGAAATATCCTAAGATAACAACTGAAAAGAAGCTTTCTCAGAAACGGCTTTGTGTTCCGTTAATTCGTCTCACAGTGTTACAGCTTTCCCTTCAAGAACCAATTCAGTAAGATTGTTTTTGTGAAATTTGCAAAGTGATATTTGGAAGCCCATAGAGGGCTATGGTGAAAAAGGAAATATCTTCTGTGAAAAACTGTAAAGAAGCTTTCTGAGAAACTGCTTTGTGTTCTGTTAATTCATCTCACAGAGTTACAGCTTTCCCCTCAAGAAGCCTTTCGCTAAGACTGTTCGTGTGGAATGTGCAAAGTGATATTTGGAAGCCCATAGAGAGCTATGGTGAAAAAGGAAATATCTTCTGTTAAAAACTGTAAAGAAGCTTTCTGAGAAAATGCTTTGTGTTGCGATAATTCATCTCACAGAGTTACAGCTTTCCCCTCAAGAAGCATTTCTCTTAGACTGTTCTTGTGGAATTCGCAAAGTGATACTTGGAAGCCCATAGAGGGCTATGGTGAAAATGAAATATCTTCCCTTAAAAAGTGGAAAGAAGCTTTCTGAGAAACTGCTTTGTGTTCTGTTAATACATCTCACACAGTTACAGCTTTCTTCTCAAGAAACCGTTCAATAAGACTGTTCTTTTGAAATTTGCAAAGTGATATTTGGAAGCCCATAGAGGGCTATGGTGAAAAAGGAAATATCCTAAGATAAAAAATGAAAACAAGCTTTCTGAGTAACTGCTTTGTGTTCTGTTAATTCATCTCAAAGAGTTACAGTGTTCCCCTCAAGAAGCCTTTCGCTAAGAATGTTCTTGTGGAATTTGGAAAGTGATATTTGGAAGCCCATAGAGGTCTACGGTGAAACAGGAAATATCCTAAGATAAAAACTGAAAAGAAGATTTCTGAGAAACTGCTTTGTGTTCTGTTAATTCATCTCACAGACTTACAGCTTTCACTTCAAGAAGCCTTTCGCTAAGACTGATCTTGTGGAATTTTCAATGTGATATTGGAAGCCCATAGAGGGCTATAGTGAAAAAGGAAATATCTTCCGTTAAAAACTGGAAAGAAGCTTTCTGATAAACTGCTTTGTGTCCTGTTAATTCATCTCACAGAATTACAGATTTCCCCTCAAGAAGACTTTTGCTAGGAATGTTCTTGTGGAATTTGCAAAGTGCTATTTTTAAGTCCTTAGATGTCTAGGGTGAAAAAGAAAATATCCCAAGATAAAAACTGAAAAGAAGCTTTTGAGAAACTGCTTCATGTTCTGTTAATTCATCTCACAGAGTTACAGCTTTCCCCTCAAGAAGCCTTTCGCTAAGACTGTTCTTGTGGAATTTGCAAAGTGATATTTGGAAGCCCTTAGAGGGCTACGGTAAAAAAGGAAATATCTTCAGTTTAAAACTGGAAAGAAGCTTTCTGAGAAACTTCTTTGTGTTCTGTTCATTCATCTCAAAGAGTTACAGCTTTCCCCTCAAGAAGCCATTCGCTTAGACTGTTCTTGTGTAATTTGCAAAGTGATAATTGGAAGCCATATAGGGCTATGGTGAAAAAGGAAATATCCTAAGATAAGAACTGCAAAGAAGCTTTTGAGAAACTGCTTTGTGTTCTGTTAATGCATCTCACAGAGTTACAGCTTTCCCCTCAAGAAGCCTTTCGATAAGACTGTTCTTGTGGAATTTGCAAAGTGATATTTGGAAGCCCATAGAGTGCTATGGTGAAAAAGGAATCATCTTCTGTTAAAAACTGTAAAGAAGCTTTCTGAGAAACTGCTTTTTGTTCTGTTAATTCATCTCACAGAGTTACAGCTTTCCCCTCAAGAAGCATTTCGCTTAGACTGTTCTTGTGGAATTCGCAAAGTAATACTTGGAAGCCCATAGAGGGCTATGGTGAAAATGAAATATCTTCCCTTAAAAAGTGGAAAGAAGCTTTCTGAGAAACTGCTTTGTGTTCTGTTAATACATCTCACACAGTTACAGCTTTCTTCTCAAGAAACCGTTCAATAAGACTGTTCTTTTGAAATTTGCAAAGTGATATTTGGAAGCCCATAGAGGGCTATGGTGAAAAAGGAAATATCCTAAGATAAAAAATCAAAACAAGCTTTCTGAGTAACAGCTTTGTGTTCTGTTAATTCATCTCAAAGAGTTACAGTGTTCCCCTCAAGAAGCCTTTCGCTAAGAATGTTCTTGTGGAATTTGGAAAGTGATATTTGGAAGCCCATAGAGGTCTACGGTGAAACAGGAAATATCCTAAGATAAAAACTGAAAAGAAGATTTCTGAGAAACTGCTTTGTGTTCTGTTAATTCATCTCACAGAGATACAGCTTTCCCCTCAAGAAGCCTTTCGCTAAGACTGTTCTTGTGGAATTTGCAAAGTGATATTTGGAAGCCCAAAGCGGGCTATGGTGACAAAGGAAATACCTTCAGTTAAAACCTGGAAAGAAGGTTTCTGAGAAACTGCTATGTGTTCTGTTAATTCATCTCACAGATACAGCTTTCCACTCAAGAAGCCTTTCGCTATGACTGTTCTTGTGGAATTTGCAAAGTGATATTTGGAAGCCCATAGAGGGCTATGGTGAAAAAGGAAATGTCTTCCGTTAAAAACTGCAAAGAAGCTTTCTGAGAAACTGCTTTGTGTTCTGTTAATTCATCTCACAGACTTACAGCTTTCACTTCAAGAAGCCTTTCGCTAAGACTGATCTTGTGGAATTTTCAATGTGATATTGGAAGCCCATAGAGGGCTATAGTGAAAAAGGAAATATCTTCCGTTAAAAACTGGAAATAAGCTTTCTGATAAACTGATTTGTGTCCTGTTAATTCATCTCACAGAATTACAGATTTCCCCTCAAGAAGACTATTGCTAAGAATATTCTTGTGGAATTTGCAAAGTGCTATTTTTAAGTCCTTAGATGTCTAGGGTGAAAAAAGGAAATATCCCAAGATAAAAACTGAAAAGAAGCTTTTGAGAAACTGCTTCATGTTCTGTTAATTCATCTCACAGAGTTACAGCTTTCCCTCAAGAAGCCTTTCGCTAAGACTGTTCTTGTGGTATTTGCAAAGTGATATTTGGAAGCCCTTAGAGGGCTATGGTAAAAAAGGAAATATCTTCAGTTTAAAACTGGAAAGAAGCTTTCTGAGAAACTTCTTTGTGTTCTGTTCATTCATCTCAAAGAGTTACAGCTTTCCCCTCAAGAAGCCATTCGCTTAGACTGTTCTTGTGTAATTTGCAAAGTGATAATTGGAAGCCATATAGGGCTATGGTGAAAAAGGAAATATCCTAAGATAAGAACTGCAAAGAAGCTTTTGAGAAACTGCTTTGTGTTCTGTTAATGCATGTCACAGAGTTACAGCTTTCCCCTCAAGAAGCCTTTCGATAAGACTGTTCTTGTGGAATTTGCAAAGTGATGTTTGGAAGCCCATAGAGTGCTATGGTGAAAAAGGAAATATCTTCTGTTAAAAACTGGAAGGAAGCTTTCTGAGAAAGTGCTTTGTGTTCTGTTAATTCGTGTCCAGAGTTACAGTTTTCTCCTCAAGAAGCCTTTCGATAAGACTGTTCTTTTGGAATTTGCAAAGTGATATTTGGAACTCCTAGAGGGCTATGGTGAAAAAGGAAATATCCTAAGATAAGAACTGCAAAGAAGCTTTCTGAGAAACTGCTTTGTGTTTTGTTAATTCATCTAACGGAGTTACAGATTTCTCCTCAAGAAACGTTTCGCTAAGACTGTTCTTGTGGAATCTGCAAAGTCATGTTTGGAAGCCCATATAGCTCTTAGGTGAAAAAGGAAATTTCTTCCGTTAAAAACTGGAAAGAAGTTTTCTGAGAAACTGCTTTGTGTTATGTTAATTTATCACACAGTGTTACAGCTTTACTCTCCAGAAGCCTTTTGCTAAGACTGTTCTTGTGGAATTTGCAAAGTGATATTTGGAAGTTCATAGAGGTCTATGGTGAAAAAGGGAATATCTTCCGTTAAAAACTGGAAAGAATCTTTCTGAGAAAGTATTTGGAAGCCCATAGAGGGCTATGGTGAAAAAGGAAGTATCTTCCGTTCAAAACTGGAAACAAGCTTTCTGAGAAACTGCTCTGTGTTCTGTTAATTCATCTCACAGAGTTACATCTTTCCCTTCAAGAAGCCTTTCGCTAAGTCTGTTCTTGTGGAATTGGCAAAGGGATATTTGGAAGCCCATACAGGGCTATGGTGAAAAAGGAAATATCTTCCGTTCAAAACTGGAAAGAAGCTTTCTGAGAAACAGCTCTGTGTTGTGTTAATTCATCTCACAGAGTTACATCTTTCCCTTCAAGAAGCCTTTCGCTAAGTCTCTTCTTGTGGAATTTGCAAAGTGATATTTGGAAGCCCATAGAGGGCTACGGTGAAAAAGGAAATATCCTAAGATAAAAACTGAAAAGAAGCTTTCTGAGAAACTACTTTGTGTTCTGTTAATTCATCTCACAGAGTTACAGCTTTCCCCTCAGGAAGCCTTTCGCTAAGACTGTTCTTGTGGAGTTTGCAAAGTGATATTTAGAAGCCCATAGAGGGCTATGGTGAAAAAGGAAATATCTTCAGTTAAAAACTGGAAAGCAGCTTTGTGAGAAACTGCTTTGTGTTCTGTTAATTCGTCTCACAGAGTTACAGCTTTCCCCTCAAGAAGCCTTTCGTTAAGAGTGTTCTTGTTTAATTTGCAAAGTGGTATTTGGAAAACCAAAGAGGTCTATAGTGAAAAAGGAAATATCTTCAGTTAAAAACTGGAAAGAAGCTTTCTGAGAAACTGCTTTGTGTTCTGTAAATTCGTTTCACAGAGTTACAGCTTTCCCCTCAAGAAGCATTTCGCTAACACTGTTCTTGTGTAATTTGCAAAGTGATATTTGGAAGGCCAAAGACGGCTTTGGTAAGAAAGGAAATATCTTCTGTTAAAAACTGGAAAGAAGTTTTCTGTGAAAATGCTTTGTGTTCTGTTAATTCATCGCACAGAGTTACAGCTTTCCCCTCAAGAAGCCTTTCGATAAGACTGTTCTTGTGGAATTTGAAAAGAGATATTTGGAAGCCCAGAGAGGGCTTTGGTGAAAAAGGAAATATCTTCCGTAAAAAAACTGGAAAGATGATTTCTGAGAAACTGATTTGTGTTCTGTTATTTCATTTCACAGAGTTACAGCTTTCCCCTCAAGAAGCTTTCCCTAAGACTGTTCTTGTGGAATTTGAAAAGTGATATTTAGAAGGCCATAGAGGGCTATGGTGAAAAAGGAAATATTCTCCGTGAAAAACTGGAAAGAAGCTTTCTGAGAAACTGCTTTGTGTACTGTTAATTCATCTCACAGATTAACAGCTTTCCCCTCAAGAAGCCTTTCGCTAAGTCTGTTCTTGTGGAATTTGCAAAGTGATATTTGGAAGCCCCAAGAGGGCAAAGGTGAAAAAGGAAATATCTTCAGTTAAAAACTGGAAAGGAGCTTTCTGAGCAACTGCGTTGTGTTCTGTTAATTCATCTCACAGAGTTACAGCTTTCCCCTCAAGAATCCTTTCGTTAAGACTGTTCTTGTGGAATTTTCAAAGTCTTATTTGGAAGCACATAGAGGGCTATGATGAAAAAGGAAATATCCTAAGACAAAAACTGGAAAGAATCTTTCTGAGAAACTGCTTTGTGTTCTGTTTATTTATCTCACAGAGTTACAGCTTTCCCCTCAGGAAGCCTTGCGCTAAGACTGTTCTTGTGGAATTTGCAAAATGATATTTGGAAGCCCATAGAGGGCTACGGTGAAAAGGAAATATCTTCCGTTAAAAACTGGAAAGAATCTTTCTGAGAAACTGCTTTGTGTTCTGTTATTTCATCTCACAGAGTTATAGCTTTCCCCTCAAGAAGCCTTTCGCTAAGACTGTTCTTGTGGCATTTGCAAAGTGTTATTTGGAAGCCCATAGATGGCTATGGTGAAAAACGAAATATTTTCCGTTAAAACAGGAAAGAAGCTTTCTGAGAAACTGCGTTGTGTTCTGTTAATTCATCTCACAGAGTTACAGCTTTCCCCTCCAGAAGCCTTTCACTAAGACTGTTCTTGTGGAATATGCAGTGATATTTCGAAGAACATAGAGGGCTACTGCGAAAAAGGAAATATATTCCGTTAAAAACTGGAAAGAAGCTCTCTGAGAAACTGCTTTGTGTTCTGTTAATTCATCTCACAGAGTTACAGCTTTCCCCTCAAGAAGCCTTTCCCTAAGACTGATCTTGTGGAATTTGGAAGGTGATATTTAGAAGAGCATAGAGGGCTGTGGTGAAAAAAGAAATGTCCCAAGACAAAAACTGGAGAGAAGCTTTCTGAGAAAATGCTTTGTGTTCTGTTAATTCATCTCACAGATTTACAGGTTTCCCCTTAAAAAATCTTTCGCTAAGAGTGTTCTTGTGGAATATGCAAAGTGATATTTGGAAGCCCATAGAGGGCTATGGTGAAAAAGGAAATATCTTCCGTTAAAAACTGGAAAGAAGCTTTGTGAGAAACTGCTTTGTTTTCTGTTAATTCAACCCACAGAGTTACAGCTTTCCTCTCAAGAAGCCTTTCCCCAAGACAGTTCTTGTGGAATTTGGAAAGTGATGTTTAGAAGCCCAAAGAGGGCTGTGGTGAAAAAGGAAATATCTTAAGATAAAAACTGAAGAGAAGCTTTCTGAGAAACGGCTTTGTGTTGTGTTAATTCATCTCACAGAGTTACAGCTTTCCCCTCAATAAGCCTTTTGCCAAGCCTTTTCTTGTGGAATTTGCAAAGTGATATTTGGAAGCCCATCGAGGGCTACCGTGAAAAAGGAAATATCTTCCGTTAAAAACTGGAAAGAAGTTTTCTGAGAAACTGCTTTTTGTTCTGTTAATTCATGTCACAGAGTTACAGCTTTCCCCTCAGGAAGCCTTTCACCTAGCCTGTTCTTGTGAAATTTGCAAAGTGATATTTGGAAACCCATAGACGTCAATGTGAAAAAGGAAATATCCTAAGATAAAAACTGAAAAGAAGCTTTCTGAGAAACTGTTTGTGTTCTGTTAATTCATCTCACAGAGTTACAGCTTTCCCCTCAAGAAGCCTTTCGCTAAGCCTGTTCTTGTGGAATTTGCAATGTGATATTTTGAAGCCCATAGAGGGCTATGGTGAAAAAGGAAATATCCTGAGATAAAAACTGAAAAGAAGCTTTCTGAGAAAATGCTTTGTGTTCTGTTAATACATCTCACAGAGTTACTGCTTCCCCCTCAAGAAGCCTTTTGCTAAGACTGTTCTTGTGGAATTTAGAAAGTGATATCTAGAAGCCCATAAGGACTCTGGTGAAAAAGGAAATATGTTCCGTTAAAAACTGGAAAGAGGCATTCTGCAAAACTCCTTTGTGTTCTTTTAATTCAACTCACAGAGTTACACCTTTCCCCTCAAGAAGTCTTTCCTTCAGACAGTTTTTGTGGAAATTGGAAAGGGATACTTAGAAGCCCATAGAGGGCTATGGTGAAAAAAGAAATATCCTAAGACAAAAACTGAAAAGAATCTTTCTTACAAACTACTTTGTGCTCTGTTAATTCATGTCACAGACTTAGAGCTTTCCCTACAGAAGCCTTTCGCTAAGACGGTTCTTGTGGAATTTGCAAAGTGATATTTGGAAGCCCATAGAGTGCTATGGTGAAAAAGGAAATATCTTCAGTTAAAAACTGGAAAGAAGCTTTCTGAGAAACTGCTTTGTATTCTGCTAATTCTTCTCACAGAGTTACAGCTTTCCCCTCAAGAAGCCTTTCGCTAAGACTGTTTTTGTGGAAATTGGAAAGTGATACTCAGTATCCCGTAGAGGGCTATGGTGAAAAAGGAAATATCCCAAGACAAAAACTGAAAAGAAGCTTTCTGAAAAACTATTTTGTACTCTGTTATTTCATCTCACAGAGTTACAGCTTTCCCCTCAAGAAGCCTTTAGCTAAGACTGTTCTTGTGGGATTTCCAAAGTGATATTTGGAAGCCCATAGAGGGCTATAGTGAAAAAGGCAATATCTTCAGTTAAATACTGGAAAGAAGCTTTCTGAGAGACTGCTTTGTGTTCTGTTAATTCATCTCACAGAGTTACAGCTTTCCCCTCAAGAAGCCTTTCCCTAAGTCTGTTCTTGTGGAATTTGGAAAGTGATATTTAGAAGAGCATAGAGGGCTGCGGTGAAAAAGGAAATGTCCCAAGACAAAAACTGGAGAGAAGCTTTCTGAGAAAATGCCTTGTGTTCTGTTAATTCATCTCACAGATTTACAGGTTTCCCCTTAAAAAACCTTTCGTTAAGACTGTTCTTGTGGAATATGCAAAGTGATATTTGGAAGCCCTTAGAGGGCTATGGTGAAAAAGGAAATATCTTCCGTTAAAAACTGGAAAGAAGCTTTGTGAGAAACTGCTTTGTTTTCTGTTAATTCAACCCACAGAGTTACAGCTTTCCTCTCAAGAAGCCTTTCCCCAAGACAGTTCTTGTGGAATTTGGAAAGTGATGTTTAGAAGCCCAAAGAGGGCTGTGGTGAAAAAGGAAATATCTTAAGATAAAAACTGAAGAGAAGCTTTCTGAGAAACGGCTTTGTGTTGTGTTAATTCATCTCACAGAGTTACAGCTTTCCCCTCAATAAGCCTTTCGCCAAGCCTTTTCTTGTGGAATTTGCAAAGTGATATTTGGAAGCCCATACAGGGCTACCGTGAAAAAGGAAATATCTTCAGTTAAAAACTGGAAAGAAGCTTTCTGAGAAACTGCTTTGTGTTCTGCTAATTCTTCTCTCAGAGTTACAGCTTTCCCCTCAAGAAGCCTTTCGCTAAGACTGTTTTTGTGGAAATTGGAAAGTGATACTCAGTATCCCGTAGAGGGCTATGGTGAAAAAGGAAATATCCCAAGACAAAAACTGAAAAGAAGCTTTCTGAAAAACTATTTTGTACTCTGTTATTTCATCTCACAGAGTTACAGCTTTCCCCTCAAGAAGCCTTTAGCTAAGACTGTTCTTGTGGGATTTCCAAAGTGATATTTGGAAGCCCATAGAGGGCTATAGTGAAAAAGGCAATATCTTCAGTTAAATACTGGAAAGAAGCTTTCTGAGAGACTGCTTTGTGTTCTGTTAATTCATCTCACAGAGTTACAGCTTTCCCCTCAAGAAGCCTTTCCCTAAGTCTGTTCTTGTGGAATTTGGAAAGTGATATTTAGAAGAGCATAGAGGGCTGCGGTGAAAAAGGAAATGTCCCAAGACAAAAACTGGAGAGAAGCTTTCTGAGAAAATGCCTTGTGTTCTGTTAATTCATCTCACAGATTTACAGGTTTCCCCTTAAAAAACCTTTCGTTAAGACTGTTCTTGTGGAATATGCAAAGTGATATTTGGAAGCCCTTAGAGGGCTATGGTGAAAAAGGAAATATCTTCCGTTAAAAACTGGAAAGAAGCTTTGTGAGAAACTGCTTTGTTTTCTGTTAATTCAACCCACAGAGTTACAGCTTTCCTCTCAAGAAGCCTTTCCCCAAGACAGTTCTTGTGGAATTTGGAAAGTGATGTTTAGAAGCCCAAAGAGGGCTGTGGTGAAAAAGGAAATATCTTAAGATAAAAACTGAAGAGAAGCTTTCTGAGAAACGGCTTTGTGTTGTGTTAATTCATCTCACAGAGTTACAGCTTTCCCCTCAATAAGCCTTTCGCCAAGCCTTTTCTTGTGGAATTTGCAAAGTGATATTTGGAAGCCCATACAGGGCTATGGTGAAAAAGGAAATATCTTCAGTTAAAAACTGGAAAGAAGCTTTCTGAGAAACTGCTTTGTGTTCTGCTAATTCTTCCCACAGAGTTACAGCTTTCCCCTCAAGAAGCCTTTCGCTAAGACTGTTTTTGTGGAAATTGGAAAGTGATACTCAGTATCCCGTAGAGGGCTATGGTGAAAAAGGAAATATCCCAAGAAAAAAACTGAAAAGAAGCTTTCTGAAAAACTATTTTGTACTCTGTTATTTCATCTCACAGAGTTACAGATTTCCCCTCAAGAAGCCTTTAGCTAAGACTGTTCTTGTGGGATTTCCAAAGTGATATTTGGAAGCCCATAGAGGGCTATAGTGAAAAAGGCAATATCTTCAGTTAAAGACTGGAAAGAATCTTTCTGAGAGACTGCTTTGTGTTCTGTTAATTCATCTCACAGAGTTACAGCTTCCCCCTCAAGAAAACTTTCGCTAAGACTGTTCTTGTGGAATTTGCAAAGTGATATTTGGAAGCCCATAGAGGACTGTGGTGAAAAACGAAACATCTGCCGTTAAAAACTGGAAAGAAAATTTGTGAGAAACTGCTTTTTGTTCTGTTAATTCATCTCACAGTGTTACAGCTTTCCCCTCCAGAAGCCTTTCACTAAGACTGTTCTTGTGGAATTTGCAAAGTGATATTTGGAAGCCCATGGAGGGCTATGGTGAAAAGGGAAATAACTTCCCTTAAAAACTGGAAAGGAGATTTCTGAGAAATTGCTATTTGTTCTGTTAATTCATCTCACAGATTTACAGCTTCTCCTCCAGAAGCCTTTCGCTAAGACTGTTCTTGTGGAATTTGCAAAGTGATATTTGGAAGCCCATAGAAGGCTATTTTGAAAAAGGAATTATCCTAAGATAGAAATTGAAAATAAGCTTTCTGAGAAACTGCTTTGTGTTCTGTCAATTCAACTCACAGAGTTACAACTTTCCCCTCAAGAAGCCTTTTGCTAAGGCTGTTGTTGTGAAATTTTCAAAGTGATATTTGGAAGCCCATAGAGGGCTACGGTGAAAAGGGAAATATCTTCCGTTAAAAACTAGAAAAAAGCTTTCTGAGAATCTGCCGTGTGTTATGTTAATACATCTCACCGAGTTACAGCTTTACCCTCAAGAAGCCTTTCGGTAAGACTGTTCTTGTGGGATTTACAAAGTGATATTTGGAAGCCCATAGAGGGCTATGGTGAAAAAGGAAATATTCTAAGATAAAAACTGAAAAGAAGCTTTCTCAGAAACTGCTTTGTGTTCTGTTAATTTATCACACAGGGTTTCAGCTTCACCTCCGGAAGCCTTTCGCTAAGACTGTTCTTGTGGAATTTGCAAAGTGATATTTGGAAGCCCATACAGGGCTATGGTGAAAAAGGAAATATCTTCAGTTAAAAACTGGAAAGAAGCTTTCTGAGAAACTGCTGTGTGTTCTGCTAATTCTTCTCACAGAGTTACAGCTTTCCCCTCAAGAAGCCTTTCGCTAAGGCTGTTCTTGTGGAATTTTCAAAGTGATATTTAGAAGCCCATAGAGGGCTACGGTGAAAAAGGAAATATCTTCCGTTAAAAACTGGAGAGAAGCTTTCTGAGAAGCTGCTATGTGTTCTGTTAATTCATCTCACAGAGTTAAAACTTTCCCCTCATGAAGCCTTTCGCTAAGACTGTTCTCGTGGAATTTGCAAAGTGATATTTGGAAGCCCTTGGGGGCTATGGTGAAAAAGGAAATATCTTCCATTAAAAACTGGAAAGAAGATTTCTGAGAAACTACTTTGTGTTCTGTTATTTCATCTCACAGAGTTACAGATTACCCTTCCAGAAACCCTTCGCTAAGACTGTTCTTTAGGAATTTGCAAAGTGATATTTGGAAACCCTAGATGGCTATAGTGAAAAAGGAAATATCTTCCATTAAAAACTGGAAAGAAGATTTCTGAGAAACTGCTTTGTGTTCTGTTAATTCATCTCACAGAGTTGTAGCTTTCCCCTCAGAAAGCCTTTCGCTAAGGCTGTTGTTGTGGAATTTGCAAAGTGATATTTGGAATCCCATAGAGGGCTATGATGAAAATGGAAATATCCTAAGATAAAAATCGAAAAGAACCTTTCTGAGAAACTGTTTTCTCTTCTGTTAGTTCATCTCACAGAGTTACAGCTTTCCGCTCAAGGAGCTGTTCACTAAGACTGTTCTTGTGGAATTTGCCATGTGACATTTGGAAGCCCTTAGAGGGCTATGGTAAAAAAGTAAATATCCTAAGATAAAAACTGAAAAGAAACTTTCTGAGAAACTGCTTTGTTTTCTGTTAATTCAACTCACAGAATTACAGCTTTACCCTCAAGAAGCCTTTCGCTAAGGCTGCTGTTGTGGTATTTGCAAAGTGATATTTGGAAGCCCATAGAGGGCTACAGTGAAAAAGGAAATATCTTCAGTTATAAACTGAAAAGAAGCTTTCTGAGAAACTGCTGTGTGTTCTGTTAATTCATCTCAAAGAATTAGAGCTTTCCTCTGAAGACACCTTCTGCTAAGATTGTTCTTGTGTAATTTGCAAAGTGATATTTGGAAGCCCATAGATGGCTAAGGTGAAAAAGGAAATATCCTAAGATAAACACCGAGAAGAAACTTTCTGAGAAACTGCTTTGTGTTCTGTTAGTTAATCTCCCAGTGTTACCGCTTTCCCCTCAAGAAGCCACTCCACAGTAAGCCTTTCACTAAGACAGTTCCTGTGGGATTTGCATAGTGATATTTGGAAGCCCATAGAGGGCTATGGTGAAAAAGGAAATATCCTAAGATGAAAACTGGAAAGAAGATTTCTGAGAAACTGCTTTGTGTTCTGTTAATTTATCTCACAGAATTACAGCTTTGCTCTCCAGAAGCCTTTCGCTAAGACTGTTCTTGTGGAATTTGCAAAGTGATTTTGGAAGCCCATAGAGGGCTATCGTGAAAAAGGAAATATCTTTAGTTAAAAACTGGAAAGAAGCTTTATGAGTAACTCCTTTGTGTTCTGTTTATTCATCTCACCGATTTACAGCTTTCCCCTTAAGAAGCCGTTCACTAAGGCTGTTCTTGTGGAATTTCCAAAGTGATATTTGGAAGCCCATAGATGGTATGGTGAAAAAGGAAATATCTTCCCTTAAAAACTGGAAAGAAGCTTTCTGAGAAACTGCTTTGTGTTCTGTTAATTCATCTCACTGACTTACAGCTTTCCCCTCCAGAAGTCTTTGGCTAAGACTGTTCTTGTGGAATTTGCAAAGAGAAATTTCGAAGCCCATAGAGGGCTATGTTGAAAAAGGGAATATCTTCCGTTAAAAACAGAAAAGAAGCTTTCTGAGAAACTTCTTTGTGTTCTGTTAGTTCATCTCACAGAGTTTTAGCTTTCCCCTCAAGAAGGCATTCACTAAGACTCTTCTTGTGCAATTTGCAAATTCATATTTGGTAACCCATAGAGGGCTATGATGAAAAAGGAAATATCTCCCGTTAACAAGGGGAAAGAAGCTTTATAAGAAACTGGGGTGTTTTCTGTTAATACATCTCACCGAATTAGAGCTTTCCCCTCCAGAAGTTTTTCGCTAAGACTGTTGTTGTGGAATTTGCAAGGTGATATTCGGAAGACCATAGAGGGCTATGGTGAAAAAGGAAATAGAATAAGATAGAAACAGAAAAGAAGCTTTCTGAAAAACTGCTTTGTGTCCTGTTGAATCATCTCAAAGAGCTAGAGCATTCCCCTTAAGAAGACTTTCGCTAAGACTGTTCTTGTGGGATGTGCAAAGTGATATTTGGAAGCCCATTGAGGGCTATGGTGAAAACGGAAATATCTTCAGTTAAAAACTGGAAAGAAGTTTTCTGAGGAACTGCTTTGTGTTCTGTTAATTTATCTCACAGAGTTACAGCTTTCGCCTCAAGAAGTCTTTTGCTAAGACTGTTCTTGTGGCATTTCCAAAGTGTTATTTGGAAGCCCATAGAGGGCTATGGTGAAAAAAGAAATATCTTCCGTTAAAAACTGGAAAGAATCTTTCTGAGAAACTGTTTTGTGTTCTGTTAATTCATCTCAGAGAGTTACAGCTTTCCCCTCCAGGAAGCTTTCACTAAGACTGTTGTTTTGGAATTTGCAAAGTGATATTTCGAAGCCCATTCAGGGCTATGGTGAAAAAGGAAATAGCCTAAGATAAAAACTGAAAAGAAGCTTTCACAGAAACTGCTTTGTGTTCTGTTAATTCATCTCACACAGTTACAGCTTTCCCTTTCAGAAACCTTTCGCTAATACTGTTACTGTGGAATTTGCAAAGTGATATTTGGAAGCTCATAGAGGGCTATGATGAAAAAAGGAGTATCTTCAGTTAAAAACTGAAAAGAAGCTTTCTGAGAAACTGCCGTGTGTTCTGTTAATTATACATCTGACCGAGTTACAGCTTTCCCCACAAGAAGCCTTCGCTAAGAATATTTTTGTGAGATATTCAAAGTCATATTTGGAAGCCCATAGAGGGCTATGGTGAAAAATGAAATATCGTCCGTTAAAAACTGGAAAGAAGCTTTCTGAGAAACTGTTTTGTGTTCTATTAATTCATCTCAGAGAGTTACAGCTTCCCCTCAAGAAGCTTTTCACTAAGACTTTTCATGTGGAATTTGCAAAGTTATATTTGGAAGCCCTAACAGGTCTATGGTGAAAAAGGAAATATTCTAAGATAAAAACTGAATAGAAGCCTTCGGAGAAACTGCTTTGTGTTCTGTTAATTCAACTCACAGGGTTTCAGCTTTCCCCTCAAGAAGCCTTTCTCTAAGACTGTTCTTGTGTAATTTGAAAAGTGATGTTGGGAAGCCCATAGAGGGCTGTGGTGAAAAAGGAAATTACCTGAGATAAAAACTTAAGGGAAGCTTTCTGAGAACCTGCCTTGTGTTCTGTTAATTCATCTTACAGATTTACAGCTTTCCCCTCAACAAGCCTTTCGCTAAGACTGTTCTTGTGCGATTTGCAAAGTCATATTTGGAAGCCCATAGAGCGCTATGGTGAAAAAGGAAATTTCTTCAGTTAAAAACTGGAAGGAAGGTTTCTGTGAAACTGTTTTGTGTTCTGTTAATTCATCTCACAGATTTACAGCTTTCCCCTCCAGAATCTTTTCCTTAAGACTATTCTTGTGGAATTAGCAAAGTGATATTTGGAACCACTAGAGGGCTATGGTGAAAAAGGAAATATCTTCAGTTAAAAACTGGAAAGAAGATTTCTGAGAAACTGCTTTCTGTCTTGTTAATTTATCTCACAGAGTTGCAACTTTCCCCTCCAGAAGCCCTTCGTTAAGACTGTTCTTGTTGAATTTGCAAAGTGATATGTGGAAGCACATAGATGGCTATGGTGAAAAAGTAAATATCTTCCGCTAAAAACCGAAAAGAAGCTCTTTGAGAAACTGCTTTGTGTTCTGTTAGTTCATCTCACAGAGTTTCAGCTTTCACCTCAAGAAGCCGTTCACTAAGACTGTTCTTGTGAAATTTGCAAAGTGATATTTGGAAACCCATAGAGGGCTATGGTGAAAAAGGAAATATCTTCCGTTAAAAACTGGAAAGAAGCTTTCTGAGAAACTGCTTTGTGTTCTCTTAATTCATCTCACAGAGTTAAAAACTTCCCCTCCAGAAGCCCTCCGCAAAGACTATTCTTCTGGAAATTGCAAAGTGATATTTCGAAGGCCATAGAAGGCTATGGTGAAAAAGAAAATATGTTCCGTTAAAAACTGGAAAGAAGATTTCTGAGAAACTGCTTTGCGTTCTCTTAATTCATCTCACAGAGTTACAGCACTTTCCTCCAGAAGCCCTTCGCTAAGACTGTTCTTGTGGAATTTACAAAGTGATATTTGGAAGCCCATAGAGGGCTTAGGTGAAAAAGGAAATATCTTCAGTTAAAAACTGGCAAGAAACTTTCTGAGAAACACCTTTGTGTTCTGTTAATTCATCTCACAGAGTTACAGCTTTCCCCTCAAGAAGCCTTTCTCTAAGACTTTTCTTGTGGAATATGCAAAGTGATATTTGGAAGCCCATAGAGGGCTATGGTTAAAAAGAAAATATCTTCAGTTAAAAACTGGAAAGAAGCTTTCTGAGAAACTGCTTTGTGTCCTGTTAATTCAACTCACAGAGTTACAGCTTTTCCCTCAAGAATCCTTTCACTAAGTCTGTTCTTGTGGAATTTGCAAAGTGGTATTTAGAAGCCCATAGAGGGCTATGCTGAAAAACGAATTATCTTCAGTTAAAATCTGGAAGGAAGCTTTCTGAGAAACTGCTTTGTGTACTGTTAATTCATCTCACACAGTTACAGCTTTCCCCTCAAGAAGCCTTTCGCTAAGACTGTTCTTGTGAAATTTGCAAAGTGATATTTGGAAGCCTATAGAGGGCTACGGTGAGAGAGGAAATATCCTAAGATAAAAACTGAAAAGAAGCTTTCTCAGAAACTGCTTAGTGTTCTGTTAATTCATATTACAGAGTAACAGCTTTACCCTCAAGAAGCCTTTCGCTAAGACTGTTCTTGTGTAATTCGCAAAGTAATATTTGGAAGCCCATATAGGGTTATGGTGAAAAAAGGAATATCTTCAGTTAGAATCTGTATAGAAGCTTTCTGAGAAACTGCTTTGTTTTCTGTTAATTCATCTCACAGAGTTACAGCTTTCCCCTCAAGAAGTCTTTCGCTAAGACTGTTCTTGTGGAATTTGCAAAGTGATATTTTGAAGCCCATAGAGGGCTATGGTGAAAAAGGAAATGTCCTCAGATGAAAACTAGAAAGAAGCTTCTTGAGAAACTGCTTTGTGTTCCGTTAATTCATCTCACACAGTTACAGCTTTGCCCTCCTGAAACCTTTCACTAAGACCGTTCTTGTGGAATTTTCAAAGTGATATTTGGAAACCCATAGGGGGCTATGGCGAAAAAGGAAATATCTTCAGTTATAAACTGGAAAGAAGTTTTCTGAGAAACTGCTTTGTGTTCTGTTAATTCATCTGACAGTGTTACAGCTTTCCTCTCAAGAAGCATTCCGCTAAGACTGTTCTTTTGGAATTTGCAAAGTGACATTTGGAAACCCATAGAGGGCTGTGGTGAAAAAGAAATTTCCTAAGAAAGAACTGAAAAGAAGCTTTCTGAGAAACGACTTTGTGTTCTGTTAATTCATCTTATAGAATTACAGCTTTCCCCTCAAGAAGCCTTTCGCGAAGACTGTTCATGTGGAATTTGCAAAGTGATATTTGGAAGCCCAGAGAGGCCCATGGTGTAAAGGAAATATCTTCAGATAAAAACTGGAAAGAAGCTTTCTGAGAAATTGCTTTGTGTTCTGTTAATTCATCTGATAGAATTACGGCTTTCCCCTCAAGAAAACTTTCACTAAAGCTGTTTTTGTTGAATTTGGAAAAAGATATTTGGAAAACCATAGATATCTATGGTTAAAAAGAAAATATCCTAAGATAAAAACTGAAAAGAAAATTTCTGAGAAACTGCTTTGTGTTCTCTGAATTCATCTCACAGACTTATAGCTTTCCCCTCAAGAAACCGTTCACTAAGACTGTTCTCGTGGATTTTGCAAAGTGATATTTGGAAGCCCATAGAGTGCTATGGGGAAAAAGGAATTATCTTCAGTTAAAAAGTGGAAAGAACGTTTCTGAGAAACTGCTTTGTGTTCTCTGAATTCATCTCACAGACTTACAGCTTTCCCCTCAAGAAATCGTTCACTAAGACTGTTCTTGTGAAATTTGCAAAATGATATTTGGAAGTGCTTAGAGAACTATGGTGGAAAAGGAAATATCGTAAGATAAAAACTGAAAAGAGCTTTCTGAGAAACTGCTTTGTGTTTTGTTAATTCATCTCAGAGAGTTACAGCTTTCCGAACAAAAAGCCGTTCACTAAGCCTGATCTTGTGTTATTTACAAATTGATATTTGGAAGCCCATAGAGGGCTATGGTGAAAAGGAAAATATCTTCAGTTAAAAACTAGAAAGAAGCTTTCTGAGAAACGGTTTTGTGTTCTCTTAGTTCATCTCATAGAGTTACAACTTTCCCCTCAAGAAGCCTTTCACCAGGACTGTTCTTGTAGAATTTGCAAAGTGGTCTTTGGAAGTCCATAAATCGCTATGGTGAAAAAGGATATAGCTTCAGTTAAAAAGTGAAAAGAAGCTTTCTGAGGAACTGCTTTGTGATATGTGATTTCCTGTCACAGAGATACAGCTGTATTTCGTAGAACTGTTGGCTAGCCTTATTTCTGTGGAATCTGGGAAATGTTACTTCGGATCTCTTTGAAGACTATAGGTCCAAAGGAAATATCCGCCGCTAAAAGTGTGAGAGAAGCTTTCTGAGAAACTTCTTTGTGATCTGTGAATTGATCTCACAGAGCTACAGTTTCCCCTCAAGAAGCCTTTCGCTAAGACTGTTATCGTGGAATGTGCAAAGTGATATTTGGAAAACAATAGAGGGCTATGGTGAAAAAGGAAATATCCTAAGATAAAAACTGAAAAGAAGCTTTTTGAGAAACTGCTTTGCGTACCGTTAATTCATCTCACAGAGTTATAGTTTTCCCCTCAAGAAGCCGTTCATTAAGACTGTTGTTGTGAAATTTGCAAAATGATATTTGGAAGCTCATACAGGGCTATGGTGAAAATAGAAATATCTTCAGTTAAAAACTGGAGAGAAGCTTTCTGAGAAACTGCTTTGTGTTCTGTTAATTCATACACAGAGTTACACCTTTCCTATCAAGAATCCTTTCGCTAAGACTGTTCTTGTGGAGTTTACAAAGTGATATTTGGAAGCCCATAGAGGGGTACAGTTAAAAAGGAAATTTCCTCACATAAAAACTGGAAAGAAGCTTTCTGAGAAACTGCTTTGTGTTCTGTTAATTCATCTCACAGTATTACAGCTCTACCCTCAAGAAGCCTTCACTAAAACTCTTCTTCTGGAATTTCCAAAGAGATATTTGGAAGCCCATAGAGCGCTATGGTGAAAAAGGAAATATCTTCAGTTAAAAACTGGAGAGAAGCTTTCTGAGAAACTGCTTTGTGTTCTGTTAATTCATACACAGAGTTACAGCTTTCCTATCAAGAATCCTTTCTCTAAGACTGTTCTTGTGGAGTTTACAAAGTGATATTTGGAAGCCTTTAGATGGGTACCGTTAAAAAGGAAATTTCCTCACATAAAAACTGGAAAGTAGTTTTCTGAGAAACTGCTTTGTGTTCTGTTAATTCATCTCACAGAGTTACAGCTTTCCCCTCAAGAAGCATTTCGCTAAGACTGTTCTTGTGGAATTTGCAATGTGATATTTGGAAGCCCATGGAGTGATATGGTGAAAAAGGAAATATCTTCAATTAAAAACTGGAAAGAAGCTTTCTGAGAAACTGCTTTGTTTTCTGTTAATTCATCTCGCAGAGTTACAGCTTTCCCCTCCAGAAGTCTTTCGCTAAGATGGATCTTGTGGAATTTGCAAAGTGATATTTGGAAGCCGTGATAGGGCTATAGTGTAAAAGGAAATGTCCTCGGATCAAAACTGGAAAGAAACTTTCGAACAAACTGCTTTGTATTCTGTTAATTCACCTCACAGAGTTTCAGCTTCCCCTCTAGAAGCCTTTCGCTAAGACTGTTCTTGTGGAATTTGCAAAGTGATATTTGTAAGCCCATAGAAGTCGATGGTGAAAACGTAAATATCCTAAGATAAAAACCGAAAAGAACCTTTCTGAGAAACTGCTTTGTGTTTTGTTAATTCATCTCACAAAGTTACAGGTTTCCCCTCAAGAAGCCTTTTGCTAAGACAGTTCTTGTGGAATATGCAAAGTGATATTTGGAAGCTCATAGTGACCTATAGTGAAAAAGGATATATCTTCAGTTAAAAACTGAAAAGAAGCTTTCTGAGAAACTGCTTTGTGATATATGACTTCCACTCACTGAGTTACAGCTGTATTTCGTAGAGCTGTTTGGCAGCCGTATTTCTGTGGAATCTGAGAACTGTTATTTTGAATCCCTTTGAAGACTGAAGGGCCAAAGGAAATATCCACCGCTAAAAGTTAGAAAGAAGCTTTCTGAGAAACTTCTTTGTGATCTGCGAATTCATTTCACAGAGTTACAGCTTTCCCCTCAAGAAGCCTTTTGTTAAGATTATTCTTGTGCAATTTGAAAAATGATATTTGGAAGCCAATAGACGGCTATGGTGAAAACGAAATATCCTCAGATAAAAACTGGAAAGAAGCTTTCTGAGAAATTACTTTGTGTTCTTTTAATTCATCTCACAGACTTACAGCTTTCCACTCAAGAAGTCTTTCACTAAGACTGTTCTTGTGGAATTTGAAATGTGATATTTGGAAGCCCATAGAGCGCTATGGAGAAAAGGAAATATCTTCAGATAAAAACTGTAAAGAACATTCCTGAGAAACTGCTTTGTGTTCTGTTAATTCACCTAACAGAGTTACAGCTTTCCCCTCTAGAAGCCTTTCGCTAAGACTGTTCTTGCTGTATTTTCAAAGTGATATTTTGAAGCCCATAGAGGGCTACGGTGAAAAAGGATATAGCTTCAGTTAAAAACTGAAAGAGGCTTTCTGAGAAACGGTTTAGTATTATGTGACTTCCACTCACTGAGTTACAGCTGTATTTCCTAGAGCTTTTTGATAGCCTTATTTCTATGGAATCGGAGAACTGTTATTTTGGATCCCTTTGAATACTATAGGGCCAAAGGAAATATCTGCCGCTAAAAGTGAGAAAGAAGCTTTCTGAGAAACTTCTCTGAGATCTGTTATTTCATCTCACAGAGTTACAGCATTCCACTCAAGAAGCCTTTCGCTAGGACTGTTCTTTTTGAATTTGCAAAGTGATATTTCGAAGCCCATAGACAGCTGTGGTGAAAAGGGAAATTTCTTCAGTTAAAAAATGGAAAGAAGCTTTCTAAGAAACTGCTTTGTGTTCTGTTAATTCATCTCAAAGAGTTACAGCTTTACCCTCAAAAAGACTTTTGCTAAGACTCTTCTTGTGTAGTACTCATAGTGATATTTGTAAGCCCTTATAGGGCTATGGTGAAAAAGGAAATATCCTAAGATAAAAGCTGAAAAGAAGCTTTCTGAGAAACTGCTTTGTGTTCTGTTAATTCACCTCACAGAGTTACAGTTTTCCCCTTAAGAAGCCTTTCGGTAAGACTGTTCTTGTGGAATTTGCAGAGTGGTATTTGTAAGCCCATAGAGGGCTGTGGTGAAAAAGGAAATATCCTAAGATAAAAACTGCAAAGAACATTTCTGAGAAACTGCTTTGTGATATGTGACTTCCACTCACTGAGTGAGAGCTATATGTCGTAGAGCTGTTTGCTAACCTTATTTCTGTGGAATCTGAGAAGGGATAATTCGGTTCCCTTTGAAGACTATAGGGCCAAAGGAAATATCCGCCATAAAAGTGAGAAAGAAGATTTCTGAGAAACAGCTTTCTGATCTGTGAATTCATCCCACAGAGTTAGAGCTTTCCCCTGAGGAAGCCTTTCGCTATGACTGTTCTTGTGGAATTTGCAAAGTGACATTTCGAAGGCCATAGAGAGCTATGGTGAAAAGGAAATATCTTCGTTTTAAAACGGGAAAGAAGCTTTCTGAGACACTGCGTTGTGTTCTGTTAATTCATCTCACAAAGTTACAGCTTTCCCCTAACGAAGCCTTTCCCTAAGACTGTTCTTGTCGAATTTGGGAAGTGATATTTAGAAGCCTACAGAGGTCTACGGTGAAAAAGGAAATAACCTAAGATAAAAAATGAAAATAAGTTTCTGAAAAACTGCTTTGTGTTCTCTTAATTCATCTCACAGAGTTACAGCTTTCCCCTCAAGAAGCCTTTCGCTAAGACTGTTCTTGTGGAATTTGCAAAGTGATATTTGGAAGCGCGTAGAGGGCTACGGTGAAAAAGGAAATAACTTCAGTTAAAAACTGGAAAGAAGCTTTCTGAGAAACTACTTTGTGTTCTGTTAATTCATCTCACAGAGTTACAGCTTTCCCCTTGAGAAGTCTTTCGCTAAGACTGTTTTTGTGGAATTTGCAAAGTGATATTTGGAAGCCCAAGGAGGGCTATGGTGAAAAATGAAATATCTTCAGTTAAAAACTGGAAAGAATCTTTCTGAGAAACTGCTTTGTGTTCTGTCAATTCATTTCACAGACTTACAGCTTTTACCTCAAGAAGCCTTTCGCTAAGACAGTTCTTGCGGAATTTGCAAAGTGATATTTGGAAGCGCATAGAGGGCTTTGCTGAGAAAGGAAATATCTTCCGTTAAAAACTGGAAAGAAGCTTTCTGAGAAACTGCTTTGTGTTCTGTTAATTCATCTCACAGAGTTACAGCTTTCCCCTCAAGAAGCCTTTCGCTAAGACAATTCTTGTGGAATTGCAAAGTGATATTTTGAAGCCAATAGAGGGCTATGGTGAAAAAGGAAATATCTTCAGTTAAAAACTCTAAAGAAGCTTTCTGAGGAACTGCTTTGTGTTCTGTTAATTCAGCTCACAGAGTTACAGCTTTCCTTTCAAGAAGCCTTTCGCTAAGACTGTTCTTGTGGAATTTGCAAAGTGATATTGGGAAGCCCATAGAGGGCTATGGTGAAAAAGGAAATATCTTCCATTAAAAAGTGGAAAGAAGCTTTCTGGGAAACTGCATTGTGTTCTGTAAATTCATTTCACATACGTACAGCTTTTTCCTCAAGAAGCCTTTCGCTAAGACTGTTCTTGTGGAATTTGCAAAGTGATATTTGGAAGCCCATAGAGGGCTTTGGTGAGAAAGGAAATATCATCCGTTAAAAACTGGAAGGAAGCTTTCTGAGAAACTGCTTTGTGTTCTGTTAATTCATCTCACAGTGTTACAGCTTTCCCCTCAAGGAGAACTTTACTATGTCTGTTCTTGTGGAATTTGCAAAGAGATAATTAGAAGCCCAAAGAGGGCTATGGTTAAAAAGGAAATATCTTCAGTTGAAAACTGGAAAGAAGCTTTCTGAGAAACTGCTTTGTGTTCTGTTAATTCATCTCACAGAGTTACAGCTTTCCCCTCAAGAAGTCTTTCGCTAGGACTGTTCTTGTGTCATTTGGAAAGTGGTATTTAGAAGGCCATAGAGGGCTATGGTGAATAAGGAAATGTCTTCCGTTATAAACTGGAAAGAAGCTTTCTGAGAAAGTCCTTTGTGTCCTGTTAATTCATCTCAGAGCTTTCTCCTCAAGAAGCCTTTCGCTAAGACTGTTCTTGTGGAATTTGCAAAGTGATATTTGGAAGCTCATAGGGAGCCATGGTAAAAAATGAAATATCTTCAGTTAAAAACTGGAAAGAAGCTTCTGAGAAACTGCTTTGTGTACTATTAATTTATCTCACAGAGTTACAGCTTTCCCTTCAAGAATACTTTTGCTCAGACTGTTCTTGTGGAATTTGGAAAGTGATATTTAGAAAGCTTAGAGGGCTATGGAGAAAAAGGAAATATCTTCCGTTAAAAACTGGAAAGAAGGTTTCTGATAAACTGCTTTGTATTCTGTTAATTCATCTCACAGAGTTACAGCTTTGCCCTCAAGAAGCCTTTCCGTAAGACTATTCTTCTGGAATTTGCAAAGTGACATTTTGAAACCCGTAGAGGGCTTTGGAGAAAAAGTAATAACTTCCATTAAAAATCGGAAAGAAGCTTTCTGAGAAACTTCTTTGTGTTCTGTTATTTCATCTCACAGAGTTACAGCTTTCCCCTCCAGAAGCCATTCATTAAGAATGTTCTTGTGGAATTTGCAAAGTGATATTTGGAAGAACATAGAGGGCTATGTTGAAAAAGGAAATATCTTACGATAAAAACCGAAAAGAAACTTTCTGAGAAACTGTATTGTGTTCTCTTAACTCATCTCACGGAGTTATACCTTTCCCCTCAAGAAGTCGATCACTAAGACTGTTCTTGTGGAGTTTGCAAAGTGATATTTGGAAGTTCATAGAGGGCTATGGGGAAAAAGGAAATATCTTCAGTTAAAAACTGGATAGAAGCTTTCTGAGAAAATGCTTTGTGTTCTGTTAATTCATCTCACAGAGTTACAGCTTTCCCCTTAAGAAGTTTTTCCCTAAGGCTGTTCTTGTGGAATTTGGAAAGTGATATTTAGAATCCCATAGAGGTCTATGGTGAAAAGGGAAATAGCCTGAGATAAAAACTGGATAGAAGCTTTCTGAGAAACTGCTTTGTGTTCTGTTAATTCATCTCACAGTGTTACAGCTTTCCCCTCAAGTAGTCTTTCACTAGGACTGTTCTTGTGTCATTTCGAAAGTGGTATTTAGAAGGCCATAGAGTGCTATGGTGAATAAGGAAATGTTTTCCGTTATAAACTGGATAGAAGCTTTCTGAGAAAGTGCTTTGTGTCCTGTTAATTCATCTCACAGAGTTACAGCTTTCTCCTCAAGAAGACTTTAGCGAAGACTGTTCTTGTGGAATTTGCAAAGTTATTTTAGAAGCCCCTAGAGGGTTATGGCAAAAAGGAAATATTCTAAAATAAAAATTGAAAAGAAGCTTTCTGAGAAACTGCTTTATCTTCTCTTAATTAATCTCACAGAGTTATAGCTTTCCCCTCAAGTAGCCGTTCACTAAGATTGTTCCTGTGGAAATTTCAAGGTGATATTTGGAAGCCCATAGAGTCCTATGATGAAAAAGGAAATATCTTCCGTTAAAAACTGGAAAGAATGTTTTTTAGAAACTGCTTTGTGTTCTGTTAATTCATCTCACAGATTTACAGCTTTCCCCTCAAGATGCCTTTCGTTAAGATTGTTCTTGTGGAATTTGCAAAGTGATATTTGGAAGCCCATAGAGGGCTATGGTGGAAATGGAAATATCCTAAGATAAAAACCGAAAAGAAGCTTTCTGAGAAACTGCTTTGTGTTCTGGTAATTCATCTCACAGTGTTACACCTTTCTCCTCACGAAGCCTTCTCTAAGACTGTTCTTGTGGAATTTGAAAAGTGATATTTCGAAGCCCATGGGGGCTATGGTGAAAAAGGAAATATCTTTCGTTAAAAACTGGAAACAAGATTTCTGAGAAACCGCTTTGTGTTCTGTTAATTCATCTCACAGAGTTACAGCTTTCCCGTCATGAAGCCGTTCACTAAGACTGTTCTTGTGAAATTTGCAAAGTGATATTTGGAAGCCCATAGAGGGCTATGGTGAAAAAGGAAATATATTCCGTTAAAAACCACAGGCAGATAAAGCCACAAAGATGGGGAAAAAGCAGGGCAGAAAAGATGGAATTTCAAAAAATAAGAGCGCATCTCCTCCGGCAAAGGAGCGCAGCTCATCGCCAGCAACGGATCAAAGCTGGACGGAGAATGACTTTGACGAGATGAGAGAAGAAGGCTTCAGTCCATCAAACTTCTCAGAGCTAAAGGAGGAATTACGTACCCAGCGCAGAGAAACTAAAAGTCTTGAAAAAAAAGTGGAAGTATTGATGGCTAGAAAAATTAATGCAGAGAAGGTCATAAACGAAATGAAAGAGATGAAAACCATGACACGAGAAATACGTGACAAATGCACAAGCTTCAGTAACCGACTCGATCAACTGGAAAAGAGTATCAGCGATTAAGTATCAAATGAACGAAATGAAGCGAGAAGAGGAATCAAAAGAAAAAAGAAGAAATAGAAATGAACAAAGCCTGCAAGAAGTTTGGGATTATGTAAAAAGACCAAATCTACGTCTGTTTGGGGTGCCTGAAAGTGAGGGGGAAAATGGAACCAAGTTGGAAAACACTCTTCAGTATATCATCCAGGAGAACTTCCCCAACCTAGTAGGGCAGGCCAACATTCAAATCCAGGAAATACAGAGAACACCACAAAGATATTCCTCGAGAAGAGCAACTCCAAGACACATAATTGCCAGATTCACCAAAGTTGAAATGAAGAAAAAAATCTTAAGGGCAGCCAGAGAGAAAGGCCAGGTTATCCACAAAGGGAAGTCCATCAGACTAACAGCAGATCTCTCGGCAGAAACTCTACAAGCCAGAAGAGAGTGGGGGTCAATATTCAACATTCTTAAAGAAAAGAATTTTCAACCCAGAATTTTATATCCAGCCAAACTAAGTTTCATAAGTGAAGGAGAAATAAAATCCTTTACAGATAAGCAAATGCTTAGAGATATTGTCACCACTAGACCTGCCTTACAAGAGACCCTGAAGGAAGCACTAAACATGGAAAGGAACAACCGGTACCAGCCATTGCAAAAACATGCCAAAATGTAAAGACCATCAAGGCTAGGAAGAAACTGCATCAACTAACGAGCAAAATAACCAGTTAATATCATCATGGCAGGATCAAGTTCACCATAACAATATTAACCTTAAATGTAAATGGACTAAATGCTCCAATTAAAAGACACAGACCGGCAAACTGGATAAAGAGTCAAGATCCATCAGTCTGCTGAATTCAGGAGACCCATCTCACACGCAGAGACATACATAGGCTCAAAATAAAGGGATGGAGGAAGATTTACCAAGCAAATGGAGAACAAAAGAAGCAGGGGTGGCAATACTAGTCTCTGATAAAACAGACTTTAAACCATCAAAGATCAAAAGAGACAAAGAAGGCCATTACATAATGGTAAAGGGATCAATTCAACAGGAAGAGCTAACTATCCTAAATATATATGCACCCAATACAGGAGCACCCAGATTCATAAATCAAGTCCTTAGAGACTTACAAAGAGACTTAGACTCCCATACAATAATAATGGGAGACTTCAACACTCCACTGTCAACATTAGACAGATCAACGAGACAGAAAGTTAACAAGGATATCCAGGAATTGAACTCATCTCTGCAGCAAGCAGACCTAATAGACATCTATAGAACTCTCCACCCCAAATCAACAGAATATACATTCTTCTCAGCACCACATCGCACTTATTCCAAAATTGACCACATAGTTGGAAGTAAAGCACTCCTCAGTAAATGTACAGAACAGAAAGTATAACAAACTGTCTCTCAGACCACACTGCAATCAAACTAGAACTCAGGACTAAGAAACTCAATCAAAACTGCTCAACTACATGGAAACTGAACAACCTGCTCCTGAATGACTACTGGATACATAACGAAATGAAGGCAGAAATAAAGATGTTCTTTGAAACCAATGAGAACAAAGATACAACATACCAGAATCTCTGGGACACATTTAAAGCAGTGTGTAGAGGGAAATTTATAGCACTAAATGCCCACAAGAGAAAGCAGGAAAGATCTAAAATTGACACTCTAACATCGCAATTAAAAGAACTAGAGAAGCAAGAGCAAACTCATTCAAAAGCTAGCAGAAGGCAAGAAATAACTAAGATCAGAGCAGAACTGAAGGAGATAGAGACACAAAAATCCCTCCAAAAAATCAATGAATCCAGGAGTTGGTTTTTTGAAAAGATCAACAAAATTGACATACCACTAGCAAGACTAATAAAGAAGAAAAGGGAGAAGAATCAAATAGATGCAATAAAAAATGATAAAGGGGATATCACCACCGACCCCACAGAAATACAAACTACCATCAGAGAATACTATAAACACCTCTACGCAAATAAACTGGAAAATCTAGAAGAAATGGATAATTTCCTGGACACTTACACTCTTCCAAGACTAAACCAGGAAGAAATTGAATCCCTGAATAGACCAATAGCAGGCTCTGAAATTGAGGCAATAATTAATAGCCTACCAACGAAAAAAATCCAGGATCAGATGGATTCACAGCTGAATTCTACCAGAAGTACAAGGAGGAGCTGGTACCATTCCTTCTGAACCTATTCCAATCAATAGAAAAAGAGGGAATCCTCCCTAACTCATTTTATGAGGCCAACATCATCCTGATACCAAAGCCTGGCAGAGACACAACAAAAAAAGAGAATTTTAGACCAATATCCCTGATGAACATCGATGCAAAAATCCTCAATAAAATACTGGCAAACCGGATTCAACAGCACATCAAAAAGCTTATCCACCATGATCAAGTGGGCGTCATCCCTGGGATGCAAGGCTGGTTCAACATTCGCAAATCAATAAACATAATCCAGCATATAAACAGAACCAAAGACAAGAACCACATGATTATCTCAATCGATGCAGAAAAGGCTTTTGACAAAATTCAACAGCCCTTCATGCTAAAAACGCTCAATAAATTCGGTATTGATGGAACGTACCTCAAAATCATAAGAGCTATTTATGACAAACCCACAGCCAATATCATACTGAATGGGCAAAAACTGGAAAAATTCCCTTTGAAAACTGGCACAAGACAGGGATGCCCTCTCTCACCACTCCTATTCAACATAGTGTTGGAAGTCCAGGCTAGGGCAATCAGGCAAGAGAAAGAAATCAAGGGGATTCAGTCAGGAAAAGAAGAAGTCAAATTGTCCCTCTTTGCAGATGACATGATTGTATATTTAGAAAATCCCATTGTCTCAGCCCGAAATCTCCTTAAGCTGATAAGCAACTTCAGCAAAGTCTCAGGATACAAAATTAATGTGCAAAAATCCCAAGCATTCGTATACACCAGTAACAGACAAACAGAGAGTCAAATCATGAATGAACTTCCATTCACAATTGCTTCAAAGAGAATAAAACAGCTAGGAATCCAACTTACAAGGGATATAAAGGACCTCTTCAAGAACTACAAACCACTGCTCAATGAAATAAAAGAGGACACAAACAAATGGAAGAACATACCATGCTCATGGATAGGAAGAATCAATATCGTGAAAATGGCCATACTGCCCAAGGTAATGTATAGATTCAATGCCATCCCCATCAAGCTACCAATGAGTTTCTTCACAGAATTGGAAAAAACTGCTTTAAAGTTCATATGGAACCAAAAAAGAGCACGCATTTCCAAGACAATCCTATGTCAAAAGAACAAAGCTGGAGGCATCACGCTACCTGACTTCAAACTATACTACAAGGCTACAGTCACCAAAACAGCATGGTACTGGTACCAAAACAGAGATATAGACCAATGGAACAGAACAGAGTCCTCAGAAATAATACCACACATCTAGAGCCATCTGATCTTTGACAAACCTGAGAGAAACAAGAAATGGGGAAAGGATTCCCTATTTAATAAATGGTGCTGGGAAAATTGGCTAGCCATAAGCAGAAAGCTGAAACTGGATCCTTTCCTTACTCCTTATACGAAAATTAATTCAAGATGGATTAGAGACTTAAACGTTAGACCTAATACCATAAAAACTCTAGAGGAAAACCTAGGTAGTACCATTCAGGACATAGGCATGGGCAAAGACTTCATGTCTATAACACCAAAAGCAACGGCAGCAAAAGCCAAAATTGACAAATGGGATCTCATTAAACTAAAGAGCTTCTGCACAGCAAAAGAAACTACCATCAGAGTGAGCAGGCAACCTACAGAATGGGAGAAAATTTTTGCAATCTACTCATCTGACAAAGGCTAATATCCAGAACCTACAAAGACCTCAAACAAATGTACAAGAAAAAAACAAACAACCCCATCAAAAAGTGGGCAAAGGATATGAACAGACATTTCTCAAAAGAAGACATTCATACAGCCAACAGACACATGAAAAAATGCTCATCATCACTGGCCATCAGAGAAATGCAAATCAAACCACACTGAGATACCATCTCACACCAGTTAGAATGACGATCATTAAAAAGTCAGGAAACAACAGGTGCTGGAGAGGATGTGGAGAAATAGGAACACATTTACACTGTTTGTGGGAATGTAAACTAGTTCAATCATTATGGAAAACAGTGTGGCGATTCCTCAAGGATCTAGAACTAGACGTACCATATGACCCAGCCATCCCATTACTGGGTATATACCCAAAGGATTATAAATCATGCTGCTATGGCTGGGAGGGTCCCACACCCACGGAGCCTCCCTCATTGCTAGCACAGCAGTCTGTGATCTACCGGCAAGGCAGCAGCGAGTCTGGGGGATGGGTGCCCGCCATTGCTGAGGCTTAAGTAGGTAAACAAAGCTGCTGGGAAGCTCGAACTGGGTGGAGCTCACAGCAGCTCAAGGAAACCTGCTGTCTCTGTAGACTCCACCTCTGGGGACAGGGCACAGTAAACAATAACAAACGCAGCAGCTCTGCAGACGCAAACGACTCTGTCTGACAGATTTGAAGAGAGCAGTGGATCTCCCAACACGGAGGTTGAGATCTGAGAAGGGACAGACTCCCTGCTCAAGTGGGTCCCTGACCCCTGAGTAGCCTAACTGGGAGACATCCCCCACTAGGGGCAGTCTGACACCCCACACCTCACAGGGTGGAGTACACCCCTGAGAGGAAGCTTTCAAAGCAAGAATCAGACAGGTACACTCGCTGTTCAGAAATATTCTATCTTCTGCAGCCTCTGCTGCTGATACCCAGGCAAACAGGGTCTGCAATGGACCTCAAGCAATCTCCTACAGCTACAACCTACAGCTGAGGATCCTGACTGTTAGAAGGAAAGCTATCAAACAGGAAGGACACCTACACCAAAACCCCATCAGTACATCACCATCATCAAAGACCAGGGGCAGATAAAACCACAAAGATGGGGAAAAAGCAGGGCAGAAAAGCTGGAAATTCAAAAAATAAGAGCGCATCTCCCCCGGCAAAGGAGCGCAGCTCATCGCCAGCAATGGATCAAAGCTGGACGGAGAATGACTTTGACGACATTAGAGAAGAAGGCTTCAGTCCATCAAATTTCTCAGAGCTAAAGGAGGAATTACGTACCCAGCGCAAAGAAACTAAAAATCTTGAAAAAAAAGTGGAAGAATTGATGGCTAGAGTAATTAATGCAGAGAAGCTCACAAACGAAATGAAAGAGACGAAAACCATGGCACGAGAAATACGTGACAAATGCACAAGCTTCAGTAACCGACTCGATCAACTGGAAGAAAGAATGCCAGCGATGGAGGATCAAATGAATGAAATGAAGCGAGAAGAGAAACCAAAAGAAAAAAGAAGAAAAAGAAATGAACAAAGCCTGCAAGAAGTATGGGATTATGTAAAAAGACCAAATCTACGTCTGATTGAGGTGCCTGAAAGTGAGGGGGAAAATGGAACCAAGTTGGAAAACACTCTTCAGGATACCATCCAGGAGAACTTCCCCAACCTAGTAGGGCAGGCCAACATTCAAATCCAGGAAATACAGAGAACGCCACAAAGATACTCCTCGAGAAGAGCAACTCCAAGACACATAATTGCCAGATTCACCAAAGTTGAAATGAAGGAAAATATCTTAAGGGCAGCCAGAGAGAAAGGTCGGGTTACCCACAAAGGGAAGCCCATCAGACTAACAGCAGATCTCTCGGCAGAAACTCTTCAAGCCAGAAGAGAGTGGGGGCCAATATTCAACATTCTTAAAGAAAAGAATTTTCAACCCAGAATTTTATATCCAGCCAAACTAAGTTTCATAAGTGAAGGAGAAATAAAATCCTTTACAGATAAGCAAATGCTTAGAGATTTTGTCACCACTAGGCCTGCCTTACAAGAGACCCTGAAGGAAGCACTAAACATGGAAAGAAACAACCGGTACCAGCCATTGCAAAAACATGCCAAAATGTAAAGACCACCAAGGCTAGGAAGAAACTGCATCAACTAACGAGCAAAATAACCAGTTAATATAATGGCAGGATCAAGTTCACACATAACAATCTTAACCTTAAATGTAAATGGACTAAATGCTCCAATTAAAAGACACAGACTGGCAAACTGGATAAAGAGTCAAGATCCATCAGTCTGCTGTATTCAGGAGACCCATCTCACACGCAGAGACATACATAGGCTCAAAATAAAGGGATGGAGGAAGATTTACCAAGCAAATGGAGAACAAAAAAAAGCGGGGGTTGCAATACTAGTCTCTGATAAAACAGACTTTAAGCCATCGAAGATCAAAAGAGACAAAGAAGGCCATTACATAATGGTAAAAGGATCAATTCAACAGGAAGAGCTAACTATCCTAAATATATAAGCACCCAATACAGGAGCACCCAGATTCATAAATCAAGTCCTTAGAGACTTACAAAGAGACTTAGACTCCCATACAATAATAATGGGAGACTTCAACACTCCACTGTCAACATTAGACAGATCAACGAGACAGAAAGTTAACAAGGATATCCAGGAATTGAACTCATCTCTGCAGCAAGCAGACCTAATAGACATCTATAGAACTCTCCACCCCAAATCAACAGAATATACATTCTTCTCAGCACCACATCGTACCTACTCCAAAATTGACCACGTAATTGGAAGTAAAGCACTCCTCAGCAAATGTACAAGAACAGAAATTATAACAAACTGTCTCTCAGACCACAGTGCAATCAAATTAGAACTCAGGACTAAGAAACTCAATCAAAACCGCTCAACTACATGGAAACTGAACAACCTGCTCCTGAATGACTACTGGGTACATAACGAAATGAAGTCAGAATTAAAGATGTTCTTTGAAACCAATGAGAACAAAGATACAACATACCAGAATCTCTGGGACACATTTAAAGCAGTGTGTAGAGGGAAATTTATAGCACTAAATGCCCACAAGAGAAAGCAGGAAAGATCTAAAATTGACACTCTAACATCGCAATTAAAAGAACTAGAGAAGCAAGAGCAAACACAGTCGAAAGCTAGCAGAGGGCAAGAAATAACTAAGATCAGAGCAGAACTGAAGGAGATAGAGACACAAAAAACCCTCCAAAAAATCAATGAATCCAGGAGTTGGTTTTTTGAAAAGATCAACAAAATTGACAGACCACTAGCAAGACTAATAAAGAAGAAAAGGGAGAAGAATCAAATCGACGCAATTAAAAATGATAAAGGGGATATCACCACCGACCACACAGAAATACAAACTACCATCAGAGAATACTATAAACACCTCTACGCAAATAAACTGGAAAATCTAGAAGAAATGGATAATTTCCTGGACACTTACACTCTTCCAAGACTAAACCAGGAAAAAGTTGAATCCCTGAATAGACCAATAGTAGGCTCTGAAATTGAGGCAATAATTAATAGCCTACCAACCAAAAAAAGTCCAGGACCAGATGGATTCACAGCTGAATTCTACCAGAGGTACAAGGAGGAGCTGGTACCATTCCTTCTGAAACTATTCCAATCAATAGAAAAAGAGGGAATCCTCCCTAACTCATTTTATGAGGCCAACATCATCCTGATACCAAAGCCTGGCAGAGACACAACAAAAAAAGAGAATTTTAGACCAATATCCCTGATGAACATCGATGCAAAAATCCTCAATAAAATACTGGCAAACCGGATTCAACAGCACATCAAAAAGCTTATCCACCATGATCAAGTGGGCTTCATCCCTGGGATGCAAGGCTGGTTCAACATTCGCAGATCAATAAACATAATCCAGCATATAAACAGAACCAAAGACAAGAACCACATGATTATCTCAATCGATGCAGAAAAGGCTTTTGACAAAATTCAACAGCCCTTCATGCTAAAAACGCTCAATAAATTCGGTATTGATGGAACGTACCTCAAAATCATAAGAGCTATTTATGACAAACCCACAGCCAATATCATACTGAATGGGCAAAAACTGGAAAAATTCCCTTTGAAAACTGGCACAAGACAGGGATGCCCTCTCTCACCACTCCTATTCAACATAGTGTTGGTAGTTCTGGCTAGGGCAATCAGGCAAGAGAAAGAAATCAAGGGGATTCAGTTAGGAAAAGAAGAAGTCAAATTGTCCCTGTTTGCAGACGACATGATTGTATATTTAGAAAACCCCATTGTCTCAGCCCGAAATCTCCTTAAGCTGATAAGCAACTTCAGCAAAGTCTCAGGATACAAAATTAATGTGCAAAAATCACAAGCATTCTTATACACCAGTGACAGTCAAACAGAGAGCCAAATCAGGAATGAACTTCCATTCACAATTGCTTCAAAGAGAATAAAATACCTAGGAATCCAACTTACAAGGGATGTAAAGGATCTCTTCAAGTAGAACTACAAACCACTGCTCAGTGAAATAAAAGAGACACAAACAAATGGAAGAACATACCATGCTCATGGATAGGAAGAATCAATATCGTGAAAATGGCCATACTGCCCAAGGTAATTTATAGATTCAATGCCATCCCCATCAAGCTACCAATGAGCTTCTTCACAGAATTGGAAAAAACTGCTTTAAAGTTCATATGGAACCAAAAAAGAGCCCGTATCTCCAAGACAATCCTAAGTCAAAAGAACAAAGCTGGAGGCATCACGCTACCTGACTTCAAACTATACTACAAGGCTACAGTCACCAAAACAGCATGGTACTGGTACCAAAACAGAGATATAGACCAATGGAACAGAACAGAGTCCTCAGAAATAATACCACACATCTACAGCCATCTGATCTTTGACAAACCTGAGAGAAACAAGAAATGGGGAAAGGATTCCCTATTTAATAAATGGTGCTGGGAAAATTGGCTAGCCATAAGTAGAAAGCTGAAACTGGATCCTTTCCTTACTCCTTATACGAAAATTAATTCAAGATGGATTAGAGACTTAAATGTTAGACCTAATACCATAAAAATCCTAGAGGAAAACCTAGGTAGTACCATTCAGGACATAGGCATGGGCAAAGACTTCATGTCTAAAACACCAAAAGCAACGGCAGCAAAAGCCAAAATTGACAAATGGGATCTCATTAAACTAAAGAGCTTCTGCACAGCAAAAGAAACTACCATCAGAGTGAACAGGCAACCTACAGAATGGGAGAAAATTTTTGCAATCTACTCATCTGACAAAGGGCTAATATCCAGAACCTACAAAGACCTCAAACAAATTTATGAGAAAAAAAAAAACAAACAACCCCATCAAAAAGTGGGCAAAGGATATGAACAGACATTTCTCAAAAGAAGACATTCATACAGCCAACAGACACATGAAAAAATGCTCATCATCACTGGCCATCAGAGAAATGCAAATCAAAACCACAATGAGATACCATCTCACACCAGTTAGAATGGCGATCATTAAAAAGTCAGGAAACAACAGGTGCTGGAGAGGATGTGGAGAAATAGGAACACTTTTACACTGTTGGTGGGCTTGTAAACTAGTTCAACCATTATGGAAAACAGTATGGCGATTCCTCAAGGATCTAGAACTAGATGTACCATATGACCCAGCCATCCCATTACTAGGTATATACCCAAAGGATTATAAATTATGCTGCTATAAAGACTCATGCACACGTATGTTTATTGCGGCACTATTCACAATAGCAAAGACTTGGAATCAACCCAAATGTCCATCAGTGACAGATTGGATTAAGAAAATGTGGGCCGGGCGTGGTGGCTCAAGCCTGTAATCCCAGCAATTTGGGAGGCCGAGACGGGCGGATCACGAGGTCAGGAGATCGAGACCATCCTGGCTAACACGGTGAAACCCCGTCTCTACTAAAAATAGAAAAGAAAACTAGCCGGGCGAGGTGGCGGGCGCCTGTAGTCCCAGCTACTCCGGAGGCTGAGGCAGGAGAATGGCGTAAACCCGGGAGGCGGAGCTTGCAGTGAGCTGAGATCCGGCCACTGCAGTCCAGCCCGGGCTACAGAGAAAGACTCTGTCTCAAAAAAAAAAAAAAAAAGAAAATGTGGCACATATACACCATGGAATACTATGCAGCCATAAAACAGGATGAGTTTGTGTCCTTTGTAGGGACATGGATGCAGCTGGAAACCATCATTCTCAGCAAACTATCACAAGAACAGAAAGCCAAACACCGCATGTTCTCACTCATAGGCGGGAACTGAACAATGAGATCACTTGGACTCGGGAAGGGGAACATCACACATCGGGGCCTATCATGGGGAGTGGGGAGGGGGGAGGGATTGCATTGGGAGTTATACCTGATGTAAATGACGAGTTGATGGGTGCAGCACACCAACATGGCACAAGTATACATATGTAGCAAACCTGCACGTTGTGCACATGTACCCTACAACTTGAAGTTTAATAATAATAAATTAATTAAAAAAAAAAGAGAGAGAGAGAAAAAAGAAAAATTTAGTTTTAGAACTAAAACATAGAATTGATTCAACTGAAAACTGAAGAAGTAATCTTACTCTTGTGTAGTAAGAATTATCTTACAACACAAAAGCAAAAATATACAAAGAAACAAAACAAGTGAAAAGAATAAGAGACATGGAGAATATATCCAGGATACGTAATATGCAAAATGGAGTAGTTTCAGGAGACAAATGAATAGACTTAAGAGAAGCAAAAAATACAGAAAGAAGAAGAAAAAACTGAGTTGTGAAAAGATACACATTTTCAAATGGGAAGTGTACTTATAGTGTCATAGAGGAATTACACCTTGTAAAATTTCCGAACTCTGAGAATAAGAAAATTTACTTATAGGCTTTCAAACAGGAGAAAAATCTAGTTTCAAAGGCAAGAGAAACAAATCAGAAACAGATTTCTCACCTGCAACTCTAGAAACTCAGATGGGACAAAATATGCTTAGCATTTAGAGAAAAGCTTTGTGATCCATGAATCTTACACTATTCAATAAAATGTTTATGTGGGAAGAGAAAAAAGTTTTTCACCACAAGAGAATTCATAATGTGTGCCACCCAGATACACCTTCTAAGTAAATTGCTTAAGGGAGTACTACAATAAATAAAATAAAATCAGAACAAAAATCTCAAGATATGATAGACTATTCCAAGAGTAGGATTCAGTCAAAAAATATTCATTAGTTTCCTATTCTGTTCTAAAATACAGTGGTGAACAAGACAGAGCCCCTGCCATTTAAAAGTGTATATTCAGATACTAAATGTTGTGAAGGAGACTAAATGGAATAATGAGAAGGACTGCTTTGGCAAAGCTGGAGATGACATTCAAATTGAGAATTGAATGTAAGAAGGAACTCTGCACACTTAACAGAAGAGCATTCTGAGCAGAAATGAGCCTCCAGAAGGAAATAAACTTAGTGTGTTCAGCTCATTCAGAAAGAAAACCACAATGACTGGGCATAAGGAATTTGGGCAGACATGGGAGAAGATAAGATCAAGAAGGCAGTGTGGCGGAGACCACCATCAACACACTGAAATCCAGGTTCTTCCTCTCTTTCCATAATATAGAGCTAGACTGCATTTCCCAGCCTTCCTAGAAATTGGATGTGGCTATGAGAGACCCAGCCAGTGCAATAGGAACAGAAGTGATACTCGTTTCTGCACATAAAAAACACTCATATGTACTTCTCTCTGTGTGTTTGCTCCTGCAGCTGGTCGAAATGGAAATGACCCCAAGTGTGACTTTGAAAGAGACTTGTGTAGGAGATGACAGTCAGCCTACATCCCTGAATGACTGTATGTTGTTATGTGAGCAAGAAATAAACATCTACACCATTTGAAAAAAAAAAAAAAAGATACATGCACACGTATGTTTATTGCGGCACTATTCACAATAGCAAAGACTTGGAATCAACCCAAATGTCCATCAGTGACAGACTGGATTAAGAAAATGTGGCACATATACACCATGGAATACTATGCAGCCATAAAAAAGGATGAGTTTGTGTCCTTTGTAGGGACATGGATGCAGCTGGAAACCATCATTCTTAGCAAACTATCACAAGAACAGAAAACCAAACACCGCATGTTCTCCCTCATAGGTGGGAACTGAACAATGAGATCACTTGGACTCGGGAAGGGGAACATCACACACCGGGGCCTATCATGGGGAGGGGGGAGGGGGGAGGGATTGCATTGGTAGTTATACCTGATGTAAATGACGAGTTGATGGGTGCTGACGAGTTGATGGGTGCAGCACAGCAACAGGGCACAAGTATACATATGTAACAAACCTGCACGTTATGCACATGTACCCTAGAACTTAAAATAAAAAAAAAAAAAGAAGCAACCAACCACATCCCTCCTTCCCACTAGAGGCTTCCAGGCTGAAACAGGTTGATACAGGGAGAGGAGGAGAAGATACGCAACTAAGTCACATTTTGAGATCTGTTTAATAATAATTCTAATTTCATGTTCTCACTTATTTGTGAGATCTAAAAATCAAAACAATTGAACTCATGGAGATAGAGAGTAGAAGCATGGTTACCAGAGGCTGGGAAAGGTAGTGGGGGTTTGAGGCAAAGCTGGAGATGGTTAATGGGTACAAAAAAACAGAAAGAATAAATAAGATCTAGTATTTGATAACACAACAAGGCGACTATAGTCAGTAATAATTTAACTGTGCATTTTAAAATAACTGAAAGAGTCTAATTGGATTGCTTGTAGCACAAAGGATAAATGCTTGAGAGAATGGATACCCCATTTTACCTGATGTGATTATTATTCATTGCATGCCTGAATCAGAACATCTCATGCACCCCATAAATACATACATCTACTATATACCCACAAAATTGAAATAAATAATTTTTAAAAATAAAAAATAAAAAATAAAAAAATAATCTTCCACTTATTTTTTAGGAAAAGCACAAAACTAAATTGTTACAAAAGGATTGACCAAACAATCCTTTGAACGGTTTGAGTCAGCAGTTGTGGCAGGAATGCGGTTGGGGGAAATGGGGAGAAGTGAGTGAAGATAAAAGGAATTGGACAAGTGTTGATGTTGGTGAAATGAATGATGAGTACCTAGAGGTAATCCACTATTGTATGCATTTGGAATTTATCATAAAAATATTTTTGAAAGAGCATATTCACTACTGAAAATTCAAATAAGGGGAATAAATTAAAGACCACTTATCATCCTATAATTTCAAACATTAAAAAGATTTATTATTTTCTGAGAAAACTATAGCATTATTATATAAATATGGTATATTAATTTTTAAATAGCATTATACCTGAGCATTTTGCTAAGTTATTGTAATGTATCAAATATATATTTTACTTATTTTTATAAAAGTGAGACATAAAGTAAGCCTAAAAGATATATAATAGAATAATAAGTACTAGAAATATAAAATAATTCTATATAAAATGATTAAATATAAATATGAAAAGAATTATAATTTAATTGCACCAAGAAAAATCATACTTGATTTAAAAAACCTTGTAAAGTAAAATAGAATTCAAAAAGCTTTAGTTGTATTTGTATTTGACACTGTTATACTTAGTTTTTTAGCATGATATAATTATGAAAAATATTTAAAGCAATGTTATTACCTGTGGAAGACATCCGAGTTCTGGAGACATTGGTGGCGAATCTGTATAGGTTTGCAGCACTCTCCATTCTTGCTTCCTCAGAAGGAATTCCACTAAGGGGCATAAGGCAGAAAGTGAGACCGAGGTAATTCTCAGAGCAGGAGAGAAGGTTTATTAAAAGGCTTTAAAACAGAAAGGAAAAGAAGGGAAGTACAACCTGGAAGAGGGCCAAGTGGGAGACGTGAGAAGCCAAGTGCACAGCTTGACTTCTTGATTTGGGGTTTTATACATTGGCATACTTCCGGGACCTTGCCTTACTTCTCCTCACTCCTGAGATCTCATTGGGAAGTTGCTGATCAGTTTCAGGTGTTTTCTATTAGAAGCCTGCCTTTCCTTGACACCAGGTATGACCAAATACTACTTTAGAGAAACAGTTAACAACTCCTTGACCATCACCTGAGGGTCTCCCAACACATTTGGTGTGTGGAAGAGGGGAGCCCTCTCCTGCCCTGCTCATATTTGACTAGCTTTCTACTGCAACAATATTTCTTGAATATTCTTTATGTACTAAGTAATAAGAATTCTGATATTTCATGAGTGATAGTTACACAAAATTATATAAATAAAAAAGATATTAAGCATGTAATATTAAAAAAAAAAAGTGGAAAGAAGCTTTCTGAGAAACTGCTTTGTGTTCTGTTAATTCATCTCACAGAGTTACAGCTTTCCCCTCAAGAAGCCTTTCCCTAAGACTGTTCTTGTGGAATTTGCAAAGTGATATTAGGAAGCTCATAGAGGGCTATGGTGAAAAAGGAAATATCTTCGATTAAAAAGTGGAAAGAAGCTTTCTGAGAAACTTCTTTGTGTTCTGTTAATTCATCTCACAGAGTTACAGCTTTGCCCTCAAAAAGCCTTTCGCTAAGACTGTTCTTGTGGAATTTGCAAAGTGATATTTGGAAGCCCATAGAGGGCTATGGTGAAAAAGGAAATATCTTCAGTTAAAAAGTGGAAAGAAGCTTTCTGAGAAACTGCTTTGTGCTCTGTTAATTCATCTCACAGAGTTACAGCTTTCCCCTCAAGAAGCCTTTCGTTAATACTGTTCTTCTGGAATTTGCAAAGTGATATTTGGAAGCCCATAGCGGGCTATGGTGAAAAAGGAAATATCCTAAGAGAAAAACTGGAAAGAAGCTTTGTGAGAAACTGATTTGTGTTCTGTTAAATCATCTCACAGAGTTACAGCTTTACCCTCAAGAAGCCTTTCGCTAAGACTGTTCTTGCAGAATTTGCAAAGTGATATTTGGAAGCCCATAGAGGGCTACGGTGAAAAAGGAAATAGTTTCCGTTAAAAACTGGAAAGAAGCTTTCTGAGAACCTGCTTTGTGTCTTGTTAATTCATCTCACAGGGTTACAGCTTTCCCCTCAAAAAGCCTTTTCCTAAGAGTGTTCTGGTGAAATTTGCAAAGTGATATATGGAAGTCCATAGAGGGCTAGGGTAAAAAAGGAAATATCCTAAGATAAAAACTGAAAAGAAGCTTTCTGAGAAACTGCCTTGTGTTCTGTTAATTCATCTCACAGGGTTACAGCTTTCTCCTCAAAAAGCCTTTCGCTTAGTCTGTTCTTGTGGAATTTCAAAGTAATATTTGGAAAGCCATAGAAGGATATGGTGAAAAAGCAAATATCTTCTGTTAAAAACTGGAAAGAAGCTTTCTGAGAAACTGCTTTGTCTTCTATTAATTCATCTCACAGAGTTACAGCTTTGCCCTCAAGAAGCCTTTCGCTAAGACTCTTCTTGTGGAATTTGCAAAGTGATATTTGGAAGCCCAGAGAGCCCCATGGTGAAAAAGGAAACATCCTAAGATGAAAACTGAAAAGTAGCTTTCTGAGAAATTGCTTTGTGTTCTGTTAATTCATCTCACACACCTACAGCTTTCCCCTCAAGAAGCCTTTCTCTAAGACTGTTCTTGTGGAGTTTGCAAAGAGACATTTGGGAACCCATAGAGGGATATGGTGAAAAAGGAAATATCTTCCGTTAAAAACTGAAAAGAAGGTTTCTGAGAAACCACTTTGTGTTCTGTTAATTCATCTCACAGAGGTACAGCTTTCCCCTGAAGAAACCGTTCACTGAGACTGCTCTTGTGGAATTTGCAAAGTGATATTGGAAGACCATAGAGGGTTATGGCGAAAAAGAAAATATGCTAAGAAAAAAACCGAAAGGAAGCTTTCTGAAAAAGTGCATTGTGTTCTCTTAATTCATCTAACAGAGTTATAGCTCTCCTTTCAAGAAGCCATTCACTAAGACTGTTCCTGTGGAATTTGCAAGGTGATATTTGGAAGCCCACAGAGGGATATGGTGAAAAAGGAATTATCTTCCGTTAAAAACTGGAAAGAAGCTTTCTGAGCAACTGCTTTGTGTTCTGTTAATTCATCTCACAGAGTTACAGCTTTCCCCTTAAGAAGACTTTCGCTAAGGCTGTTATTGTGGAATTTGCGATGTGACATTTGGAGCAAATAGAGGGCCTTGGTGAAAAAGGAAATATCCTAAGGCAAAAACTGAATGAAGCTTTCTGAGAAACTGATTTGTGTTCGGTTAATTCGTCTCACAGATTTACAGCTTTCTTCTCAAGAAGCCTTTCGCTAAGACTGTTCTTGTGGAATTTGAAAAGAGTTATTTGGAAGCCCTTAGAGGGCTACGGTGTAAAAGGAAATATCTTCCGTTCAAAACTGGAAACAAGCTTTCTGACAACCTGCTTTGTGTTCTGTTAATTCATCTCACAGAGTTACAGCTTTCCCCACAAGAAACCTTTCGCTTAGACTGTTCTTGTGGAATTTGTAAAGTGATATTTGGAAGCCCATCGAGGGCTAAGGTGAAAATGGAAATATCCTAAGATGAAAACCGAAAAGAAGCTTTCTGGGAAAGTGTTTTGTGTTCTGTTAGTTTATCTCACAGAGTTACAGTTTTACCTTCAAGAAGCCGTTCACTAAGACAGTTTTTGTGAAATTTGCAAACTGATATTTGGAAGCCCATAGAGGGCTATGGTGAAAAAGGAAATAACCTAAGATAAAAACTGAAAAGAAGCTGCCTGAGAAACTGCTTTGTGTTCTGTTAATTCATCTCACAGAGTTACAGTTTTCCCCTCAAGAAGCCTTTCGCTAAGGTTGTACTTGTGGAATTTGCAACGTGATATTTGGAAGCCCACAGAGGGCTATGGTGAAAAAGGAAATATCTTCCTTTAAAAACTGGAAAGAAGCTTTTTGAGAAACTGTTTTGTGTTCTGTTAATTCATCTCACAGAGTTAGAGTTTTCTCCTCAAGAATCCTTTCGCTAAGATTTTTCTTCGGGAATTTGCAAAGTGATATTTGGAAGCCCACAGAGGGCTAAGGTGAAAAAGGAAATATCTTCCGTTAAAAACTGGAAAGAAGATTTCTGAGAGACTGCTTTGTGTTCTGTTAATTCATCTCACAGAGTTACAGCTTTTCCCTTAAGAAACTTTTCTCTAAGACAGTTCTTGTGAAATTTGCAAAGTGATATTTGGAAGCCCATAGAGGGCTATGGTGAAAAAGGATATATCTTCCGTTAAAAACTGGAAAGAATCTTTCTAAGAAACTGCTTTGTGTTTTTTTAAATTCATCTCAGAGAGTTACAGCTTTTCCTCAAGAAGCCTTACGCTAAGACTGTTGTGCGGAATTTACAATGTGATATTTGGAAAGCCATAGAGGGCTATGGTGAAAAAGGAAATATCCTAAGATAAAAACTGAAAAGAAGCTTTCTGAGAAACTGCTTTGTGTTCTGTTAATTCATCTCAGAGAGTTACAGCTTTCCCCTCAAGAAGCCTTTCAATAATGCAGTTCTTGTGGAATTTGCAAAGTTATATTTTGAAGCCCTTAGAGGGCTACGGTGAAAAAGGAAATATCTACAGTTAAAAACTGACAAGAAGCTTTCTGGAAACTGTGTTGTGTTCTCTTAATTCATCTCGCAGAGTTACAGCTTTCTCCTCAAGAAGCCTTTTGCTAAAACTGTTCTTGTGGAATTTGCAAAGTGATATTGGGAAGCCCATAGATGGCTGTGGTGAAAATGGAAATATCCTAAGATAGAAACCGAAAAGAAGCTTTCTGAGAAACTGCTTTGTGTTGTGTTAGTTCATCTCACAGAGTTACAGCTTTCCCCTCAAGAAGCCGTTCACTCAGACAGTTCTTGTGAAATTTGCATAGTGATATTTGGAAGCCCATAGAGGGCTATGGTGAAAAACGAATTATACTAAGATAAAAACCGAAGAGAAGCTTTATGATAAACTGCTTTGTGTTTTGTTAGTTCATCTCACAGTGTTACAGCTTTCCCCCGAAGAAGCCGTTCACTAAGACTGTTCTTGTGAAATTTGGATAGTGATATTTGGAAGCCCATAGAGGGCTATGGTGAAAATTGAAATATCTTCCGTAAAAAACTGGAAAGAAGCTTTCTGAGAAACTGCTTTGTGTTCTGTTAATTCATCTCACAGTATTACAGTTTTCCGCTCAAGAAGCCTTTCCCTAAGACTGTTCTTTTGGGATTTGCAAACTGATATTTGGAAACCAATAGAAGGCTATGGTGAAAATGGAAATATCCTAAGATAAAAACAGAAAGAAAGCTTTCTGAGAAACTGCTTTGCGTTCTGTTAGTTCATGTCACAGAGTTACAGCTTCCCACTCGATAACCCTTTCGCAAAGGCTGTTCTTGTTTTATTTCAAAGTGATATTTGGAAGCCCATAGAGGGCTATGGTGAAAAAGGAAATATCTTCAGTAAAAAACTGTAAAGAAGCTTTCTGAAAAACTGCTTTGTGTTCTGTTACTTGATGTCACAGAGTTACATGTTTCCTCTCAAGAAGCCTTTCGCTAAGGCTGTTCATGTGTAATTTGCAAAGTGATATTTGGAAGCCTATAGAGGGTTATGCTGAAAAAGGAAATATCTTCAGTTAAAAACTGGCAAGAAGCTTTCTGAGAAACTGCTTTGTGTTTCGTTAATTCATCTCACACAGTTACAGCTTTTCCCTCAAAAGCGTTTAGCTAAGGCTGTTCTTGTGAATCTGCAAAGTAATATTTGGAAGCCCTTAGAGTGCTATGGAAAAAAGTAAATATCCTAAGATAAAAACTGAAACCAAATTTTCTGAGAAACTGGATTGTGTTCTCTTAATTCATCTCACAGAGTTAACGCTTTCCCGTCAAGAACCCTTTCGCTAACACTGTTGTTGTGGATCATGCAAAGTGATATTTGGAATCCCATAGAGGGCTATGATGAAAACGGAAATATCCTAAGATGAAAACTGAAAAGAAGCTTTCTGAGAAACTGCTTTGTATTCCGTTAATCCTTCTCACAGTGTTACAGCTTTCCCCTCAAGAAGTCTTTCACTAAGACTGTTCTTGTGGAGTTTGCAAAGTGATATTTGGAAGCTCGTAGGGGGTTATGGTGAAAAATGAAACATCTTCAGTTAAAAACTGGAAAGAAACTTTCTGAGAAACTGCTTTGTATTCTGTTAATTCATCTCACAGAGTTACAGCTTTCCCTTCAAGAAGCCTTTCGCTAAGTCTGTACTTGTGGAATTTGCAAAGTGATATTTGGAAGCCCATAAACGGCCATGTTGAAAAAGGAAATATCTTCAGTTAAAAACTGGAAAGAAGATTTCTGAGAGACTGCTTTGTGTTCTGTTAATTCATCTCACAGAGTTACAGCTTTCCCCTCAAGAAGTCTTGCGCGAAGGCTGTTCTTGTTTAACTTGCAAAGTGATATTTGCAAGTCCATAGACGGCTATGATGAAAAAGGAAATATCTTCAGTTTAAAACTGAAAAGAAGCTTTCTGAGAAACTGCCTTTTGTTCTGTTAATTCATCTCAGAGGGTTACAGCTTTCTCCTCAAGAATCCTTTCGCTAGGACTGTTCTAGTGGAATTTAGGAAGTAATATTTGGAAGCACATAGAGTGCTATGGTGATAAAGGAAATATCTTAAGTTAAAAACTGGAAAGAAGCTTCCTGAGAAACTTTTTTGTGTTTCGTTAATTAATCTCACAGAATTAGATCTTTCTCCACAAGAAGCCTTTCGCTAAGACTGTTCTTGTGGAATTTGCAATGTGATATTTGAAAGCCCAAAGAGGTCTATGGTGAAAAAGGAAATATCTTCAGTTAAAAACCGGAAAGAAGTCTTCTGAGAAAACGCTTTGTGTTCTGTTAATTCATCTCACAGAGTTACAGCTTTCCCCTCAAGTAACCTTTCGCTAAGACTGTTCTTGTGGAATTTACAAAGTGATATTTGGAAGCCCTTGGAGCACTATGGTGAAAAGGAAATATCCTAAGATAAAAACTGAAAAGAAGCTTTCGGAGGAACTGCTTTCTGTTCTGTTAACTCATCTCAGAGATTTTCAGCTTTCCGTTCAAGAAGCCTTTCGCAAAGACTGTTCTTTTGGAATTGGCAAAGTGATATTTGGAAGCCCATAGAGAGCTATGGTGCAAATGGAAATATCCTTAGATAAAAACCGAAAAGAAGCTTTCTGAGAAACTGCTTTGTCTTCTGTTAACTCATCTCACAGAGTTACAGCTTTCCCCTCCAGAAGACTTTCTCTCAGACTGTTCTTTTGGAATATGCAAAGTGATATTTGGAAACCCATAGAGGTCTAAGCTCAAAATGGAATTATGCTAACATAAAAACTTTAAAGAAGCTTTCTAGGAAATTTCCTTGTGTTCTGTTAGTTCATTTCACAGAGTTGCAGCTTTCCCCTCAAGAAGCCATTCACTAAGACAGTTTTTGTGAAATTTGCAAACTTATATTTGGAAGACCCGGTTAAAAAGGAAACATCTTCCATTAAAAACTGGAAAGAAGCTTTCTGAGAAACTGCTTTGTGTTCTGTTAATTCATCTCACAGAGTTACAGCTTTCCACTCGAGAAGCCTTTCGCTAAGACTGTTCTTGTGTTATTTGCAAAGTGATATTTGGAAGCCCATAGAGGGCTATGCTGAAAAAGGAAATATATTCCGTTAAAAACTGGAAAGAAGTTTTCTGAAAAACAGTTTTGTGTCTCTTAATTCATCTTACAGTGTTACAGCATTCCCTTCAAGAAGCCTTCCCCTAAGACTGTTCTTGTGGAAGATGCAAAGTGATATTTGGAAGCCCTTAGAGAGCTATGGTTATAAAGAAAAAATCTTAACATAAAAACCGAAAAGATGCTTTGTGAGAAACTGCACTGTGTTCTCTTAATTCATCTCACAGAGTTATAGCTTACACCTCAAGAAGCCATTCACAAAGACTTTTCTTGTGGAATTTGCAAAGTGATATTTCGAAGCCCATAGAGGGATATGGTGAAGAGGGAAATCTCTTCCGTTAAAAACTGGAAAGAAGCTTTCTGAGTAACTGCTTTGTTGTCTGTTAATTAATCTCACAGAGCTACCGCTTTCCCCTCAAGAAGCCTTTCGTTAGGACTGTTCTTGTGGAAGTTGCAAAGTGATATTTGGAAGCCCATAGAGGGATATGGTGAAAAAGGATATATCTTACGTTAAAATATGGAAAAAAGCTTTCTGATAAACTCCTTTGTGTTCTGTTAATTCAACTCACAGTGTTACAGCTTTCCCCTAAAAAGCCTTTCTCAAGAAGCCCTTCACTAAGACTGTTCTTGTGATATTTGCAAAGTGATATTTGGAAGCCCATAGAGGGATACGGTGAAAAAGGAAATATCTTCCGATATAAACTGGAAAGAAGCTTTCTGAGAAACTGCTTTGTGTTCTATTAATTCATCTCACAGAGTTACAGCTTTCCCCTCAAGAAGGCTTTCCCTAAGACTGTTCTTGTGGAATTTGCAAAGTGATATTTGGAAGCCCTTAGAGGGCTATGCTGAAAAAGGAAATATCTTCCGTAAAAAACTGGAAAGAAGCTTTCTGAGAAACTGCTGTGGGTTCTGTTAGTTCATTTCACAGAGTTACAGCTTTCTTCTCAAGAAGCCGTTCAGTGAGACTGTTCTTGTGATATTTGCAAAGTGATATTTGGAAGCCCATAGAGGCCTATGGTGAAAAAGGAAATATCTTCCCTTAAAAAGTGGAAAGAAGATTTCTGAAAAACAGTTTTGTGTCTCTTAATTCATCTTACAGATTAAAGCTTTCTCCTCAAAAAGCCTTTCGCTACGATTGTTCTTGTGGAACTTGAAATGTGATATTTGGAAACCCATAGAGGGCTATGGTGAAAAAAGGAAATATCTTCCGTTAAAAACTTGAAAGAAGATTTCTGAGAAACTGCTTTTTTTTTTGGTTAATTGATCTCAGAGAGTTACAGCTTTCCCCTCAAGAAGTCTTTCCCTAATACTGTTCTTGTGGAATTTGCAAAGTGATATTTGGAAGCCCAAAGGGGGCTCTGGCGAAAAAGAAAATATCCTAAGATAAAAACCGAGAGGAAGCTTTCTGAGAAACTGCGCTGTGTTCTCGTAATTCATCTCACAGAGTTATAGCTTTCCCCTCAAGAAGCCATTCAATAAGACTGTTCTTGTGGTATTTGCAAAGTGATATTTGGAAGCCCATAGAGGGATATGGTGAAAAGAAAATATCTTCCGTTAAAAACTGGAAAGAAACTTTCAGATTAACTGCTTTGTGGTCTGTTAGTTCATCTAACAAAGCTACAGACTTCCCCTCAAGAAGCCTTTTGCTAAGACTGTTCTTGTGGAAGTTGCAAAGTGATATTTGGAATCCCATAGAGGATTATGGTGAAATAGGAAATATCTTCCGTTAAAAACTGGAAAGCAGCTTTCTGAATAACTGCTTTGTGGTCTGTTAATTCATCTCTCAGAGCTACAGCTTTCCCCTCAAGAAGCCTTTCGCTAAGACTGTTCCTGATGAATTTACAAAGTGACATTTGTAAGCCCATACAGGTCTATGCTGACAAAGGAAATATCCTAAGATAAAAACGGAAAAGAAGCTTTCTGAGAAACTGCTTTGTGTTCTGTTAATTCATCTCACAGAGTTACAGCTTTCCCCTCAAGAAGCCTTACGCTAAGACTGTTCTTGTGGAATTTGCAAAGTGATATTCGGAAGGCCATAGGGGGCTATGGTGAAAATGGAAATATCCTAAGATAAAAACCGAAAAGAAGATTTCTGAGAAACTGCATTGTGTTCTGTTAATTCATCTCAGAGAGTTACAGCTTTCTCCTCAAGAAGCCTTTCCCTAAGCCTCTTCTTGTGAAATTTGCAAAGTGATGTTTGGAATCCCATAGAGGGCTAAGGTGAAAAAGGAAATAACTTTCGTTAAAAACTGGAAAGAAGATTTCTAAGAAACTGCTTTTTGTTCTGTTAATTCAACTCACAGAGTTACAGTTTCCCCTCAAGAAGCCTTTCTCAAGAAGCCTTTCGCTAAGACTGTTCCTGTGGAATTTGGAAAGTGATATTTGGAAGCCCATAGAGAGCTAGGTTGAAAAAGGAAGTATGCTAAGATAAAAACTGAAAAGAAGGTATCTGAGAAACTGCTTTGTGTTCTGTTAATGATCTCACAGAGTTACATCTTTCCCTTCAAGAATCCTTTCTCTAAGTCTGTTCTTGTGGAATTTGCAAGGGGATATTTGGAAGTCCACAGAGGGCTATGGTGAAAAAGGAAATATCTCTGGTAAAACACTGGAAAGAAGCTTTCTGAGAAACTGCTTTGTGTTTTGTTAATTCATCTCAGAGAGTTACAGCTTTCCCCTGAAGAAGCCTTTCGCTAAGACTGTGCTTGTGGAATTTGCAAAGTGATATTTGGAAGACCATAGAGGGCTATGGTGAAAAAGGAAATATCCGAAGATAAAAACTGAAAAGAAGCTTTCTGAGAAACTGCTTTGTGTTCTGTTAATTGATCTCACAGAGTTACAGCTTTTCCTTCAAGAAGCCTTTCGCTAAGACTGTTCTTGTGGAATTTGCAAAGAGATATTTGGAAGCCCATACAGGGTTATGGTGAAAAAGGAAATATCTTCCGTTAAAAACTGGAAAGAAACTTTCTGAAGGACTGCTTTGTGTTCTGTTAATTCATGTCACATGGCTACAGCTTTCCCCTCAAGAAGCCTTTCGCTAAGACTCTTCTGGTGGAATTTGAAAAGTGATATTTGGAGGCCAATAGAGGGCTATGGTGAAAAAGGAAATATCTTCTGTGAAAAACTGAAAAGAAACTATCTGAGAAACTGCTTTGTGTTCTGTTAATTCATCTTACAGAGTTACAGCTTTCCCCTAAAAAAGCGGTTCACTGAGACTGTTCTTGTGGAATTTGCAAAGTGATATTGGAAGCCCATAGAGGATTATGGCGAAAAAGGTAATTTTCTAAGATAAAAACCGAAAAGAAGCTTTCTGAGAAACTGCATTGTATTCTCGTAATTCGTCTCACAGAGTTATAGCTTTCGCCACAAGAAGCCGTTCACTAACACTGTTCCTGTGGAATTTGCAAGGTGATATTTGGAAGCCGTTAGAAGTCTATGCAGAAAAAGGAAATATCATCCGTTAAAAACCGGATAGAAGCTTTCTGAGAAACTGCTTTCTGTTAATTCATCTCACTGCGTTACAGCTTTTCCCTCAAGAAGCCATTCACTAAGACTGTTCTTGTAGAATTTGCAAAGTGATATTTGGAAGCCCATAGAGGGCTATGCTGAAAAAGGAAATATGCTAAGATAAAAACTGAAAAGAACCTCTCTGAGAAACTGCCTTGCGTTATGTTAATTGATCTCACAGAGTTACAACTTTCCCCTCAAGAAGCCTTCTGCTAAAGCTGACCTTGTGGAATTTGAAATTTGATATTTGGAAGCCTATAGAGGGCTATGGTGAGAAAGGAAATACCTTCAGTTAAAAACTGGAAAGAAGCTTTCTAATAAACTGCTTTGTGTTCTGCTAATTCATCTCACAGAGTCACAGCTGTCCCCTCAAAAAGCCTTTCGCTAAGACTGTTTTTGTGAAATTTGTAAAGTGATATTTCGAAGCCCTTATAAGGCTATGGGAAAAAGGAAATATCCTAAGATAAAAACTGAAAAGAAGATTTCTGAGAAACTGATTGTGTTCTGTTAATTCATCTCAAAGATTTACAGCTTTCCCCTCAAGAATCCTTTCGCTAAGACTGTTGTTTTGGAATTTGCAAAGTGATATTTGGAAGCCCTTAGAGGGCTATGGTGAAAACAGAAATATCTTCAGTAAAAAACTGGAAAGAAGCTTTCTGAGAAACTGCTTTGTGTTCTGTTAATTCATCTCACAGAGTTACAGCTTTCCCCTGAAGAAGCCTTTCACTAACTCTGTTCTTGTGGAATTTGCAAAGTGATATTTGGAAGCCCATATAGGGCTATGGTGAAAAACGAAACAACTTCAGTTACAAAGTGGAAAGAAGCTTTCTGAGAAACTGCTTTGTGTTCTGTTAATTCATCTCACAGAGTTACAGCGTTCTCCTCAAGAAGCCTTTCGCTAAGGCTGTTCTTGTGGAATTTGCTAAGTGATATTTGGAAGCCTATAGAGGGCTATGGTGAAAAAGGAAATATGCTAAGATAAAAATTGAAAAGAAGCTTTCTGAGAAACTGCTTTGCGTTCTGTTAATTCATCTCATAGAGTTACAGCTTTCCCCTCAGGAAGCCTTCTGCTAAGGCTGTTCTTGTGGAATTTGCAAAGTGATATTTGGAAGCCTATAGAGGGCTATGGTGAGAAAGGAAATACCTTCTGTTTAAAACTGGAAAGAAGCTTTCTGAGAAACTACTTTGTGTTCAGTTAATTCATCTCACAGAGTCCCAGCTGTACCCTCAAGAAACCTTTCGCTAAGACTGTTGTTTTGGTATTTGCAAAGTGATATTTGAAAGCCCTTAGAGGGCTACGGTGAAAACTGAAATATCTTCTGTAAAAAACTGGAAAGAATCTTTCTTAGAAGCTGCTTTGTGTTCTGTTAATTCATCTCACAGAGTTACAGCTTTCCCCTGAAGAAGCCTTTCGCTAAGTCTGTTCTTGTGGTATTTGCAAAGTGGTATTTGGAAGCCCAAAGAGGGCTATGCTGAAAAAGGATATGTCCAAAGATAAAAACTGAAAAGAAGCTTTCTGAAAAACTGATTTGTGAACTGTAAATTCATCTCACACAGTTACAGCTTTCCCGTCAAGAAGCCATTCACTGAGACTGTTCTTGTGGAATTTGGAAAGTTATATTGCAAGCCGATAGAGGGTTGTGGCGAAAAGGGAAATATCCTAAGATAAAAATCGAAAAGAAGCTTTCTGAGAAATTGTATTGTGTTCTCTTAATTCATCTCACAGAGTTATAGCTTTCCCCTCAAGAAGTCATTCATTAAGTCTGTTCCTGTGGAATTTGCAAGGTGATATTTCGAAGCCCTTATAGGTCTATGTTGAAAAAGGAAATATCTTAAGTTAAAAACTGGAAAGAATCTTTCTGAGAAACTACTTGATGCTCTGATATTTCATCTCACAGAGTTTCAGCTTTCCCTTCAAGAAGCCGTTCACTAAGACTGCTCCTGTGGAATTTTCAAAGTGATATATGGAAGCCCATAGAGGGCTATGGTGAAAAAGGAAATATCCTAGGATAAAAACTGAAAAGAAGCTTTCTTAGAAACAGCTTTGTTTTCTGTTAATTCAACTCACAGATTTAAAGCTTTCTCCTCAAGAAGCATTTCGCAAGGACTGTTCTTGTGGAATTTGCAAAGTGATATTTAGAAGTCCATAGAGGGCTGTGGTGAAAATGGAAATATCCTAAGATAAAAACCGAAAAGAAGCTTTCTGAGAAACTGCTTTGTGTTCTGTTAATTTATCTCACAGAATTACAGCGTTCTCCTCAAGAAGCCTTTCACTAAGGTTGGTCTTGTGGAATTTGGTAAGTGATATTTCGAAGCCCGTAGAGGGCTATGGTCAAAAAGGAAATATCTTCAGTTAGCTACTTGAAAGAAGCTTTCTGAGAAACTGCTTTGTGTTCTATTAATTCATCTCACAGAGTTACAACTTTCTCCTGAAGAAGCCTTTCGCTAAGACTGTTCTTGTGGAATTTGCAAAGTGACATTTGGAAGCCCATAGAGGGCTATGGTGAAAAAGGAATTATAATAATATAAAACCTGAAAAGAAGTTTTCTGAGAAACTGCTTTGTGTTCTGTTAATTCAATTCAGAGAGTTACAGCTTTCCCCTCAAGAAGCCTTTCTCAAGAAGCCTTTCACTAAGACTGTTCTTGTGAAATTTGCAAGGTAATATTTGGAAGCCCATAGTGGGCTATGGTGAAAAGGGAATTTTCTTCCGTTAAAAACTGGAAAGAAGTTTTCTGAGAAACTGCTTTGTGTTCTATTAATTCATCTCACAGAATTACAGCTCTCTCCTCAAGAAGCCTTTCCCTGAGACAGTTCTTGTGGAATTTGCAAAGTGATATTTGGAAGCCCATAGAGGGCTATGGTAAAAAAGGAAATATCTTCAGTAGAAAACTGGAAAGAAGATTTCTGAGAAACTGCTTTTGGTTCTGTTAATACATCTCACAGAGTTGCAACTTTCCCCTCAAGAAGCCTTTCGCTAACACTGTTGTTGTGGAATTTGGAAAGTGATATTTGGAAGCCCATGAAGGGATATGGTGAAAAAGCAATATCCTAAGATAAAAACTGAAAAGAAGCTTTCTGAGAAACTGCTTTGTGTTCTCTTAATTCACCTCAGAGAGTTACAGCTTTCCCCTCAAGAAGCCTTTGGCTAAGACTGTTCTTGTGGAACATGCAAAATGATATTTGGAAACCCATAGAGGGATATGGTCAAAAAGAAAATATCTTCAGTTAAAAACTGGAAAGAAGCTTTCTGAGAAACTGTATTGTGTTCTGTTAATTCATTTCACAGAGTTATAGCTTTCCTATCAAGAACCTTTTTGCTACGACTGTTCTTGTGAAATTTGCAAAGTGATATTTGGAAGCCCATAGAGGGCTATGGTGAAAAACTAAATCTCTTCCGTTAAAAACTGGAAAGAAGGTTTCTGTGAAACGGTTTGTGTTCTTTTAATTCATCTCACAGAGTTACAGATTTCCCCTCAGGAAGCATTTCGCTAAGACTCTTCTTTTGGAATTTGCAAAGTGAGATTTGGAAGTCCGTAGAGGGCTATAGTGAAAAAGGAAATATCTTCAGTTAAAAAGTGGAAAGAAGCTTTCTGAAAAACTGCTTTGTATTCTGTAAATTCATCTCACAGTGTTACAGCTTTCCCCTCAAGAAGCCTTTCGCTAAAGCTGTTCTTGTGGAATTTGCAAATTGATATTTGGAAGCCCATAGAGGGCTAAGGTGAAAAAGGAAATATCCTAAGATAAAAACTGAAAAAAAGATTTTTGATAAATTGCTTTGTGTTCTGTTAATTCATCTCATAGAGTTATAGCTTTCCTCTCAATAATTCTTTTGCTTAGACTGTTCTTGTGGAATGTAAAAAGTGATATTTGGAGGCCCATAGAAGGCTAAAGTGAAAAAGGAAATATCTTCAGTTAAAAACTGGAAAGAAGCTTTTTGAGAAACTTCTTTGTGTTCTGTTAATTCATCTCACAGAGTTACAACATTCCAAACAAGAAGCCTTTCGCTAAGACTGTTCTTGTGGAATTTAAAAAGTGATATTTGGAAGCCCATAGAGGGCTATTTTGAGAAAGGAAATATCTTCCGTTAAAAACTGGAAAGAAGCTTTCTGAGAAACGGCTTTGTGTTCTCTTAATTAATCTCACAGAGTTACAGCTTTCCCCTCAAAAGCCTTTCGCTAAGCCTGTTCTTGTGGAATTTGCAAAGTAATATTTGGAAGCCCATAGAGGCCTAAGGTGAAAAAGGAAATCAATTCCGTGAAAAACTGGAAAGAACCTTTATGAGAAACGGCTTTGTGTTCTGTTAATTCATCTCACACAGTTACAGCTTTTCCCTCAAGAAGCCTTTCCCTAAGACTGTTCTTGTGGAATTTAAAAAGTGATATTTGGAAGCCCATGGAGGGCTAAGGTGAAAAAGGAAGTATCCTAAGATAAAAACTGAAAAGAAGCTTTATGAGAAACTGCTTTGTGTTCTGTTAATTCATCTCACAGAGTTATAGCTTTCCTCTCAAAAAGCCTTTCGCTAAGACGTTGTGGAATTTGCAAAGTGATATTCGGAAGCCCAGAGAGGGCTAAGGTGAAAAAGGAAATATCTTCTGTTAAAAACTGGAAAGAAGCTTTCTGAGAAACTACTTTGTGTTCTGTTAATTCATCTCACAGAGCTACAACTTTCCCTCAAGAAGCCTTTCGCTAAGACTGTTGTTGTGGTATTTGCAAAGTGATATTTGGAAGCCCAGAGAGGGCTATGGTGAAAAAGGAAATATCTTCATTTCAAAACTGGAAAGAAGCTTTCTGAGAAACTTCTTTGTGTTCTGTTAATTTACCTCACAGAGTTAAAGCTTTCGCCTCAAGAAGCCTTTCTCTAAGATTGTTCTTGTGGAATTTGCAAAGTGATATTTGGATGCCCACAGAGGGCTATGGTGAAAAAGAAAATCTCTTCCATTAAAAAGTGGAAAGAAGCTTTCTGAGAAACTCCTTTTTGTTCTGTTAATTCATCTCACAGAGTTACAGCTTTCCCCTCAAGAAACCTTTCGCTAAGACTGTTCTTGTGGAATTTGCAAAGTGATATTTGGAACCCCATAGACGGCTATGGTGAAAAAGGAAATGTCTTCAGTTGAAAAGCGGAAAGAAGCTTTTTGAGAAACTGCTTTGTGATCTGTCAATGCATCTCACATACTTACTGCTTTCACCTCAAGAAGCCTTTCGCTAAGACTGCTCTGGTGGAATTTAAAAAGTGATATTTGGAAGCCCATAGAGGGCGATGGTGAAAAAGGAAATATCTTCAGTTAAAAACTGCAAAGAAGCTTTCTGAGAAACGGCTTTGTGTTCTCTTAATTCATCTCACAGAATTACAGCTTTCCCCTCAAGAAGCGTTTCGCTAAGTCTGTTCTTGTGAAATTTCCAAAGTGATATTTGGAAGCACAAAGAGGGCTATGGTGACAAAGGAAATCTCTTCCGATAAAAACTGGAAAAAATCTTTCTGAGAAACGGCTTTGTGTTCTGTTAATTCATCTGAGAGAGTTACAGCTTTCCCCTCAAGAAGCCTTTGGCTAAGACTGTTCTTGTGAAATTTGCAAAGTGATATTTGGAAGCCCATACAGGGCTATGATGAAAAAGTAAATATCTTCCGTTAAAAACTGGGAAGAATCTTTCTGAGAAACTGCTTTGTGTTCTGTTAACTCATCACACAGAGTTACAGGTTTTCCCTCAAGAAGCCTTTCTCTATGACTTTTCTGGTGGAATTTGCAAAGTGATATTTGGAAGCCCAATGAGGGGAATGGTGAAAAAGGAAATGTCTTCCGTTAAAAACTGGAAAGAAGCTTTCTGAGAAACGGCTTAGTTTTCTGTTAATTCATCTCACAGAGTTACAGCTTTCCCCTCAAGAAGCCTTTAGCTTTGACTGTTCTTGAGGAATTTGCAAGGTGATATTTGGAAGCCCATAGAGGGCTAGGGTGAAAAAGGAAATATCTTCAGTTAAAAAGTGGAAAGAAGCTTTCTGAGAAACTGCTTTGTGTTCTGTTAATTCATCTCACCGATTTACATCTTTTCCCTCAAGAAGCATTTCGCTAAGACGTTTCTTGTGGAATTTACAAAGTGATATTTGGAAGCCCGTAGAGGGTTAAGGTGAAAAACAAAATATCTTCAGTTAAAAACTGGAAATAAGCTTTCTGAGAACCTGTTTTGTGTTCTGTTAATTCATTTCACAGAGTTATAGCTTTGCTCTCAAGATGCCTTTCGCTAATACTATTATTGTGGAATTTGCAAAGTTATATTAGGGAGCCCAGAGAGGGCTATGCTGAAAAAGGAATATCTTCAGTTAAAAACTGGAAAGAAGCTTTCTGAGAAACGGCTTACTGTTCTGTTAATTCATCTCAGAGAGTTACAGCTTTCCCCTCAAGTAACCTTTCGCTAAGACTCTTTTTGTGGAATTTATAAAGTGATATTTGGAAGCCCATAGAGGGCTATGGTGAAAAAGTAAATATCTTCAGTTAAAAACTGGAAAGAATCTTTCAGAGAAACTGTTTTGTGTTCTGTTAATTCATCTCACAGAGTTAAGCTTTCCTCTCAAGAAGCCTTTCACTAAGACTGTTCTTGTGTAATTTAAAAAGTGATATTTGGATGCCCATAGAGAGCTGTGGTGAAAAAGAAAATATCCTAAGATAAAAACTGAAAAGAAGGTTTTTGAGAAACTGCTTTGTGTTCTGTTAATTCATCTCACTGAGTTACAGTTTTCCCTTCAAGTAGCCTTTCACTAAGACTGTTTTTGTGGAATTTGCAAAGTGATATTCAGAAGCCCCTAGAGGGCTATGGTTGAAAAGGATATATCTTCATTTAAAAACTGGAAAGAAGCTTTCTGAGAAACGGCTTTGTGTTTCATAATTCATCTCACAGAGTAACAGCTTTCCCTTCAAGAAGCCTTTCGCTAAGACTGTTCTTGTGGAATTTGGAAAGTGATATTTGGAAGCGCGTAGAGGGCTATGGTGAAAAAGGAAATATCTTCAGTTAAAAAGTGGAAAGAAGCTTTCTGAGAAACTACTTTGTGTTCTGTTAATTCATCTCACAAAGTTACAGCTCTCCCCTCAAGAAGCCTTTCGCTAAGACTGTTCTAGTGTAATTTGCAAAGTGTTATTTGGAAGCCCATAGAAGTCTATGGTGATATAGGAAATATCTTCCTTTAAATACTGGAAAGAATCTTTCTGAGAAACTGCTTTGTGTTCTGTTAATTCATTTCACAGAGTTACAGCTTTCCCCTCAAGAAGACTTTCGATAAGACTGTTCTTGTGGAATTTGTAAAGAGATATTTGGAAGCCCACAGAGGGCTATGGTGAAAAAGGAAATCTCTTTCGTTAAAAACTGGAAATAACCTTTCTGAGAAACGGCTTTGTGTTCTGTTAATTCATCTCACAGAGTTAAAGCTTTCCCCTCAAGTAGCCTTTCGCTAAGTATGTTCTTGTGGAATTTTCAAAGTGACCAGACCGGCCCAGACTGCCTAAATCTAGGCCACAAACCGGTTTTGACCAGCTCAAAACAGACCAGAAGGGCTAAAACCAGATCAGACCATCTCAAACAGGTTTTGACCGGCTCATAGCGGTTTGTACCGGCTCAAAACAGACCAGACTGGTTCAATCCGGTTTTGAACGGCTCAATCCGGTTTTGAACGGTTCCTATCCGTTTTGACTGGCTAAAACCGGTTTTGACCGGATGAGACCGGATAAACCGAAGCAGACCTGCCCAGAACGGCTAAAATCAGATCAAACCAGACTAGACTTGCCCAGACCGCCTTAAACTGGGCCACAAACCGGTTTTGACAGGTTCAATGCAGACCAGACAGGCTCATACCGGTTTTGACCGACCTGAGCCAGTTTTGACCGGCTCAAACCAGACCAGACGGGCTCAAACCGGTTTTGACCGGCTCAAAGCGGTTTTGACCAGATCAAACCAGACTCGACTGGCCCAGACCAGCTGAAACCGGAAAAAACCGGAGCAGACCGGCCGAGACCGGCTGAAACCGGGCCACAAACCGGTTTTCACCAGCCTGAACCAATTTTGACCGGCTCAAACCAGTCCAGACTGGCTCAAACCAGACCAGACCGGCTCAAACCGGTTTTGACCGGATGACACCGCCTCAATCCGGAGCACACCGGCTCACACCGTATCAAACTGGACCAGACAGGTCCAGACCGGCTGAAACTGGATCAAACAGGAAGAGACCGGCCTGGACCGGCTAAAACCGGGCCAGACCGGCTCAAACCGGGCCAGAGCGGCTCAAACCAGACCAGACCGGTTCAAACCGGTTTTGACTGGCTCATTCCGGTTTTGACTGGCTCAAACCGGTTTTGACTGGCTCAAACCATTCCAGACCGGCCAAAACCGGTTTTCACCTGCTCAAACCGGTTTTGACCTGATTAGACCGCATCAAACCGGACCAGACCGGCTCAGAGAGGCTTGAATCGGTTTTCACCGTCTTAAACCAGACCAGACCGGCTCATAACAGACCAGACCGGCTCAAACCGGTTTTGACCTGCTCAAACCACACCCGACTGGCTGAAACTGGTTTTCACCAGATGAGACCGGTTTTGACCGGATGAGACCGGATCAAACCGAATCAGACCGGCCCAGACCGGCTAAAATCGGATCAAAACGGACCAGCCCGGCCCAGACCGCCTAATACTGGGCCACAAACCGGTTTTGACCGGTTCCAACCAGACCAGACTGGCCCAAACCGGTTTTGACTGACCTAGCCAGTTTTGATCGGCTCAAACCAGACCAGACCGGCTCAAAGCGGTTTTGACCGGCTCAAAGTGGTTTGGACCAGATCAAACCAGACTCGACCAGCCCAGACCACCTGAAACCAGATGAAACCGGACCAGACCGGCCCAGAGCAGCTAAAACTGGGCCATAAACCGGTTTTCACCGGCTCAAACCAGAGCAGACCGGCTCAAACCGGACCAGACCGGCTCATTCCGGTTTTGACCAGAAGACACCGGATCAAAGAGGACCAGACCAGCTCACAGCGAATCAAACCGGACCACACAGGCCCAGACCGACTGAAACCGGATCAAACTGGACCAGATCGGTCCACACCGGCTAAAACTGGGCCAGACCGGCTCAAACCGGTTTTGATCAGCTCAAATCAGACCAGACCGGTTCAAACCGGTTTTGGTGGGCTCAATTCGGTTTTGACCGGCTCAAACCGGTTTTTTCTGGCTCAAACCACTCCAGACCGGCTAAAACGGGTTTTCACTGGCTCAAAACAGTTTTGACCTGATTAGACCAGATCAAACCGGGCCAGACCGGCTCAGACAGGCTCAAATCGGTTTTGACTGGCTTCAACCAGACCAAACCGGCTCAAACCGGTTTTGACCGGCTCGAAGCGGTTTTGGCCTGTTCAAACCAGACCAAACCGGCTCAAACCAGACCAGACAGGCTCAAACCGGTTTTCACTGTCTCAAACCAGACCAGACAGGCTCAAACCGGATCAAACCAGACCAGACTGGCCCAGAGCGTCTAAAACCGTGCCAAACTGGCTCAATCCTATTTTGACCGGCTCAAAACAGACCTGACCGTCTCAAACCCACCTGATGGGCTCAAACCAGTTTTGACCTGACCAAACCACACCAGACCGGCAGAAATCGGTTATGACACGCTAAAACCGGTTTTGACCAGATGAGACCGGATCAAACCAAATCAGACCGGCCCAGAGCAGCGAAAATCGGATGACACCGGACCAGACCGACCCAGACCGCCTAAAACTGGGCCAGAAACCGGTTTTGACCGGTTCTAACCAGACCAGACCAGCTCCAACCGGTTTTGACCGACCTAAGCCGATTTGGAGCGACTCAAACCCGACCAGACCGTTTGAAACCAGACCAGTTCGGCTCAAACCGGTTTTGACTGGCTCAAAGCAGACCAGACTGGTTCAATCCGGTTTTGACCGGGTCAAACCGGTTTTGAACAGCTCAAAGCGATTTTGACCGGATCAAACCGGTTTTGAACGGATCAAACCACACCAGACCGGCTCAAACCGGTTTTGACCGGCTGAAACCGATTTTGACCATATGAGTCTGGATCAAACCAGACAAGACGGGCCTAGACCGGCTAAAACCGGATCAAACCGGACCAGAATGGCCCAGACCGCCTAAAACCGGGCTAAAGTGGCTCAAACCTATTTTGACCTTCTCAAACCAAATCAGACCGGCTCAAACTGGTTTTGACCGGCTCAAACCAGACCAGACCGGCTCAAACCGGATCAAACCGGACCAGACTGGCCCAGACCGCCTAACACCGGGCCAAACCGGCTCAAACCTATTTTGACCAGCTCAAACCAGACCAGACGGACTTGAACCTGTTTTGACTGGCTCAAACCAGACCTGACTGGCTCACACCGGTTTTGATCAGATTAGACTGGATCAAACCGTACCAGACCTTCTCAAACCGGATCATACCGGACCAGACCGGCACAAACCAGCTCAAACTGGCTCAAACCGAACCAGACCGGCCCAGACAGGCTAAAACCGGGCCAATCCGGCTCAATCAGATTTTGACAGGCTCAAACCAGACCAGACCGGCTCAAACCAGACCACACTGCCTCAAACCGGTTTTGACCGGCTCAAACCAGACCAGACCGGTTCAAACAGCTTTTGAAAGGCTCAATCCGGTTTTGACTGGCTCAAACCGGTTTTGACCGGCTCAAACCACTCCAGCCCGGCTAAAACCGGTTTTCACCGGCTCAAACCGGTTTTGACCTGATTAGACCGGATCAAACCGGACCAGACCGGCTCACACAGGCTCGAATCGGTTTTGACAGGCTTCAATCAGACAAAACCGGCTCAAACCAATTTTGACAGGCTCAAACCAGACCAGACCGGCTCAAACAAGACCAGATCGGCTCAAATTGGTTTTGACCTGCTCAAACGACACCAGACCAACTGAAACTGGTTTTGACCGGCTAAAACCGGTTTTGACCGGATTAGACCAGATAAACCAAATCAGACCGGCCCAGAACGCCTAAAATCAGATCAAACCAGACCAGACCGGCCCAGACCGCCTAAAACTGGGCCACAAACCGGTTTTGACAGTTTCAAAGCAGACCAGACTGCCTCACACCGGTTTTGACCGACCTGAGCCGGTTTTGACCGGCTCAAACCAGACCAGACTGGCTCAAACCGGTTTTGACTGGCTCAAAGCGGTTTTGACCGGATCAAACCAGACTCGACTGGCCCAGACCAGTTGAAACTGGAAAAAACTGGACCAGACTGGCCCAGACCGGCTGAAACCGGGCCACAAACCGGTTTTCACCGGCCTGAGCCATTTTTGACCGGCTCAAACCAGACCAGACTGGCTCAAACGGGACCAGACCGGCTCAAACCGGTTTTGACCGGATGACACCGGCTCAAACCGGAGCACACCGGCTCACACTGGATCAAACCGGACCAGACAGGCCCAGACTGGCTGAAACTGGATCAAACCGGAAGAGATCGGCCCAGACCGGCTAAAACCGGGCCACACCGGCTCAAATCAGACCAGAAGTATTCAAAACGGTTTTGACTGGCTCAATCCGGTTTTGACCGGCTCAAACCGGTTTTGACTGGCTCAAACCACTCCAGACTGGCTAAAACCGGTTTTCACCGGCTCAAACCGGTTTTGACCTGATTAGACCAGATCAAACCTGACCAGACCGGATCAGAGAGGCTTGAATCGGTTTTGACCGTCTTAAACCAGTACAGACCGGCTCAAACCAGACCAGACCGGCTCAAAACGGTTTTGACCTTCTCAAACCACACCCGACCGGTTGAAACTGGTTTTGACCGGATGAGACCGGTTTTGACCGCATGAGACCGGATCAAACCGAATCAGACTGGCCCAGACCGGCTAAAATCGGATCAATCCGGACCAGCCCGGCCCAGACCGCCTAAAACTGGGCCACAAACCGGTTTTGACCGGTTCAAACCAGACCAGACAGGCTCAAACCGGTTTTGACCGACCTGAGCCCGTTTTGACCGGCTCAAACCAGACCAGACCGGCTCAAACCAGACCAGACCAGCTCAAACCGATTTTGACCGGCTCAAAGCAGTTTGGACTGGGTCAAACCAGACTCGACCGGCCCACACCAGCTGAAACCGGATGAAACCGGACCAGACTGGCCCAGAGCGGCTAAAACTGGGCCACAAACCTGTTTTGACCGGCTCAAACCAGACCAGACTGGCTCAAACAGGACCAGACCGGGTCACACCGGATCAAACCGGACAAGACAGGCCCAGACAGCCTGAAACCGAATCAAACCGGACCAGACCGGCCCAGACCGGCTAAAACCGAGCCAGACCGGCTCAAACCGGTTTTGATCAGCTCAAATCAGACCAGACCGGTTCAAACCGGTTTTCATGGGCTCAATTCGGTTTTGACCGGCTCAAACCCGTTTTGACCGGTTCAAACCACTCTAGACCGGCTAAAACCGGTTTTCACCGGCTCAAAACGGTTTTGACCTGATTAGACCGGATCAAACTGTGCCAGACGGGCTCAGACAGGCTCGAATCGGTTTTGACTGGCTTCAACCAGACCAAACCGGCTCAAACCGGTTTTGACCGGCTCAAAGCGGTTTTGACTGGCTCAAACCAGACCAAACCGGCTCAAACCAGACAGACCGGCTCATACCGGTTTTGACCGGTTCAAAATGGTTTTGACCTGATTAGACCAGATCAAACCGTGCCAGACTGGCTCAGACAGGCTCGAATTGGTTTTGACTGACTTCAACCAGACCAAACCGGCTCGAACCGGTTTTGACTGGCTGAAACCAGACGAGACTGGCTCAAACAGGTTTTGACCTGCTCAAACCACACCAGATGGGCTTAAATCGGTTTTGACCGGCTAAAACAGGTTTTGACTGGATGAGACCGGATCAAACTGAATCAGACGGGCCCAGACCAGCTAAAATCGGATCACACCAGACGAGACCGGCCCAGACCGCCTAAAACTGGGCCACAAACCGGTTTTGACGGGTTCAAACCAGACCAGACCGGCTCAAACCGGTTTCGACCGACCTGAGCCGGTTTTGACCGGCTCAAAGCAGACCAGACCGGCTCAAACCAGACCAGACGAGCTCAAACCGGTTTTGACCGGCTCAAACCGGTTTTGACCGGCTCAAAGCAGACCAGACCGGTTCAGTACGGTTTTGACCAGCTCAAACAGGTTTTGAACGGCTTGAACCGGTTTGGACCAGCTCAAACCCCACCAGACCGACTCAAACCGGTTTTGAATGGCTGAAACCGATTTTGACCAGATGAGACCGGATCAAACCGGACCAGACGGGCCCAGACCGGCTAAAGCCAGATCAAACAGGACCAGACTGGCCCAGACCACCTAAAACTGGGCCAAACCAGCTCAAACCTATTTTGACTGGTTCAAACCAGACCAGACTGGCTCAAACCGGTTTTGACCGGCTCAAACCAGACCAGACCGGGTCAAACCGTATCAAACGGGACCAAACCGGCCCAGACCGCCTAAAACCAGGACAAATCGGCTCAAACCTATTTTCACTGGCTCAAAACAGACTAGACCGGCTCGAACCTGCTTTCTCCGGCTCAAACCATACCAGACCGGGTCAAACCAGTTTTGTCCGGATTAAACCGGATCAAACCGGACCAGACCTTCTCAAACCGGATCATACCAGACCAGACAGGCACAAACGGGCTCAAACCAGCTCAAACCGAATCACACCAACCCAGACAGGCTAAAACCGGTCCAAACTGTCTAAATCAGGTTTTGACCGGCTCAAACCAGACCAGACGGGCTCAAACTAGACCAGACTGGCTCAAATCGGTTTTGACCAGCTCAAAAAAGAACAGACCGGCTCAAACCGGACTGACCGGATGAGACAGGATAAAACCGGAACAGACCGGCTCAAACCACATGAAACCGCACCAGACCGGCCCAGAACAGCTGAAGCCGGAGCAAACCTGACCAGACCGGGCCAGACCAGCTAAACCGGGCCACAAACCGGTATTAACCGGCTCAAACCAAACCAGACCGGCTTCAAACCGGTTTTGTCCAGCTCAAAGCGGTTTTGACCGGATCATACCGGACTCGACCAGCCCAGACCAGCTGAAACCGGATCAAACCGGAGCAGACCGGCCCAGACCGGCTAAAACCGTGCCACAAACCGGTTTTGACAGGCTCAATCCAGACCAGACTGGCACAAACCGGACCAGACCGGCTCAAACCGGTTTTGACCGGATGACACCGGGTGAAACCGGACCAGACCGGCTCACACCGGAACAAACCGGACCAGACAGGCCAGACCGGCTGAAAGAGAATCAAACCACACTACACCATCCCAGACCGGCTATAACCGGGCCAGACCGGCTCAAACAAGTTTTGACTGGCTCAATACAGACCAGACCGGTTTCAAACCGGTTTTGACTGGCTCAATCTGGTTTTGACCGGCTGAAAACGGTTTGGACTGGCTTAAACCACTCCAGACCGGATAAAACCGGTTTTCACCAGCTCAAACCGGTTTTGACCTGATTAGACCGGATCAAACCGGACCAGACCGGCTCACACAGGCTCGAATCGGTTGTGACTGGCTTCAACCAGACCAAACCGGCTTAAACGGTTTTGACGGGCTCGAACCGGTTTTGACCAGCTCAAACAAGACCAGACCAGCTCAAACCAGACCAGACCGGCTCAAACCAGTTTTGACCTGCTCAAACCACACCAGACCGGCTGAAACCGGGTTTGACAGGCTAAAACCGGTTTTGACCAGATGAGACAGGATCAAACCGGACTCGACCGGCCCAGACCAGCTGAAACCGGATCAAACCCGACGAGACAGGTGCAAACCGCATCAAACCGGACCAGATCGGCCCAGACCGGCTAAAACTGGGCCAAACCAGCTCAAACAGGTTTCGACCAGCTCAAACCAGTCCAGACCGTCTCAAACAAGACCAGACCAGCTCAAACCGGTTTTGACGGGATGAGACCGGATCAAACTGGACCAGACCGGCTCAAACCGCATCAAACCGGAAAAGATCGGCTAAGAACGGCTAAAACTAGGCCAAATCGTCTCAAACCGGTTTTGACCGGCTCAAACCGGTTTGGACCTGCTCCAACCACACGAGACCAGCTGATACCGGTTTTGATCGGCTAAAACCGGATTTGACCGGATGAGATCGTATCAAACCGAATCAGACTGGCCCAGACCAGCTAAAATCGGATGAAACTGGCCCCAGACCGGCCCAGACTGCAAAAAACTGGGCCACAAACCGGTTTTGACCGGCTCAAAGCGGTTTTGGCCGGATCAAACCGGACTCGACCGGCCCCAGACCAGCTGAAACCGCATCGAACCGGAGCAGACCGGCCCAGACTGGCTAAACCGGCCCACAAACCGGTTTTGACCAGCTCAAACCAGACCAGAATGGCTCAAACCGGATCAAACTGGACCAGACCGGCCCAGACCACCTAAAACCATGCCAGACCGGCTCAAACCTATTTTTACCGGCTCCAACCAGACCAGACTGGGTCGAACCTGTTTTGACGGGCTCAAACCGGCTGTGACAAGATTAGACCAGATCAAACCGGACCAGACCTTCTCAAACCGTATCATACCGGACCAGACCAGCACAAACCGCTCAAAGCGGCTCAAACCGAACAGACCGGCCCAGACAGGCTATAACCGGGCCAAACCGGATCAATCAGGTTTTGACCGGCTCAAACCAGACCAGACCGTCTCAAACCAGGCCAGACTGGCTTAAACCGGTTTTGACCGGCTTAAACCAGAAGAGATTGGCTCAAACCGGTTTTGACCGGATGAGACAGGAAAAAACCGGACCAGAACGGCTCAAACAGGATGAAACCTCAACAGACTGGCGCAGAACAGCTGAAGCCAGAGCAAATCGGGACCAGACCGGGCCAGACGGCTGAAACTGGGCCACAAACTGGATTTGACCGGCTCAAACCAGACCAGACCGGCACAAACTGGTTTTGACTGACCTGAGCCGGGTTTGACCGGCTCAAACCAGACCAGACTGGCTCAAACCAGACCAGACCGGCTCAAACTGGTTTTGACCGGAAGAGACCGGATCGATCCGGACCAGACCGGCTCAAACCGCATGAAACCGGAAAAGACCGGCCCCAGACCGGCTAAAACCGGGCCAATCGGCTCAAACCGGTTTTGACCGGCTCAAACCAGACCAGACCGGCACAAACCGGTTTTGACCGACCTGAACCGCTTTTGACCGGCTAAAACCAGACCAGACCGGCTCAAACCTGACCAGACCGGCTCAAATCGGTTGAAACCGCACCAAACCGACCCAGAACAGCTGAAGCCGGAGCAAACCGGACCAGATCAGCCCAGACCGGCGCAAACCGCATCAAACCGGACCAGACCGGCCCAGACCAGCTAAAACCGGGGGAAACCGGCTCAAACAGGTTTCGACCGGCTCAAACCAGACCAGACCGTCTCAAACAACACCAGACCGTCTCAAACAAGACCAGACCGCCTGAAACCGGTTTTGACCGGATGAGACCAGATCAAATCGGACCAGACCGGCTCAAACCGCATAAAACTGGAAAAGACCGGCCCAGACCGGCTAAAACCGGGCCTAATCGGCTCAAACCGGTTTTGACCGGCTCAAACCAGATCAGACCGGTTCAAACCGGTTTTGACCAGCTCAAACAAGACCAGACGGCTCAAACCAGTTTTGACCGGATGAGACAGGATAAAACCGGACCAGGCCGGCTCAAACCGGATGAAACCGCACCAGACCGGCCCAGAACAGCTGAAGCCAGAGCAAACGGGACCAGACCAGGCCGGACCGACTAAAACCAGGCAACAAACCGGTTTTGACCGGCTCAAACCAGACCATACTGGCTCAAACCACTTTTGACCGGATGACATGGATCAAACCGGACTAGACTCACTCACACCGGATCATACCGGACCTGACAGGCACAGACCTGCTGAAACCAGATCAAACCGGACCAGACTGGCCCAGACCGGCTAAAACCAAGCCAGACCGGCTCAAAACAGTTTTGACCGGCTCAAACCAGACCAGACCGGTTCAAACCGGTTTTGACTGGCTCAATCTGGTTTTGACCAGCTCAAACCACTCCAGACCGGCTAAAACCGGTTTTCACCGCCTCAAACCGGTTTTGACCTGATTAGACCGGATCAAACCGGACCAGACTGGCTCAGACAGGCTCGTATCGGTTTTGACTGCCTTCAACCAGACCAAACCGGCTCAAGCCGGTTTTGACCCACTCGAACCAGTTTTGACCGGCTCAAACCAGACCAGACCGGCTCAAACCAGACCAGACCGGCTCAAACCGGTTTTGATCTGCTCAATCCACACCAGACCGGGTGAACCCGGTTTTGACCGGCTAAAATTGGGCCACAAACCGGTTTTGACCGGTTTCAAACAGACCAGACCGGCTCATACCGTTTTTGACCGTCCTGAGCCGGTTTTGAATGGCTCAAACCAGACCAGAACGACTCAAACCAGACCAGACCGGCTCAAACCGTTTTTGACCGGCCTGATCCGGTTTTGACCGGCTCAAACCAGACCAGGCCGTTTCAAACCGGTTTTGACTTGCTTAATCCGCTTTTGACCGGCTCAAACCGGTTTTGACTGGCTCAAACCACTCCAGACCGGCTAAACCCTGTTTTCACCGGCTCAAAACGGTTTTGACCTTATTAGACCGGATCAAACCGGACCAGACCGCTTCAGACAGGCTCGAGTCAGTTGTGACTGGCTTCAACCAGACCAAACTGGCTCAAACCGGTTTTGACGGGATTGAACCGGTTTTGTCTGGCTCCAAACAGACCAGACCGGCTCAAACCAGACCAGACCAGCTCAAACCGGTTTTGACCTGCTCAAACCACACCAGACTGGCTGAAACCGGTTTTGACCGGCTAATACCGGTTTTGACCGGATGAGACCAGATCAATCCGAATCAGACCCACCCTGACGGGCTAAAATCGGATCATATTGGACCAGACCGGTCCAGATCGCCTAAAACTGGGCCACAAGCCGATTTTGACCGGTTCAAACTGGACCAGATCAGCTCAAACCGGTTTGGACCGACCTTAGCCTGTTTTGATCAGCTCAAACCAGACCAGAACGGCTCAAACCAGACCAGACTGGCTCAAACTGGTTTTCACCGGATCAAACCAGACCAGACTGGCAAAAACCGGTTTTGACCGGATGAGACAGGATAAAACCGGACCGGACCGGCTGAAACTGGATGAAACTGCACCAGAATGACCCAGAACAGCTGAAGCCGGAGCAAACTGGAGCAAACCAGACCAGACCATCCAGACCGGCTAAAACCGGGCCACAAACCGGTTTTGACCGGCTCAAACGGACCAGACCGGCTCAAACCGGTTTTCACCGGCCAGAGCCGGTTTTGGCCGGCTCAAACCAGACCAGACCGGCTCAAACCGGACCAGACCGGCTCACACCGGATCAAAGCGGACCAGACAGGCCCAGACCTGATGACACCGGATCAAACCGGCCCAGACTGGCTCACACCGGATCAAAGCGGACCCAGACAGGCCCAGACCTGATGAAACCGGATCAAACAGGACCGGACCGGCCCAGATGGGCTAAAACCGGGCCAGACCGGCTCAAACCGGTTTTGACCGGCTCAATCCAGACCAGACTGGTTCAAAGTGGTTTTGACTGGCTCAATCCGGTTTTGACCGGCTCAAACCGGTTTGGACTTGCTCAAACCACTCCAGACCGGCTAAAACCGGTTTTCACCGGCTCAAACCAGTTTTGACCTGATTAGACCGGTTCAATCCGGGCCAGACCGGCTCAGACAGGCTGGAATCGGTTTTGACTGACCATCAACCAGACCTAAACCGGCTCAAACCGGTTTTGACCGGCTCGAATCGGTTTGACCCGCTCAAACGAGACCAGAGGGGCTCAAACCGGTTTGACCGGCTCAAACTGCTTTTGACCTTTTCAAACCACACCAGACCGGCTGAAACCGTTTTTCACCGGCTAAAACACGGTTTTGACCGGATGAGACCGGATAAAACCGAATCAGACCGTCCCAGACCGGCTAAAATCGGATCAAACCGGACCAGACCGGCCCAGATCGCATAACACTGGGCCACAAACCGGTTTTGACCCGTTCAAAGCAGACGAGACCGGCTCAAACCGGTTTTGACCGAACTGAGCCGGTTTTGACTGGCTCAAACCATACCAGACCGGATATAAACCAGACCAGACCAGCTCAAACCGGTTTTGACTGGCTCAAACCGGTTTTGACTGGCTCAAAACCGACCAGACTGGTTCAATCCGGTTTTGTCCAGCTCAAACCGGTTTGAACGGCTCGAACCAGTTTTGACTGGCCCAACCACACCAGACCGGCTCAAACCGGTTTTGACCGGCTGAAACCGATTTTGACCGGATGAGACCGTATCAAACCAGACCAGATGGGGTCCAGACCAGCTAAAACCGGATCAAACCGGACCAGACCGGCCCAGACCGCCTAAAACCGGGCCAAAACCGGCTCAAACCTATCTTGACCCGCTCAAACCAGACCAGACCGCAAAAAACCGGTTTTGACCGTCTCCAACCAGACCAGACCAGCTCAACCGATCAAACGGGACCAGACCGGCCCAAACCACCTAAAACCGGTCCAAACCGGCTCAAACCTATTTTGACTGGCTCAAACCAGACCAGACTGGCTAAAACCGGTTTTGACTCGATGAGACTGGATAAAACTGGACCAGACCGGCTAAAACCGGATGAAACCGCACCAGACCGTCCCAGAACAGCTGAACCCATAGTAAACCGGACCAGACCAGGCCACACCGGCTAAAACCGGGCCACAAACCGTTTTTGACCGGCTCAAACCAGACCAGACCGGCTCAAACCTGTTTTGACCGTCCTGAGCCAGTTTTGACCGGCTCAAAACCAGACCAGACCGGCTCAAACCGGTTTTGACCTGCTCAAACCACAGCAGACCGGCTGAAACCTGTTTTGACCGGCTAAAACCGATTTTGACCGAATGAGACCAGATCAAACCGAATCAGACCGGCCCAGACCGCCTAAAATCGGATCAAACCGTAGCAGACTGGCCCAGACCGCCTAAAACTGGGCCAAAAACTTGTTTTGACCAGTTCAAACCAGTCCAGACTGGCTCAAACAATACCAGACCGGCTCAAGCAATACCAGACCGGCTCAAAGCGGTTTTGACCAGATGAGATCGGATCAAACCAGACCAGACTGGCTCAGACAGGCTCAAATCGGTTTTGATAGGCTTTATCCAGACCAGAGCGGTTCCAACCGGTTTTGACTGGCTCAATCCGGTTTTCACCAGTTCAAACCGGTTTTCACCAGATCAAACCACACCAGACCGGCTCAAACCGGTTTTGACCGGCTCAAACCCGTTTTTGACCGGATGAGACTGGATCAAACCGGATCAGACCGGCCCAGAACGGCTAAAATCTGATCAAACCGTACCAGACTGGCCCAGACCGCCTAAAACCAGGCCAAAACTGGCTCGAACCATGTTGACCGGCTCAAACCAGACCAGACGGGCTCAAACCAGACCAGACGGGCTCAAACCGGTTTTAACCTCCTCAAACCACACCAGACCGGCTCAAACCTGTTTTGACCGGCTGAAAGCGGTTTTTCACCGGATCACACCAGACTCGACCGGCCCAGACTAGCTGAAAACAGATCAAACCGCACCAGACCGGCTCAGCCCGGCTACAACCAGGCGACAAACCGGTTTTGACTGGCTCAAACCAGACCAGACCGGCTGAAAGCGGTTTTGACCAGATGAGACCGGATCAAACAGGACCAGACCGGCTCAAACCAGATCAAACCGGACTCGATCGGCCAGACCAGCTGAAACCAGATCAGACCGGACCAGACTGGCCCAGACTGGCTATAACCAGGCCAAACCGTCTCAAACCGATTTTATCCAGTCCAAACGAGACCAGACCGGCTGAAACAGGTTTTGACCAGATGAGACCGGATCAAACCTGACCAGACCGGCCCCAACCGCATCAAACTGGACCATACCGGCCCAGACCGGCTAAGACCAGACCAAACCGGCTCAAACAGGTTTCGACCGCCTCAAACCAGACCAGACCGTCTCAAACAAGACCAGACCGGCTCAAACTGGTTTTGACCGGATGAGACCGGATCAAACCGGACCAGACCGGCTCAAGCCGCATCAAACCGGAAAAGACCGGCCCAGACCGGCTAAAACTGGGCCAGACCGGCTCAAACCGGTTTTCACTGGCTCAATCCAGTTTTGACCCGCTCAAACCGGTTTTCATCGGCTAAAACCGGATTTCACCAGCTCAAACCGGTTTTGACCTGATTAGACCGTACTAAACCGTACCAGACCGGCTCAGACAGGCTCGAATCGCTTTTGACTGTCTTCAACCAGATCAAACCGGCTCAAACCAGTTTTAACGGGCTCGAACCAGTTTTGACCAGCTCAAACCATACCAGACCGGCTCAAACCAGACCAGACCAGGTCAAACCGGTTTTGACCGGCTCAAACCGGTTTTGACCTCCTCAAACCACACCAGACCGGATGAAACCGGTTTTGACCGGCTAAAACCGGTTATGACCGTATGAGATTGGATCAAATCGAATCAGACCGGCCCAGACCGGCTAAATTCGGATCAAACCGGACCACACCGGCCCAGACTGCATAAAACTGGGCCACAAACTGGTTTTGACCGGTTCAAACCAGACGAGACCGGCCCAAACCGGTTTTGACCGACGTGAGCCGGTTTTGACCGGCTCAAATCAGACCAGACCGACTCAAACCAGAGCAGACATGCTCAAACTGGTTTTGACAGGCTCAAAGCAGACCAGATTGGCACAAACCGGTTTTGAATGGAGGAGACAGTATAAAACCACAGCAGAACGGCACAAACAGGTTTTGACCAGCTCAAACCAGAAAAGACCGGTTCAATCTGGTTTTGACCACCTCAAACCGCTTTTGAATGGCTCGAACCGGTTTTGACCAGCTCAAACCGGTTTTGACTGGCTCAAACCACACCAGACCGGCTCAAACAGGTTTTGACCGGCTGAAACCGATTTTGACCGGATGAGACCGTATCAAACCGGACCAGACGGGTCCAGACCGGCTAAAACCGGATCAAACTGGACCAGACCGGCCCAGACTGCCTAAAACTGGGCCAAACCCGTTCAAACCTATTTTGACCGGCTCAAACCAGACCAGACCAGCTCAAATCGCTTTTGACCAGCTCTAACCAGACCAGGCGCCTCAAACCGGTTTTGACCAGTTCAAACCACACCAGACCGGCTCAAATCGGTTTTGACCGGCTGAAACCGATTTTGACCATATGAGACAGGATCAAACCGGACCAGACGGGCCCAGACCGGCTAAAACCGTATCAAACCAGACCAGAACGGCCCAGACCACCTAAAACCGGTGCAAACTGGCTCAAACCTATTTTGACCGGCTCAAACCAGACCAGACCCGCACAAACCGGTTTTGACTGGCTCAAACCAGACCAGACCGGCTCAAACCGGTTTTGACATGCTCAAACCACAACAGACCGGCTGAAACCGGTTTTTGACCGGCTAAAATGGGTTTTGACCGGATGAGACCGGATCAAACCGAATCAGACTGGCCCGGACCGGCTAACATCGGATCAAACCGGAACAGACTAGCCGAGACCGCCTAAAACTGGGCCACAAACCGGTTTTGACGGGTTCAAACCAGACCAGAAAGGCTCAAACCAGACCAGACCGGTTCAAAACGGTTTTGACCGGCTCAAAGCGGTTTTGACTGGCTCAAACCAGACCAGACCGGCTCAAACCAGACCAGACCGGCTCAAACCGGTTTTGACCGGCTCAAAGCAGTTTTGACCGGATCAAACTGCATTTGACCAGCCGAGACCAGCTGAAACCAGATCAAACCGGACCAGACCGGCTCAAATCGGTTTTGACCGGTTTAGACCGGATCAAACCAGACCAGACCTTCTCAAACCGCATCATACCAGACCAGACCAGCAGAAACCAGCTCACACCGGTGCAAACCGAACCAGACTGGCCCAGACAGGCTAAAACAGGGCCAACCGAATCAATCAGGTTTTGACCGGCTCAAACCAGACCAGACAGGCTCAAACCAGACCACAGTGGCTCAAACCGGTTTTGACCGGCTCAAAACAGAAGAGATTGTCTCAAACCGGGTTTGACCGGATGAGACAGGATAAAATCAGAAAAGACCGGCTCAAACCGGATGAAGCGGCACCAGACCGGCCCAGAAGAGCTGAAGCCGGATCAAACCGGACCAGACAGGCTCAGACCGGCTGAAACCAGATCAAACCAGACCAGACCTGCCAAGACCAGCTAAAACTGGGCCACAAACCGGTTTTGACCGGCTCAAACCAGACCAGACCGGCTCAAACCTGTTTGACTGGCCTGAGATGGTTTTGACCGGTTCAAATCAGACCAGACCGGCTCAAACCACACCAGACCGGCACAAAGCAGTTTTGACCGGATGACACAGATCAAACCGGACAAGGCCGGCTCACACCGGATCAAACAGGACCAGACAGGCCCAGACCGGCTGAAACCGGATCAAACCGGACCAGACCGGCCCAGACCGCCTAAAACTGGGCCACAAACCGGTTTTGACCCGTTCAAACCAGACCAGACTGTCTGAAAACGGTTTCAACCGACCTGAGCTGGTTTTGACCGGCTCAAACCAGACCAGACCGGCTCAAACCAGACCAGACCAGCTCAAACCGGTTTTGAGCAGAAAAAGCGGTTTTGAGAGGATCAAACAGGACCAGACCGGCCCAGACCGACTAAAACCGGGCCAGACCGGCTCAAACCATTTTTGACCGGCTCATACCAGACCAGACCAGTTCAAACCGGTTTTGACTGGCTCAATCCGGTTTTGACCGGCTCAAACCGTTTTTGACCACCTCAAACCACTCCAGACCAGCTAAAACCAGTTTTCAACGTCTCAAACCGGTTTTGACCTGATTAGACCGGACTAAACTGGACCAGACCAGCTCAGACAGGTTCGAATCGGTTTTGACTGGCTTCAACCAGAACAAACCGGTTTAAACCGGTTTTCACCGGCTCGAACCGGTTTTGACCGGCTCAAACCAGACCAGACCGGCTCAAACCAGACCAGACCGGCTCGAACCTGTTTTGACCGGCTCAAACCAGACCTGACCGGCTCAAACCGGTTTTGACCAGATTAGACCAGATCAAACAGAACCAGACCTTCCCAAACCGGATCATGGCAAACCAGACGAGCACAAACCGTCTCAAACCATTTCAAACAGAACCAGACCGGCCCAGACAGGCTTAAACCAGGCCAAACTGGCTCAATCAGGTTTTGACCGGATAAAACCAGACCAGACTGGCTCAAACCAGACCAGACTGGATCAAACCGGTTTTGACCGGCTCAAAGCAGACCAGACCGGCTCAAACCTGTTTTGACCAGATGAGACAGGATAAAACCGGACCAGACCGGCTCAAACCGGATGAAACCACACCAGACCGGCCCAGAAGAGCTGAAGCCGGAGCAAAGCGGACCAGACCGGGACAGACCAGCTAAAACCAGGCCACAAACCGGTTTTGACTGGCTGAAACTAGACCAGACTGGCTCAAACCGGCTTTGACTGGCCTGAGATGGTTTTTACCGGCTCAAACCAGACCGGACCGGCTCAAAACGGACCAGACCGGCTCAAACCGGCTTTGACCAGATGACACCGGATCAAACCGGACCAGACCGGCTCACACCGCATCAAACCGGACCAGAAAGGTCCAGACCAGCTGAAACCGGATCAAAGTGGACCAGACCGGCCCAGACCAGCGAAAGCCGGGCCAGACGGACTCAAACCGGTTTTCGCCAGCTCAAACCAGACCAGACCGGTTCAAACCCGTTTTGACTGGCTCAATCCAGTTTTGACCGGCTCAAACCGGTTTTGACTGGCTCAAACAAGACCAGACCGGCTAAAACCGATTTTCACCGGCTCAAACCACACAAGACCGGCAGAAACTGCTTTTGACCAGCTAAAATCGGTTTTGACCGGATGAGACCGGATCAAACCGAATCAGACCGGCCCAGACCAGCTAAAATCGGATCAAACCGGACCAGACCAACCCAGACCGCTTAAAACTGGGCCACAAACCAGTTTTCAACGGTTCAAACTGGACCAGACCGGCTCAAACCAGTTTTGACCGACCTGAGCCGGTTTTGACCGGCTCTTACCAGACCAGACCGGCTCAAACCGGACCAGACCGGCTCAAACCCGTTTTGACGGGCTCAAAGCGGTTTTGACTGGATCAAATCGGACGTGACCGGCCCAGACCAGTTAAAACCAGATCACACCGGACCAGACCGGCCCAGACCGCCTTAAAGTGGTCCACAAACCGGTTTTGACGGGTTCAAACCAGACAAGACCGCCTCAAACCAGTTTTGACCGACCTGAGCCGGTTTTGACCGGCTCAAACCAGAAAAGACCGGTTCAAACCTGTTTTGACCGGCTCGAACCGGTTTTGACCAGCTCAAAGCGGTTTTGACCACCTCAAACCAGTCCAGACCGGCTGAAACCTGTTTTCACCGACTCAAACCGGTTTTGACCTGATTAGAACGGATCAAACCAGACCAGACCGGCTCAGACAGGCTCAAAACGGTTTTGACTGGCTTCAACCAGACGAAACCGTCTCAAACAGGTTTTGACTGTCTCGAAACGGTTTTGACTGGCTCAAACCATACCAGACCAACTCAAACCGTACCAGACCGTCTCAAACTCTTTTTGACCGGCTCAAACCGGTTTTGACCTGCTCAAACCACACCAGACCGGCTGAAACCGGTTTTGACCGGATGAGACAGGATCAAACCTAATCAGACCGGCCCAGACCGGCTAAAATCGGATCAAACCGGACCAGACCGTCCCAGACCGCCTAAAACTGGGCCACAAACTGGTTTTGACCGGTTCAAACCAGACAAGACGGTCTCAAACCAGACCAGACCGGCTCAAATCGGTTTTGACTGGCTCAAACCGGTTTTTGACCTGCTCAAAGCAGACCAGACCGGCTCAAACCGGACCAGACCGGCTCAAACCAGTTTTGACCGGATGACACTGGATCAAACCGGATCAGACCTGCTCACACTGGATCAAACCGGACCAGAGAGCCCCAGACTGGCTGAAACTGGATCAAACAGGACCAGAGCCGTCCCCAAACCGGCTAAAACCAGGCCAGAACGCCTCAAACTGGTTTTGACCGGCTCAAGCCAGAACAGACCGGCTCAAACTGGTTTTGAACGGCTCAAACCAGACCGGACCGGTGCAATCAGGTTTTGACCAGCTTAAACCGGTTTTGTACGGCTCGAATGATTTTTGACTGGCTCAAACCGGTTTTGAACGGCTCAAACCACACCAGACCCGCTCAAACGGTTTTGACCGGCTGAAACCGATTTTGACCATATGAGACCGGATCAAACCGGACAAGACGGGCCCAGACCGGCTAAAACCGGATCAAACTGGACCAGAATGACCCAGACACCTAAAAACCGGGCCAAACAGGCTCAAACCTATTTTGACCGGCTCAAACCGGTTTTGACCGGCTCAAACCAGACCAGACTGGCTCATACCAGATCAAACCGGACCAGACCAGCCCAGACCGCCTAAAACTGGGCCAAACCGGCTCAAACCGGTTTTGACCGGTTCAAACCAGACCAGACCAGCTTGAACCTCTTTTGACAGGCTCAAACCAGACCTCACCGGCTCAAACCGGTTTTGATTGGATTAGACTGGATCAAACCGGACCAGACTGGCCCAGACCAGCTGAAACCGGGCCACAAACCAGTTTTGACAGGCTCATACCAGACCAGGCTCAAATCGGTTTTGACTGGCCTGAGCCAGTTTTGACCGGCTCAATCCCAAACCAGACCAGCTCAAACCGGACCAAAACAGCTCAAACCGGTTTTGACCAGATGACACCGGATCAAAACGGGACCAGCCTGGCTCATACCGTATCAAACCAGATCAGGAAGGCTCAGATCGGCTGAAACTGGATCAAACCGGACCAGACCGGCCCAGACCGGCTTAAATTGGGCCAGACCGGCTCAAATTGGTTTTGACCAGCTCAAACCAAACCAGAACGGTTTCAAACCGGTTTTGACAGGCTCAATCCAGTTTTGACCGGCTCAAACCACTCCAGACCGGCTAAAACCGGTTTTCACCGGCTCAAAACGGTTTTTGACCTGATTAGACCAGATCAAACCGGACCAGACCGGCTCAGACAGGCTCGAATCGGTTTTGACCGGCTCAAACCAGACCAGACCGAGCTCAAACCAGACCAGACCGGTTCAAACCGGTTTTGACTGGCTCAATCCGGTTTTGACCAGCTCAAACCGATTTTGACAGGCTCAAACCACTCCAGAAGGGCTGAAACCTGTTTTTCACCGGCTCAAACCGGTTTTGACCTGATTAGACGGGATCAAACCCGACCAGACCGGCGTCAGACATGCTCGACTCAGTTTTGACTGGCTTCAACCAGACCAACCCGGCTCAAAACGGTTTTGACCGGCTCGAACGGTTTTGACCGGCTCAAACCAGACCAGACCGGCTCAAACCAGACCAGACCTGCTCAAACCGGAGAAAACTGGGCCAGACCGGCCAGACCACCTTAAACCGTGTAAAACCGACTCAAACCTATTTTGACCGGCTCAAACCAGACCAGACCGGCTCGAACCTGTTTTGACCGGCTCAAACCAGACCTGACCGGTTCAAACCGGTTTTGACCGGATTAGACCGGATCAAACCGGACGAGACCATCTCAAACCGGATCATACAGACCAGACCAGCACAAACCGTCTCAAACCGGTTCAAACCGAACCAGACCGGCCCAGACAGGCTAAAACCGGGCCAAACCGGCTCAATCAGATTTTGACCGCTCAAACCAGACCAGACCGGCTCAAACCAGACCAGACTGTCTCAAACCGGTTTTGACCGGTTCATACCAGAAGAGACTGGCTCAAACTGGTTTTGACTGGATGAGACAGGATAAAACCGGAAGAGACCGGCTCAAACCGGATGAAACTGCACCAGACCGTCCCAGAACAGCTGAAGCTGGAACAAACCGGACCAGTCCGGGCCAGACCGGCTAAAACCAGGCCACACACCAGTTTTGACCAGCTAAAACAAGACCAGACCGGCTCAAACCAGAATAGAGCGGCTCAAACCGCTTTTGACTGGCTCAAACCAGACCAGACTGACTCAAAGTGGTTTTGACCGGATGAGACAGGATAAAACCAGACTGGACCTTCTCAAACCGGATGAAACCGCACAAGACTGGCCCAGAACAGCTGAAGCCGGAGCAAACCGGCTCAAACCTATTTTGAATGGCTCAAAGCAGACCAGACCGGCTCAAACCGGTTTTGACCAGCTCAAACCAGACCAGACCAGCTCAAACTGGATCAAACCGGACCAGACCGGCCCAGACCGACTAAAACCGGGCCAAACCGGCTCAAACCTATTTTGAGCGACTCCAACCAGACCAGACCGGCTTGAACCTGTTTTGAGTGGCTCAAACCAGACCTGACCGGCTCAAACCAGTTTTCATCAGATTAGACCAGATCAAACCGGACCAGACCATCTCAAACCGGATCATACCGGACCAGACCGGCACACACCATCTCAAACCACCTCAAACTGAACCACACCGGCCCAGACAGGATAAAACCCGGCCAAACCGCTCAATCAGGTTTTGACCGGCTCAAACCAGACCACACCGGCTCAAACCGGTTTTGAGCGGATTAGACAGGATAAAACCGGACCAGACCGGCTCAAACTGGATGAAACCGCACCAGACCGGCTGAGAACAGCTGAAGCCAGAGCAAACCAGACCAGACCGGGGCCAGACCGGCAAAAACCGGGCCACAAACCGGTTTTGACTGGCTCCAACCAGACCAGACCAGCTCAAACCGGTTTTGACCCGGCTGAACCGGTTTTGACCTGCTCAAACCAGACCAGACCGCTCAATCCGGACCAGACCGGCTCAAACCCGTTTTAACCAGATGACACAGGATCAAACCGGACCTGATCGGCTCACATCGGATCAAACCGGACCAGATAGACCCAGACAGGCTGAAACCACATAAAATCGGACCAGACCACCCCAGACCGGCTAAAACCGGGCCAGACCGGCTCAAACCGGTTTTGACCGGCTCAAACCAGACCAGACCGGGTCGAACTTGTTTTGACCGGCTCAAACCAGACCTGACCGACTCTAACTGGTTTTGACGGAATTAGACCAGATCAAATGAGACCAGACCTTTCCAAACCGGATCATACCGGAGCAGACGAGCACAAACCGGCTCAATCCAGCTGAAACCAAACATGACCGGCCCAGACAGGCTAAAACCGAGTCAAAACCGGCTCAATCAGGTTTTGACCGTCTCACACAAGACCATACCGCTCAAACAAGACCAAACCGGCTCAAAACCGATTTTCACCGGATGAGACCGATCAAACCATACCAGACCGGCTCAAACCGCATCAAACCGGAAAAGACCAGCCAGACCGGCTAAAACCAGGCAAATCGGCTAAAACGGGTTTTGACCGGCTCAAACCAGACCAAACAGGCTCAAACCGGTTTTGACCGGCTCAAACCAGACCAGACAGGCTCAAACCGGTTTTGACCGGCTGAAACCAGACTAGACCGGCTCAAACCAGACCAGACCAGCTCAAACCGGTTTTGACCTTTTCAAACTACACCAGACCGGATGAGACCGGATCAAACCGAATCAGACCGGCCCAGAACAGCTAAAATCGGATCAAACGGGACCAGAGCAGCCCAGACTGCCTAAAACTGCGGCCACAAAACCGGTTTTGACAGGTTCAAACCAGACCAACCGGCTCAAAACCGGTTTTGACCGAACTGAGCCGGTTTTGACCGGCTTAAACCAGACCAGACCAGCTCAAACCAGACCAGAACGTCTCAAACCGGTTTTGACCAGCTCAAAACAGTTTTGACCGGATCAAACCGGACTCGACCGGCCCCGACCAGCTGAAACTGGATCAACCCAGAGCAGACCGGCCCAGACCAGCTGAAACCGGGCCACAAATCGGTTTTGACCCGCTCAAACCAGACCAGACCGCTCAAACCGGACCAGACCGGCTCACACTGGATCAAACCGGACCAGACAGACCCAGACTGGCTGAAACCGGATCAAACCGGAGCAGAGCGGCCCAGAATGCCTAAAACTGGGGCACAAACCGGTTTTGACCAGTTCAAAACAGACCAGACCGGCTCAAACCGGTTTTGACCGAACTGAGCCGGTTTTGACCGGCTCAAACCAGACCAGACTGGCTCAAACCAGACGAGCCCGGCTCTAAACCGGGTTTTGACCGGCTCAAAGCGGTTTTGACTGGATCAAACCGGACACGACCGGCCCAGACCAGCTGAAACCAGACAAACCGGACCAGACTGGCCCAGACAAGCTAAAACCGGTCCACAAACCGGTTTTGACCGGCTCAAACCAGACCAGACTGGCTCAAACCGGTTTTGACAGACTCAAACCGGTTTTGACCTGCTCAAACCATATCAGACCGTCTGAAACCGGTTTTGACCGGCTAAAATCGGTTTTGACCGAATGAGACCAGATCAAACAGAATCAGACCCACGCAGACCGGCTAAAATCAGATCAAACCGGTCCAGACCGGCCCAGACTGCCTAAAAACGGGGCCACAAACCGGTTTTGACCCGTTCAAACCAGACCAGACTGGCTGAAACCGGTATTGACGCGCTAAAACCGGTTTTGACCGGATGAGACCGGATCAAAGCGAATCAGACCGGCCCAGACCGGCTAAAATCGGATCAAACTGGACCAGACAGGCTCAGACCGCCTAAAACTGGGCCACAAACCGCTTTTCACCGGTTCAAACCAGACCAGATTGGCTCAAACTGATCTTGACCGGCTAAAACCGGTTTTGACCGGCTGAAACCAGACCAGACCAGTTCAATCCGGTTTTGACTGGCTCAAATCGGTTTTGACCGCCTGAAACCAATTTTGACCAGATGAGACCGGATCAAACCGGACCAGGCGGGCCCAGACCGGCTACAACCGGATCAAACGAGACCAGACAGGCCCAGACCGCCTAACACAGGGCCAAACGGGCTCGAAAGTGTTTCGACCGGCTCAAACCAGACCCAGACCGGCTCAAACCACACCAGATCGGCTCAAACCAGACCAGACCGGCTCAAACCAGTTTTGACCAGATGAGACAGGATAAAGCGGTTTTGACGGTATTAGACCGGATCAAACCGGACCAGACGTTCGCAATCCGGATCATTCCTGACCAAACCGGCACAAACCGGCTCAAACAGGCACCAACCGAACCAGACCGCCCAGACAGGCTAAAAACGGTCCAAACCGGCTCAATCAGGTTTTGACCGGCTCAAACCAGACCAGACTGGCTCAAACCAAACCAGACCGGCTCAAACCAGTTTTGACCAGATGAGACAGGATAAAACCGGACCACACCAGCTCAAACAAGATGAAACCACACCAGACCGGCCCAAAACAGCTGAAGCCGGATCCAACTGGACAAGACTGGCCCAGGACTGGCTAAAACTGGGCCACAAATGGGTTTTGACCGGTTCAAACCTGACCAGACCGGCTCAAACAGGACAAGACCGGCTCAAACCGGTTTTGACCGGATGACACCAGATCAACCCGGACCAGACAGGCTCATACCAGATCAAACCGGACCAGACAGGCCCAGACCGCTTGAAACCGGATCAAACCGGACCCAGACTGTCCCAGAGTGGCTAAAACCGGGCCAGACCGGCTCAAACCGGTTTTGACCGGCTCAAACCACACCAGACCGGTTTCAAACCGGTTTTGACAGGCTCAATCCGGTTTTGACCGGCTCAAACCGGTTTTGACCAGCTCAAAACCACTCCAGACGGGCTAAAACCAGGTTTCACCGGCTCAAACCGGTTTTGACCGGCCCAAACCAGACCAGACCAGCTCAAACCACACCAGATCGGCTCAAACCGGTTTTGTCCATCTCAAACCAGTTTTGATCTGCTCAAACCACACAAGACCGGCTGAAACCGGTTTTGACTGGCTAAATCCGGTTTTGACCAGATGAGACCGGATCAAACCTAATCAGTCCGGCCCAGACAGGCTAAAATCGGCTCAAACTGCACCAGACCGGCCCAGACTGCCTAAAACTGGGCCACAAAACAGTTTTGACGGGTTCATACCAGACCAGACCAGATCAAACCAGTTTTGACCGACCTGAGCCGGTTTTGACTGGATCAAACCAGACCAGACCGGCTCAAACCAGATCAGACCAGCTCAAACCGATTTTGTCCGCTTAAACCGGTTTTGACCGGCTCAAACCATACCAGACCGGTTCAATTCGGTTTTGACCGGGTCAAACGCGTTTTGAACAGCTCGAACCGGTTTTGACCAGCTCAAACCACACCAGACCGGCTCAAACTGGTTTTGACGGGCTGAAACCGAATTTGACCAGATGAGACTGGATCAAACCGGACCAAACGTGCCCAGACCGGCTAAAACCGGAACAAACCGGACCAGACCATCCCAGACCACCTAAAACCGGGCCAAACCGGCTCAATTTTGACTGGCTCAAATCAGCCCACACCGGCTTGAACCTGATTTGAATGGCTCAAGCCAGACCAGACCGGCTAAACCAGTTTTGACCGGATGAGACAGGATAAAACCGGACCAGACCGGCTCAAACCAGATGAAACCACACCAGATCGGCCCAGAACAGCTGAAGCTGTAGCAAACCGGACCAGACCGGCCCAGACCAGCTCAAACCGGCTTTGACCAACCTGAGACGGTTTTGGCCGGCTCAAACCAAACCAGACCAGCTCAAACCAGACCAGACTGGCTCAAACCGGTTTTGACCTGCTCAAACCAGAACGGACCGGTACAAACCGGTTTTGACTGGCTCAATCCGGTTTTGACCAGCTCAAACTGGTTTGGACTGGCTCAAACCACACCAGACCGGCTAAAACTGGTTTTCACAGGCTCAAACCGGTTTGACCTGATTAGACCAGATCAAACCGGACCAGACGGGCTCAGACAGGCTCGAATCGGTTTTGACTGGCTTCAACCAGACCAAACTGGCTCGAACCATGTTGACCGGCTCAAACCAGGCCAGACCGGCTCAAACCAGACCAGACCGGCTGAAACTGGTTTTGACCTGCTCAAACCACACCAGTCCGGCTGAAACCCGGTTTTGACCGGCTAAAAATCGGTTTTGACCGGATGAGACCGGATCAAACAGAATCAGAACGGCCCCAGAACGGCTAAAATCGGATCAAACCAGACCAGACTGGCCCAGACCGCCTAAAACTGGGCCACAAACCGGTTTTAATCGGTTCTAACCAGACCAGAGAGGCTCAAACCGGTTTTGACCGACCTGAGCTGGTTTTGACCGGCTCAGACCAGACCAGACCGGCTCAAACCAGGCCAGACAGGCTCAAACCGGTTTTGACCGGCTCAAAGCGGTTTTGTCCAGATCAAACAGGACTCGACCGGCCCAGACCAGCTGAAAACGGATCAAACCGGAGCAGACCGGCCCAGACCGGCTAAAACTGGGCCCCAAACTGGTTTTGACCGGCTCTAACCAGAGCAGACCAGCTCAAACCGGACCAGACCGGCTCAGACCGGATCAAACTGGACCAAACAGGCCCAGACCGGCTGAAACCGGATCCTAACGGACCAGAATGGCCCAGACTGGCTAAACCGACTCAGACCGGCTCAAACCGGTTTTCACCAGCTCAAACCAGACCAGACCGGTTCAAACCGGTTTTGACTGTCTCAATCCGGTTTTGACCGGCTCAAACCGATTTTGAGCAGTTCAAACCACTCCAGACCGGCTATAACCGGTTTTAACCGGCTCAAACCGGTTTTGACCTGATTAGACCTGATCAAACCAGACCAGGTCGGCTAAGACAGGCTCGAATCTGTTTTTTCTGGCTTCAACCAGACCAGACCGGCTCAAATCAGGCCAGACAGGCTCAAACTGGTTTTGACCGGCTGAAAGCGGTTTTGTCCGGATCAAACAGGACTCGACCGGTCCCAGACCAGCTGAAAACGGATCAAACCAGAACAGACCGGCCAAGACCGGCTAAAACCGGGCCCCAAACTGGTTTTGACCGTCTCTAACCAGACCAGACCGGCTCAAAACGTACCAGACCGGCTCAATCTGCTTTTGACCGCATGACTTCGGATCAAACCGGACCAGACCGGCTCACACCGGATCAAACTGGACCAGACAGGCCCAGACCGGCTGAAACCGGATCCTAATGGACCAGACTGGCCCAGACCGGTTAAACCGGCTCAGACCGCTCAAACCGGGTTTTCACCGGCTCAAACCAGAGCAGGACCGGTTCAAACCAGTTTTGACTGTCTCAATCCGGTTTTGACCGGCTCAAACTGGTTTTGAGCGGTTCAAACTACTCCAGACCGGCTAAAAACCGGTTTTAAACCGGCTCAAACCGGTTTTGACCTGATTAGACCGGATGAAACCGGACCAGATCGGCTGAGACAGGCTCGAATCGGTTTTGACTGGCTTCAACCAGACCAGACCAGCTCAAAACGGTTTTGACCGGCTCGAACAGCTTTTCACCATCTCAAACCAGTGCAGACTGGCTCAAACCGGTTTTTGACCTGCTCAAACCACACAAAACAGGCTGAAACTGGTTTTGACCAGATCAAACCAGACTCGACCAGAGCAGACCAGCTGAAACCGGATCAAACCGTACCAGACCGGTCCAGATCAGCTAAAATCGGGCCACAAACCGGTTTTGACTTTCTCATACCAGACCAGACAGGCTCAAACCGGTTTGACCGGCCTGAGCCGGTTTTTGACTGCCTCATACCCGACAAGACCGGCTCAAACCGGTTTTGACCGGCTAAAACCGGTTTTCACCAGATGAGACCGGATGAAACCAGACCAGACCGGTTCACACCAGATCAAACCGGACCAGACAGACCCAGACCGGCTGAAACCGTATCAAACCAGACCAGACCGGAGCAGATCGGATCAAACCGGTTTTGACCAGCTCAAACCAGACCAGAACGGTTCAAACCGGTTTTCACTGGCTCAATCCGCTTTTGACCGGCTCAAACCGGTTTTGACCAGCTCAAACCTGACCAGACCGGTTCAATCCGGTTTTGACCAGCTCAAACTGGTTTTGAATGGCTCGAAACGGTTTTGACCCGGCTCAAAACGGTTTTGTCCGACTCAAACCACAACAGACCGGCTCAAACCGGTTTTGACCGGCTGAAACCGAATTTGACCGGATGAGACCGGATCAAACCGGACCAAACAGGCCCAGACCGGCTAAAACCGGATCAAACCGACCAGACCGGCCCAGACACGCTAAAACCGGGCCAAACCGGCTCAATCAGGTGTTGACCGGCTCAAAACACCAGACCCAGACCGCTCAAACCAGACCAGACTGCATCAAACGCGTTTTGACCAGCTCAAACCAGACCAGACCGGCTCAAACCGGTTTTCCCCAGATGAGACAGGATAAAACCGGACAAGACCGGCTCAGTCCGGATGAAACCGCACCAGACGGGCACAGAACAGCTGAAGCCGGAGCAAAACCAGTCCAAACCCGCCCAGCACCAGCTCAAGCCGGTTTTGACCATCCTGATCCGGTTTTGGCCGACTCAAACCAGACCAGACCAGCTCAAACTGGACCAGAGTGACTCAAACCGTTTTGACCAGCTCAAACCACACCACACTGGCTGAAAACGGTTTTGACCGGCTAAAACCGGGTTTGACCGGATGAGACCGGATCAAACCAAAACAGACCGGTGCAGAACGGCTAAAATCGGATCAAACCAGACCAGACCAGCCCACACCACCGAAAACTGGGCCAAAAACCGGTTTTGACCCCGTTGAAACCAGACCAGACCCGGCTCAAACCGGTTTTGACCGACCTGAGCTGGTTTTGACCCGCTCAAACCAGACCAGACCGGCTCAAACCGGTTTTGACAGGCTCAAACCAGACCAGACCGGCTCAAACCATTTTTGACCGGATTAGACCGTATGAAACCGGACCAGACATTCTCAAACCGGATCATACCCGACCTGACCAGCACCAACAGCTCAAACTGGCTCAAATCGAACCAGACCGGTCCAGACAGGCTGAAACTGGGCTAAACCGGCTCAATCAGGTTTTGACCGGCTCAAACCAGACCAGACCAACTCAAACCAGACCAGACTGGATCAAAACTGGTTTTGACTGGCTCAAACCAGACGAGACCGGCTCAAACCGGTTTTGACTGGATGAGACCGGATAAAAGCAGACCAGACCGGCTCAAACCAGATGA